>NC_089829.1:40982947-41313447 GCF_035046505.1 Tiliqua scincoides
TTCCCTTGTCACCAGACATTCCAGTTCTCCCACCTTTGCTCGTAGACTTCGGGCATTTGCATAAAAGCATTTATACACAGAATGCCCCAGGATGGGCTGCTTATTTGCTTCTTTGTCCCCGCATCCTCTCATTGTGCCAAACCGTCTATCACATCCCATCACCCTACCTTTCCCAATTTCTTCTCCTACCCTGCCTTTGTCTTGTTGTTCTCTAACCTCCCCATCCTCATCCCATAGGGATGAGGAGTCCCAAACCGGATGCCCCTCGGCTCCTGTCGGCCTTCCCCCAGGGATCAGTTTAAAAGCTGCTCTGCCACCTTTTTAATGTTATGCGCCAGCAGTCTGGTTCCATTCTGGTTCAAATGGAGCCCATCCCTCTTGTACAGGCCCCGCTTGTCCCAAAACGTTCCCCAGTGCCTAACGAATCTAAACCCCTCCTCCCTACACCACCGTCTCATCCACGCATTGAGACCCCTGATCTCCGCCTGCCTAGCTGGCCCTGCGCGTGGAACAGGTAGCACTTCAGAGAACGCTACCTTTGAGGTCCTGGCTTTCAGCTTCCTGCCTAAAAGCCTAAATTTGGCCTCCAGGACCTCCCAGCTACACTTGCCCACGTCGTTGGTGCCGACATGCACCACAGCCGCTACCTCTCCCCCAGCACTGTCTACTAGCCTGTCTAGACGAAAAGTGATGTCCGCAACCTTCGCACCAGGCAGGCAAGTCACCATGCGGTCCTCACATCCGTCGCAAACCCCCCTCTCTATGTTTCTAATAATCGAATCCCCCACTACAAGAAGCCCCCGACCCCCCTCCCGCCGAGGAGTATCCCGAGTGCGCTCGGATACGGGCCCATCCCCTGGAGAAGGGATCCCCCCTAGGGGATTGTTTCCCTCCTCTCCAGGATGACGTCCTCCAGTCCCGAGACTTCCCACCCGGGCAGCCGAGGAGCTGCACGCCTGAGGTTGGGACGAAGCCTGATCGTCCCCGGAAGTCTCCCCACGGTCCTCCTCTGGCTGCCTGCGCTTCTCCAGGTCGGCCACCAAGGCTTCAAGGGAGCGGACGCGTTCCCTGAGAGCCTGGAGCTCCTTGCACCGAGGACACACCCATGACTTATGCCCCAGAGGCATATAATCATACATGTGGCACTCGATGCAGAACACTGGATAGCCCCCACCCTGCTGCTGGCTGTCTGACTGCATAGCTTTTTTGTTATTGTTTTGTTGTTTTATTTAGGGGTCCTTTTAAAAACCGTACACTGGATAGCAGCCCTCTTCTCAAGGGAAGAGGAAGGGCAGTGTATGGGGCCCTGGCCTCCTCGCCCTGCTGCTGAACTTGCCCAGATGCTAAACTCTTGTGCCTTACCTGGCACTTAGTTCCCAGAGGCACTTGGTTCCCAGAGGCCACATGCGTCTGCAGAGAGCCTCACGCGATGGCCCGCCTAGCTTTATACTCCTGGCTGGCTCCTCCTCCCTCCTTCCTTCCTGATTGAAAGGGGGCTGGCCTTCCCAGGTGAGTTTACAAAAGCTCAGGAAGGCAAATGGCTGCTGATGGGCGTGACCTACTCTGCAGGCTCCTGAATGGACTGCTTGGATTAGCCTAATGGGGCTCTTAATGGGTTGGGAATTGGCCCTTCCTAGGTCCTTTCCCTCCTAGTTCTGTTCTCTTAGGCTGGACTGTTTTTGTAACCTCAAGCTAGTTTTTATTTGGGTTTGTTTAATTATTTATTGCTCTCTAGATCCTGTGTCCCAATTTACTGACCTGTTTAGGTTATGTTCTAACTTAGATTAGGTTTAACCTGGGTTAAGTATAGGTTTAATTTAAACAAGTAGAAAACCTGCTTTTCACTTTATCCTCCTCCCTTCCTTCGATTAAGTGCTACCTTAGGTGCAGCTAACTTTCAATTTTGATTTAAATGCCTGACCCTTGGGCACTTACTCACGAGTAGGACTCTGCTCTTACTCACGAGTAGGACTCTGCTCCTGCTCACGAGTAGCCCTATGTACCTCCCTTAGGTGCTAACTTTCAATTTTGATTTAAGGTTGCTTTAAAGGTAAGGTTAAGGTTAGAAGACAGGGAGTTAGAAAGACAAAGCGTTAGAATGAGTACACTTACCTCCTCCTCCTGCTCCTGCTCCTCCTCCTCTCCTTCTCCAAAACTCAGAGGTCTCCTTGCCTTCTCCTCGCCCAGATGCTAAACTCTTGTGCCTTACCTGGCACTTAGTTCCCAGAGGCACTTGGTTCCCAGAGGCCACACGCGTCTGCAGAGCCCACACGCGTCTGCAGAGGTCTCCTGTCAAGGTCTCCTGTCCTGTGCTCATATGTGACAGTGTAGTGACTCATGGAACTTGGCTATCTACACATACCCTTTTTTTGCAATCAAAGGGAAGCCCCTCGCTAAGAAACCATACACTGTCTTCATCTTTTAATACATGAGATGATTGCCTCATTGAAAAATTCAATACAGACTTAATGAGAAAGAAATAACAGGGGGCAGCTCACATTTAATTTTTTTTATTATTATTATCAACTCTCCTCTCTTCTCCTCTCCTCTCCTCCTGTGTTTGAATCCTGCTGTTTATATCTAACACAGTCTAGTAAATTGTGTATTGACATCTCTCTACTACCCTCTGTAGCTTGACATCTTTGGTAAATGTTGTTTTCCCAGCAAGTCAAGGTAACAAATTGCAGCTCTGCTAACATATAGTTCTGCTTCTCATCTGGCTTACCTTAGTTACTCGAAGGTGGTGAAGTCCCGGTGACATTGCTTTGTATTTTCTTTCAACTGACACGCTGGTTGGTGGAGATACATTAATTTTCTGATCCAAACAGATGGGAAGCAAGGGGTTGAAGTCAACTGACGCTTCATCTTGAACTAATGTCAAGGTGTATGTGAATAATAATAATAATAATAATAATAATAATAATAATAATAATAATAATAATAATAATAATATGGGGGTTTCGCTGGCATGAATTTACATCATGGTGTGAGAATTAAGCATCTGGAAGAGGAGCAGAATTCTGACCTTCTAGGCTGAAGTGGTTCCTAAGGAGATGTGGTCTGCTACTTAAATCCTTCATTAATGAGACGTACTGTCATGAAGTAATAATCTCCTCTGTTGACCCAGTTGCTGTGAGTTTCTCACGCATGAACTAGTGAGAAAGCTTTGATCAGTGGAATTTGTGCGTGCATATGGTGATGTATAATGAATGCCAACCACGTTGCACAAGAAGTAGCAGCTACCATCTAATTAAAGAGAAGACATTCCACCAGAGGAAGGCACTGGAGGCAACCACAGGCCTTCAATCCAGTATCCGAAAGAGGAAAGAGAGGTATACCATTGGCCATCAAAAAGAAACCCACAACAAAAATGAAAGCCTACTGGAGAATAATAATAATAATAATAATAATAATAATAATAATAATAATAATAATAATAATGGTATTTATATGCCTTTCTTGGTCTTTATTCAAGACTTTATTCAAGGTGGTTTACATAGGCAGGCTTATTAAATCCCCGAAGGGATTTTTACAATTTGAAAGAATGTTCTTTCTTACAAGAACCACAACATTCAGGTGTTACTTTCTTGATCTGGTTTCACATTCTGGCCTCCCATGCTCAGAGCAGATGGAATAACTCGGCTCAGCTTGTCAGCTGCTTCAAGGTCGCACGGTGCTGGTGGCCTCGAACTGGTGACCTTCAGATGTTATCTTCAGGCAAATGGAGGCTCTACCCTCTACACCAGATCTCCTGCCCCTGCCCTAGCTGCAGGAGAACCTAGCTACAGGGCCCCCAATCTTTGTTGGAACCACAGTGCAGGAGGAAGAAGAGGGTAACTGCAAATAGCCATTTTGGGGAGGGGCAAATAGAAATGGGATTATTTTCAATTTTTAAAATGATGGAGAAAATGACTTGAAATGCCTCTGGCTGTGCACTGTCTATCTCTAGACTGGCCCTTCTGCAGCTGCTCTTGATAAAAGGGAAGAAATCAGAAGAGACTCAAGAGTGAACCAGGACACCTTGATTAAAGCTGTCCATAACTTCAACTTGCCATGACTTCAGTGGCGCTGTTCCGTATATTTTTATTACTATGCTCCACTGTCTCCCCCAGTGCCCATGCAGCAGGGGCCAAGCCCTGCACCTGAAGGTACACTGCGTGCTGCCATTTCACCAGTCAACTTGCCCAGGTGAGAGCCCTCTGGTAGGCAGGCTGGGGTCCCACCTGGTTCATATCCAATGCCACCCAGATCTCAGAGGGCATCAGTTCCCATCTGAGCTATGAGAATACAACAGTGAGCTACCGCACAGAAGCAGCTATGATTCTCACAACTGAAGTTTTGTGAGATACTGTATCTGAAGCACTTCAAAAACTCCAAGGTGCTACGTAAAGGTTAAGGCTTATTATTGATTGTAATCCAATTAAACCAAAACACCTCTAGATGTCACCATCTCTTTTGTTTCCACCTCTAGCTCCTTTATCTTTGATCTTGCCCATTTGAATTTTTATTCTTTGCTACTGTACAACCTGACCTTTTGCACGAGCCATCCCCTCCCGTTTCATCTTTTTCAGACATATTACCTTGGCAAGATTCCCCCTCTGCTCACGCAGCTAATTTCCCTGCAACCTGGAGCTTCATAAAGGAAAGGTTGTGGCTAATCCTCTCGCTATATATCTCCTTCCTTTGAGTGTATTTTGTTCATCCACTTTCATCTCCAGAAATGCTCTCTATTCATAGACATTTACTCAGATCCTGGAGAAGCCGGTTTCCTAAGCCACTTTTAATATATTTTGAATGTTGTGATGTGTTGCCTCTGGAAAAGAACCTGAAAGAATGAAACTGAAACCTTATTCACAGAGCGGTGGAGCCATCGTGCTACTGCGTTTGGACTACAGAGACTTGGGTTCCTCTGTAGGAACATAAAGAAAAAAATGCAGTAGTCAATCAATCAATCAATCAATCAAACCTTTATTAGGCATAAAAATTAACACATAATATCTCTAAACAATCCAATATATAAATATATGTTAAAAAAGCAATTAAAGATAAAGGTTAAAACAGAACAATTTACTTGTGTGGTAACTCCAGGTTGCTTAGGACCAACAGATTAGCCCTCTTCAAGTTACTCAGGTGTAAAAATTTTGCAACAACTGGAAGGGTCACGAGTTTAGAATCTCCCGCCAACAAAAATTGTAGGCAAACATTCTCAGAAAGACCTTTTTTAGTTCTTAATAATGGGAGAAGGTACTGATCTCTAGGCACTTGATTGCCAACACAGTGCAAAACAATGTGTAAAAGAGAGTCTACCTCTCTAAGGCCACAGTTACAGACTCGTTCTTCCTTCGGGGCATTTCTAAACCTGCCAAGTAGGTCTTTAGAAGGCAACACATTGCAGCAAGCTAATGTAAAAGCACTCCTTGCGAAGGGGCACTCCAAGAAGGTCAGATACTTTGGTTGTTGACCAAATGTATTACTTAGGTGGAAATTCAGGGGTGAACATTTTTTTTGTGCTGCACCCAAAATCTCTTGCCTTTCTATATCAGTTAATCTTGTTATCAGGAGCCTAATAGAAACCTCAGGTGTAGCAGCTCCTTGTAGATCTGCCACGAGGCCCATTTGTCTGATTTTCTTATAGAAAAGAGCTAAGCAGGGAGATAACACTGGGTCAGTCAGTATCCCTTTTAACAAAGGGTTTTGATCAGCCCTGAAGCACACTTTGGCCCAGTATTTTAAGAAACGGGACCATGCTAGAAACTCCAGCCTATATTGGCCTGTCTCCAGGCAGAGTGCCGCATAGGGAACGCAATGCGGAACACCTAAGATTTTGTATAAAAAATTTGAATGGATCTTTTCAATCAAATCATTTAATGTGGGCATCCATATAGGAATGCCATACAAAATTTGAGGTGTAACTTTAGCATTAAAAGCTTGGAGAGCAGCTGGAACAAATGAGTTACCCCAAGAAAAGAAAAAGCGGGTTATAGCCTGGACAACTAATTTGGATGAGTTAATTACTGTGAGGCGATGGGAAGACCAGGAGTGACGGTAATGGAACCGGAGACCAAGATACTGGAATTCCTTGACTTGTTGTATTGATTTACCACTAAAAAGCCAAGACTGCAGTTTCCAAGAGTGCCCAAACACCACAATCTTGGACTTATCATAGTTTAACAGCAGGGCGTTGTTGGTAAAATATTCTATACAGGCGTTAACCAGTCTCCCTAATCCTATTTTAGTGCGGGATATCAAGGCCATATCATCCACGTACAAAAGTAAAGGAGTTTCCACTGAACCTAATTTGGGAGAATGCGTATCGAAGTTAGCTAAAAAGGGAGCCAAATCATTGATAAAGAGATTGAACAAAGTGGGTGCAAGAACGCACCCCTGTTTGACCCCCCTTGTTGATTGGAATTGGGGCCGAGAGGCCACCCCTTGGAGATAGTTTCACTTGACAAGAAGTGTTTGAGTGAAGGGCACGAATTAATATTAATAGCCTTTTGTCCAGTCCCATCTTCCCAAGTTTATCCCAAAGTCTATCTCTATCTATGGAGTCAAAGGCCGACTTCAAATCTAAAAAGGCCACGTAAAGTTGGGATTTATTTTGAATCCTTTGTTTAGAGATTAGATGGGATAATACCGCACACTGATCAACTGCGGACTTGTTTGGCCTAAAGCCCGCTTGCTCTGGGCCTATGATGTTATGATCAGAAATCCAGTCCGAGAGTTTCTTCAGTAGATGGGAGGCATACATTTTCCCTGCTAGATCTAAAAGGCTTATTGGTCTGTAACTGGGGGGAAGTTTTTTATCACCTTTTTTAAAGATGGGAACCAAGATGGATCTAGTCCAGGTGTCCGGAAGTACCCCAAATTTATCAATTCTAGTGAATAGTTCTGCAATTATTGGGGCCCACCACTCTGGTGCTTCTTTATAAATATCTGGGGGAATTGAATCTGGTCCCGCTGCTTTGCCCTGTTTTAACTGATTAATGAGTAAAAGAACTTCGTCCACAGAGACTGCAGGCCAATCTGGGATATCTGACGGGAGTGGCATGCTAATGATGGAGATAGGTTTAGATTCATCAAAAAAGATTGATTTGAAATGTGCCTCCCACATTTTGGCAGGGATTGCTGTGAAGCCAGTTGAGTTTTTATAGAAACAGCCTGATATAATTTGCCAGAAATTCTTGACGTTTTTAGATCTCACAGATTTGATTAAAAGTGACCATCTCGCTGTTGCATTGCGGTGTAACGAGGCTTTGATAACTTCCTCAAGTTGGGCAGACAACTTAAAATAGTGTTGTAAATTTGATCTGCTATCAGTTTCTCGGAATTTGTTATATGCACAAATGCAGTAGTCAATCTCAGTCTAACCTGTTCCACCATAATAAGAAAAAAAAATACTTCATTGAATGTAATATATCATTCAGTTTTGTTGACCTTAAACCACCCTTAGAATGTGGGAGTGCCTTGATCTTAAACATGTATAAGCTGCTGTTGCTTGTAAGGAATTGTTTTGCTATTTATCTCCATCTAATGCTCAAGCTGTCTATCTGTAAATAACAGCCCAATTCTATGCCCCCCCTTTGCTGGTGCAGCGCCACAAAAATGGCTGCTCCTGCATCCTATAAGGGGGCAGTTGCAGAGGTCACTTATCAAGGAACAATCACTCCCTTATTTGAAGATAAGCGGCATGAGGGGATCTACTAACCTGCACTACCAACATTGCTGGTGTAGTCCGCATGGACTCATGCTGTGGAATCAGGTGGAGTGGGTTAAGATTTGGTGGCCAAACTCCCCCCCTTCCTGGACCCAATCCACCCATGCCCCGCCCCTTTTGCCACCCCATTCCACTGTCCTTCCACCCTCCCCCATCCTGTCCCGCCTCTCTTGCCACCTTACCTCCATCAACAGCTTTTTCCAGCAGCTCAAGACCATGTAGGAAGTCTCTGGCCTTCCCACGGGCATTCTAGCAGTATGCACGTTCATGTACTGCCAGAGCACATTTTATAACTGGTGCTGACTGCTTTAAGGCTGCCCTGCCCCATTCAGATTGGGCTGTATGTCAAATATTAGAAAGACTACGTAAGCCTTCAGTGAATCTCCCCAGATAGAAGCAGGAATCTCCTGTCCTTGGAAGTTCTGGGGAGTGGAAGCAAGTGCAGCCCTCTGACTTAGGGGCAGGTGAAGAATATATTCTGTCAGTGGCAACTTGGTTTTCATTTTCTGCTACATAAAGTGTTTTGTTTAGATCAGACTAGGAAAAGGACATCTCTTTACAACAAAACAATTAAGAAGATTTTAGTGTTTATTTTACCATCCCATTATGATGCTATGCTAATGACTTCATTTGTCAGACAATGTGCTAAAACGCCTGACCTTTTTTGCACTTCTGATATTCGAGAGTGGAGGAAAAATCTGATACACAGAGAAATGCCATGTCAGTGAGGACAGGACGTGATTCTCTTTTAGGAGACAGATAATATCTGTAATAGTGCACACATATATTTCTATATTTTGTAGTTCATGAGAACTTTCACTGTCAGGTCGGACCAAGCCCTGAATTTCCATTTCAGCAGTGGCCCAAAACACCTGACCTAGATGTCTTTAAAAGGGAACTGGACAGATTTATGGAGGAAAAGCTCATCGCGGTTTACAAGCCATGCTGGGTATGTGCAACCTCTGGGTTTTTAGAAGTAACCTATCTCTGAATGCCACAGGCAAGGGGGTGGCAGCAGGATATGAGTATCTTGTTGTCTTGAATGCTCCCTGAAGCATCTGGTGGGCCATTGTGGGATACAGGAAACTGGACCAGATGGGAATTTGGTGTAGTTCAGAAGGCTTTTCTTATGTTCTTATCTTCTTATGTTAATATCCGAGTAACCAATGGCGGGGATGACTATAAGAAGCACTCCAGGAAGTGAAGAACTGTAAAGGAGACTTTTAGCGCCTTTGTCACAAATTGCAATTCGTTTCATGGCAAAAACATCTGATAATGCTCAATGGAAGCTACATGACTTCCTGTAAGACTAGACTTGGTGACTGCAGTGCACTGCACATGGGCTTGTCCCAGAAATTTTATTGGGAAATTCAGTTAGTACCAAATGCAGCTACGTGGCTGACAACTGGGGCCAGACTTAGGCAAGAATATGCAGGGTGGGGGTGCTAGATGAGGCAGAACTGCCCCACCAGTGCCCTCCAAAAATTGCCACAGCCTAACACCATGATCTTTGGACAAACTCTGGAAAGATTAGTGGTAGACAGGGGGGCCTGGTGTGCTGTGGTCCATGGGGTCACAAAGAATCAGACACAACTTAGGGCACAATCCTAACCCCTTGTGTCAGGGCCGTGTGCTGCATCCTGCAGTTGGGTGTCACTCATGGAGGCCTCCTCAAAGTAAGGGAATGTTTGTTCCTTTACTGCAGAGTTTCATTGCCCTTATGTCAGTGCTGGTTAGTATTGCGCCCTTAATGACTGAACAACAACCCCATGGTCACATGGGGGCCCCATGCTCGCTCACCTGGGCGCAAGGGGGCAGAATGCAAGTGCAATCACCAGCTTAGGCTGCAGCAGCCGTTGGGGGACACTGACGGGGTGGTCCTGACTCCCCTGCTGCCCCCACACGCCATATCCCTGGTCCTAGGGAATATATCATGCCAGATCTCTGCAGTAATATCACTGTCTTGCAGCTCATCACGTAATTTGTCTCTGGGATGTCATGTGTTCTTTCCCTGAAAGTTCAGGGGTCGGGCTGCATGCTCTAATGGCAGACTTAAACAAAATGTTAAGAGCAGTTTATGAGTCGAATTAATTATCAATCCATAAGTGCTCTCTCTTTTTGTATGTGTTGTTCCGCTCAGTTGCTGCCAGTTAAAAAGCCATGCATGGGAAAAGTGGTGATTGTCACATACAATAATTTAGAGTCCGTAATGGTTTACAAATGTCAGTTCAATTAGTCACTTAATTGAGGAAACTATGCCCATTTTCTCGAAATTAAGTGGAGTGAATCTTTAAGTACTGTTAATTGCAATTTTGTATATTCTCGTTCAGCCTCATTGGAAGCCTTCAAGCTTTTTGAAATGTTCTTCATATGTAATTGGTGGTAAATGGGGACTCGATCCAAAGGCCGTAGAAGTCAATGAGTAATGATTCTCATTCATATGAGAGAATTTGAAGCATGCCCTTAGAGGAATGTGAAAAGCCATGAGAAAACGTTTCCCACAAATTGACCAGAGAGGTTTCATATCGCCCAGCACGACCTCCACAAGGCACCTCCTCCCTTGCCATTGTGCTCACCCTGAGAGGCAGTGGTTGCAATCTTCCCAGAGCCTTTGGCTATTTGCAGAGGTCAAAAGATGCCACTTCCTCCTCCCGTTCCTTTGAAAAGGAAACAGAGTAAAAAAGGAAGTGTGGCGCAGATATTCAGAGCTTCAGAGACACTCTAGCCTGCCACTCTCTTCTTCTCCACACCAACTCTTCCATTCTGTTTCCTTTTTTAAAAAAAAACAAAACACAGGTAATGGGTGAAGAGGAACAGCAGTGGCTGGTGCGCTGTTGGGTAAGGGACCAGAGGAGCAAGTAGAGGCATCCTCAGACCTGCTATTGGCAGACCTTTGCCAGAGGATATCCCCTCCCAATACTGCTAAAGACATCTTCATCCATCAGCCATATGCACAGACCAGCCGATATGCATCGAGGAAAGCTATAGGCAGTTGTTCCCAAACATTTTTGACTGGAGGGTCCCTTGACCTACTGGGTCATTGACTGTGGCTCCCCATTAGGGCTACAATCCTATAGGGTGGCAGGTTTTTTTCATGAAGATTTCGTGGCTCCCCTGGATGATTTCCACAGCTCCCCAGAGAGCCACGGCTCACAGTTTGGGAACCACTGCTATATGGAAAGTCAGTGGAATTCAGAGGAACCTGCCGTGGTAACCCATTGGTAGAGGAAGTTTCAGGTTCATTCTCTGACATTTGAAGATAGGACTGGGGAAGATCCCTATCTGTATTCATACTGACAGTGCTGAGCTAGACGGACCAAAGCTCTAACTCACGGTAATGCAGTTTTCTGCTTTCCTATGAGTAGACTTGCCTTCCGTAGAGGTTCAGGAAGGCTGATCTGCTCTTATCTGCCACTCATCCGAGTGTGGATGAGCATTGCTGATTCCCGGCAACAGTGTTCTTTAGAAATGCAGCTACATTGCTGTCCTTTAATATCTCATCAGTTCTCTGTCATTACCATCATTTTTCATTCACCGATAAGCTCAGTAGTGCTGTATGCACCATGTATTTGCTGGAATAAATGACTCTAATTGCTACTGTGTCTGCATGCTGTGTTTGGTAGAGGTTTCCTTTTAAATTCCCCTGGAAGAAATTTCTTTTTGGGAAGGGAGGGTGCCAGTTGAGAAAATCCTTTTGCTCCGTCCCTCTTTGCTTCATTGGCGCCCCTAAGTCAGAGCTCTGAGCAATCAGTCGTGTTTGCACCAGGTGAAAGGACGTGAGAGATTATCTCTCTCTCTCTCTCTCTCTCTCTCTCTCTCTCTCAATTTCTTTTTAGGGTATTTAATTCAGAGAGTTATCGCTAACATAAGTGATGCTAATGCAAATTGCCGCTTGGCTCACTTTCTCCTTTCTTCCAAACGAGTGCAAAATGAGGATGCCACATTACAAAGAGAGGACCTGCAATAAAAAAAGATGTACAAATGATAGTTGGTGGAAAGAGGAATAGTCCCACCTGCACTGTCCAACACCATGTGTGCCACAGACAGAATTATGGTAACTTTCTACAGCTTGAAAAGGGACATGGCTAGATCCTTGGAATATAAAGGGTAAGGATTTTTTTTTTGGGGGGGGGGGCGGGGTTGTTAATTTGTGCACAGATTCTAGACCAGTGGTTCTCAAACGTTTTAGCACTGGGACCCACTTTTCAGAATGGCAATCTGTCAGGAACCACTGGAAGTTATGTCATTGAGTTAGAAGTGATGTCATGGCTGAAAGTGACATAATCAAGCAGGAAAAATTTTACCACCACCCCATATGACAAAATAAAAGAAGGGCGCAATCCAGCCCTTCACTTGGGCCGGCGCCGGGAAAGGAGGGTCACAAACATGTCGCAAGGCACATTTGCATCTCCTCGGGAGGAAGCCAGGCCAATGCTCAGAGGAATGCTGGCCTGCAGAGGCTGATGCAAGCGTCCGTGCCGGCTTCCTGTGCAAGTCTTGTGTCAAGTTGGCCCGCACTAGCTCAATGGGCGGTGCATAGCTGTGTTGCTCTGTGAAGGCAGATCAGTTACGGGGTGTGGGTTTGGATTTGATATATACCACAGCCAAACCTGCCCCCCTTGCAGCAAAATCCTCCCACCCTTGCCCTGTTTCACCACCTCCCCACCCTCCCCCTGTTCCACTCCCTGCTCTGGGCTTACCTGTTCTAGCCAGCCTCCCAGGGTCCACTGGCATGCGCTGGAAGGCTCCCATCTTCCTACTGATATGCCCATTGCTTATATTGCCACAAAGCTTTATGTGGCTGCTTTGTGGCAACCTGAGATCGTGGAACATACGTTGTGCTGGCGATCCTATCGCATAGGATTGGGCTGTCAGTTGCCTTGGATCAGTCAGTGTCCCACAACCTAAACCAAAGGATTTTTTTCTTGAGATTAAGGGCGCAATCCTAACCAACTTTCCAGCACTGACATAGCTGTGCCAGTGTGGTGCACACTGCATCCTGCAGTGGGGAAGTAGTCAAGGGGGCCTCCTCAAGCTAAGGGCATGGTTGTTACCTTACCTCGGGAGCTCTACATTGTAGCTACGTCAGTGCTGAAATGTTGGTTAGGATTGCGCCCTAGTATCTAGTTGGCAAACTTCAGTCTCGAAAGACTCTGGTATCGCGCTCTGAAAGGTGGTTCTGGAACAGCGTCTAGTGTGGCTGAAAAGGCCGATTTGGGAGTGACAATCCCTTCCACACTGGGAGCAAGTGCAGTCTGTCCCTGGCCTGTCTCCCTGGCTATGGGCCTTCCTTCTTTGCCTCTTAGCTTCAGACTGTTGGCCAAGTGTCTCTTCAAACTGGGAAAGGCCATGCTGCACAGCCTGCCTCCAAGCGGGCCGCTCAGAGGCCAGGGTTTCCCACTTGTTGAGGTCCACTCCTAAGGCCTTCAGATCCCTCTTGCAGATGTCCTTGTATCGCAGCTGTGGTCTACCTGTAGGGCGCTTTCCTTGCACGAGTTCTCCATAGAGGAGATCCTTTGGGATCCGGCCATCATCCATTCTCACGACATGACCGAGCCAACGCAGGCATCTCTGTTTCAGTAGTGCATACATGCTAGGGATTCCAGCACGTTCCAGGACTGTGTTGTTTGGAACTTTGTCCTGCCAGGTGATGCCGAGGATGCAGCGCATGTGGAAAGCGTTCAGTTTCCTCTCCTGCTGTGAGTGAAGAGTCCATGACTCGCTGCAGTACAGAAGTGTACTCAGGACGCAAGCTCTGTAGACCTGGATCTTGGTATGTTCCATCAGCTTCTTGTTGGACCAGACTCTCTTTGTGAGTCTGGAAAACATGGTAGCTGCTTTACCGATGCATTTGTTTAGCTTGGTATCGAGAGAAAGAGTGTCGGAGATCGTTGAGCCAAGGTACACAAAGTCATGGACAACCTCCAGTTTATGTGCAGAGATTGTAATGCAGGGAGGTGAGTCCACATCCTGAACCATGACCTGTGTTTTCTTCAGGCTGATTGTCAGTCCAAAATCTTGGCAGGCCTTGCTAAAATGATCCATGAGCTGCTGGAGATCTTTGGCAGAGTGGGTAGTGATAGCATGCATTGTCAGCAAAGAGGAAGTCACGCAGACATTTCAGCTGGACTTTGGACTTTGCTCTCAGTCTGGAGAGGTTGAAGAGCTTTCCATCTGATCTAGTCCGGAGATAGATGCCTTCTGTTGTAGTTCCAAAGGCCTGCTTCAGCAGGACAGCGAAGAAGATCCCAAACAAGGTTGGTGCAAGAACACAGCCCTGCTTCACGCCACTTCGGATGTCAAAGGGGTCTGATGTGGAGCCATCAAAGACAACAGTGCCCTTCATGTCCTTGTGGGAGGATCTGATGATGCTGAGGAGCCTGGGTGGACATCCAATCTTGGGGAGAATCTTGAAGAGGCCATCCCTGCTGACCAGGTCGAAAGCCTTCGTGAGATCTATGAAGGCTATAAAGAGTGGCTGTCGTCGTTCCCTGCATTTCTCCTGCAGTTGTCTAAGGGAGAATACCATATCAGTGGTGGACCTATTGGCTCGGAATCCACACTGTGATTCTGGATAAACGCTCTCTGCAAGTACCTGGAGCCTCTTTAGTGCAACTCGGGCAAACAACTTTCCTACAACGCTAAGGAGAGAGATGCCATGGTAGTTGTTGCAGTCACCCCTGTCGCCTTTGTTCTTGTACAGCGTGATGATGTTTGCATCCCTCATGTCTTGAGGTACTCCACCTTCTCTCCAGCAAAGACAGAGGATTTCATGCAGCTCAGTGACAATGATCTCTTTGCAGCACTTTAGGACTTCAGCAGGGATGCTGTCTTTTCCTGGTGCCTTGCCAAAGGCAAGGGAGTCCAGGGCCACGTGAAGTTCTTCTAGGGTTCTAGGCCTAGGGTTCTAGGGCCTAGGGTTCTAGGCTTCTAGGGTTCTAGGCCACGTGAAGTTCTAGGGTTTAGGATTGCGCCCTAAAAGTCAGAGAAGAGCCATGTACACTGAATTGAGCTCCCTGGAAGAAGGGTGGCATATAAGTGTGTGTGTGTGTGTGGCATACATTCTGCTAGAAACAAACAAACAAAAATTAGAATAATTTCCCAAATTGTTTGGGGCCAATAATTATGAGACAGGCTGGCTGTTTTCTCCTCCTCCTGCCACTGTCTTGGTCTCAGTGGGCATAATTAATAGTGAAGCTGTTTTTCATTTTGGAACAAGAATGCTTTTATTCCTCTTACAACATTTTTCTAATTAATAATTCCCTCTGTTAAAAAAAATGTTTTCTAATATAATGATCTTTTTCCTCTCCTCCCAAATGATGGGAAGGCAGCTGTCAACATGGTTTCCCTTTTTAAGTGATCCAGTTTTTTTTCCCTCTCTCTCTCTCTATTGAGGTCCCACCGAGATAAAGGGTTGCAGCTGTTTATGACTTTTCTGAATATGACCTGCATTTTCTTTGGGGACATTTTAAATTTGTATTAAGTAGAAAGACTTCTTTGTTCTTTAAAAAGCAACAGCGGAGGTGGCAACAACAACAACAAACTGTCTCTGGACATTTAATGACTACGAATAAGAGAGTCAGCACTACAAGTTGCTTTGAAAATTCTAATTGACATGCAGTCCCTTCTTCATCCCTTCTCCCAGTGTTCAGCCTGAACATGGTAAGATGGGAAGTGGAAGGCGAACTCTTACCCTGCTGTTCTTTGAGGCCACATGCCCTGTGTCCAGTGCTTGCTCTGTGGTGTTGGATCCCCTTGTCCTCAATGTTAGGCTGGAATGTGAGAGAACCTATGAGAAGATCTTCCCACAAAAATTACCTTTTAAAATTCTGTGATGGAGCGTTCAGCAATCTGGAACATCAGAAATGGCTCTGTAGTGAGTCAATACAACTGGTCCAACTAGCTGAGCATTGACAGCACCTCTTTCAAACAACAGCCTTTCCCACCTGTCAATGCCAGAAATTGAACCAGAGACATTCTAATAAATAATAATAATAATAATACAGGTATTTATATACCGCCTTTCTTGGTCTTTATTCAAGACTTTATTCAAGGCGGTTTACATAGGCAGGCTTATTTAAATCCCCGTAGGGATTTTTACAACTGAAAGAAGGCTCTGTCTTTCAAGAGCCACAACAATTCAGATGTTTCATTCTGATCTGGCCTCCATCCTGGCCTCCATCCTCCCACGCTCAGAGCAGATGGAATAGCTCGTCTTCACCTTGTCAGCTGCTTCAAGGTCGCACGGTGCCGGTGGCCTTGAACTGGCGACCTTGTGGATGTTATCTTCAGGCAAATGGAGGCTCTACCCTCTAGACCAGACCTCCTGCCCTTCTACCTGTTCTGGAATGTTGTATGACACCGTCTTGCAGCAAAATGTGAACAGTTCCGGAGCCCTCCCTTGCATCTGGCATTCTGAGGTTTGCCTGTCAATGGTAAGGGCGGTTCGGCAGTGGAACCGATGCAAGATGCACCAGGTTGCAGGTCTCTTGTTTGAGGCATCTGGTGGGTCACTGTGAGATACAGGAAGTTGGACTAAATGGGCCTTTGGCCTGATCCAGCTTTGCTCTTCTTATGAGCCTTTAAGTGCACAGTCTTTGGCAACCTGCTGTTAATGGTATGTGGTGGTGGTTGCTTTAACTGTACCAGCCCAGTAAAAGAACCAGGTTCCCAAGGCATCCATAACAACACACAAACTTATGGCTGTGACACTGTGAAGAAATCTGAGCTAACAGTTGTGTCGACTCAATGTGCGGCAGCAATAAAGAAGGCCAATGTGGTGATGGTGTCTGGCCTGGACACCTTAAAAAGGGGATTGGACAAGTTTCTGGAGGAAAAATCCATTACGGGTTACAAGCCATGATATGCATGTACAACCTCCTGATTTTAGAAATGGGCTATGTCAGAATGGAGGGCACCAGGATGCAGGTCTCTTGTTATCTGGTGTGCTCCCTGGGGCATTTGGTGGGCCGCTGTGAGATACAGGAAGCTGGACTAGATGGACCTATGGCCTGATCCAGTGGGGCTGTTCTTATGTTCTTAACTACAATTCCCAGGAAGCCTTGCAGGTCTCTTGTTATCTGGTGTGCTCCCTGGGGCATTTGGTGGGCCGCTGTGAGATACAGGAAGCTGGACTAGATGGACCTATGGCCTGATCCAGTGGGGCTGTTCTTATGTTCTTAACTACAATTCCCAGGAAGCCTTGCAGGTCTCTTGTTATCAGGTGTGCTCCCTGGGGCATTTGGTGGGCCGCTGTGAGATACAGGAAGCTGGACTAGATGGGCCTATGGCCTGATCCAGTGGGGCTGCTCTTATGTTCTTACAATTTCTTGCTAAGAATCAGTGCCTGAAATGGCATCAAAGTTCTCTCTCTCTTTTTCCCTTTATAGTCCAAACAAGAGACAATCATTGGAGACTGGAACACTGTTTAAAATGTAAAGGTTTGCTGTAATAGCCTCAGACCTGCCTCTGTCTTGCATGAACTCACAACTGCAAAATATTTACTGAGCACATTTAACCAAATGATTTTTAAGTGCGTCTAATCCATTGAGGACCATCATATGGTAAACCGAGCTTTGTTTGTATGGCTGTTTCTGCAATCGAACTGTAATCATGTGTAAACTATGTTCAATCATGGGCAGCTCATTTGCAATTACTAACAGAACCGTTTTCGTGAACTCCAATTGTATCACCAAGGATAACGAACTTCAACGCAAAGCAGTTAAGGGAACATCTTTAAGAGGCACACGAGAGGAATAAAATCAGTCAACCTTTGGTTTCAGAACTACCAGTACAACTATTTTTATTATTAATTATTGCTATTGTTATTAATAATCAAATTACTGTGTATTCTCCTTTTCCACAGGAATGCACTCAAAATAAAGAGAAAAAAATGCACATCCACAAAATAGCAACACATATCAATAATTTTATTGACCCAATAGCCCAAATAAGACTTGACAAGCAATTGAGATGATAAGTGAGCAACCATTTTATTTCAATATAAATAGCTTGCCCTGGGTCGTAACTCTCCTCAACGCCACAGTCTCTTTTAACTCATTTTTGCCTGATCCACAGGTGGACGCATTTGGTCCCCTTTGACTATAAGCAACATTGGGCAGAAATTTAATGCAAAGTTCTTTCTTGGAGGAGACATCTTGGAAGAGACAACCATTTACTGTCTATTCCCCCATCTGAGTGTGTCCCCCCCAAAAAAAAATCCAAACAGTGGGTCATCAATGACAATTTTTGCTTATCTGTGTTAACTCCTGGAAAAGGGAATGCAGAAATTCTGAATTGCAGTCCCCCCCACAAGCCAAGTGGCTTTTGAGCTTGACTTTGCAATCAGTTCTCAGTAAGCGCCCCCATACCAGATTGCCTCCGGATGATGACACCTAAGCATGAGAGTCCGTTTTTGCTTTCATTTTTAAGGATAGAATCCAGGCTGGTAGGTCTAGCCTACCAATAGCCCAATTCTAACGAACATTCAGCACCTCTGCAACCACAATACAGCCCTAAGGTAAGGGAATGAACATACCCTTAACTTGAGGAGACCTCCGTGTCTGCCTCTCCATCAAAGAATTCAGTTTGTGCCCTGTTGGCACAGCTGCATTGGCACTGGAAATTTGGTTAGGATTGGACTGCAAGTTATTTTTACCTTGGTGGTCTCAGTATTTTACCTGCAACAGTTCAATCCAACCTAAATCCCCTGCAGTGATGCAATGGCACTGGTGTGGGTTATGGTGCATTCTGTGGCTGCTAGAGGTCTTCTGTGGGTAATGGGACATTTGTTCCCATACTCCCAGGTATAAGTCCCATCAGCTGCAATGGGTCAAGTCATACCTGCACCAGTTATACAGCTGACACCAGTCTGTGTTGTTCCGTGTGGGGGGATCAGACCCAGGAAGGACACTGGGATTCAGCATGCGCTGACACCATCAATCTTCTTGGGCCGAATCTGCTCACTCCTTGCCCCAGTCTCCTCCTTATTCCACTCTTCCCCTGCCCTGCTCAGCACCCTTCCTGCCCTACCCTCACCCCTGTGCTAAATTTACTTTACTGTCGCTCTGCTGGCACCAGTGTTTTGTTTGCCTTTTCTCTCTTGGCCTAGGTATTTAATAATAAATCATAGCTTGGGAACAACAATTAATATTAACATTAATTTATATTATTAATTTTATGTCAAGCAGTTCTGCTTGCACATTATTGTACATATATTTGGGGGGAATTGTACATTCCACGTGTACGATAGATAGCACAATCCTCTGCATGTCTACTCAGAAGTTCCATAATGTTCACTGGGACTTAATCCCAGGGCAGTGTGCATAGGATTGCAACCTTACACCAGTTGCCCAAACTGGTTCTCGAGGCCTGCCCCCTTCTTGAGTTAGAATTTCACTTCATTTACTTTCCCATCAGGGATGGGCAGAGACTTGGAGGACTCAGACTCAAACAGTGAAAACATGCATTTTGGGCAATTTGTGCGGACTTGAGTCTCACTTTTGCGTGTGCTTGCGACTCTGTTTTGTGTGTGTGCTTGCTTGTTTGTCCCGTCCCATCCCCCTTGCTTCTGGGGCTTGACTCTCTATTCAAAAAGAGTCAAAATGACTCAAAAAATGGACTCTGGATGAGTCACAATGGCAGCCATTATGATTCATGGGCAACTCGAGTCAAGAGGATGGAGACTCGGGCCTCGGCGCTGTGGCTCAAGCACATCCCTTCTTTCCATTCATTGCAAGCCAGCCAACTGTAGTTCTGCCAAGCGGTCACAAATGAATGCAAAGCACTTGGCGTTTTGATGCCGTGTGATTAAAATTGAAGCATCAGAGGCAAAGGAGGCATTCTCAATGCACAGGAATCCTCTGGCAAAGGAAACCAAAGCATTTTCCCTACTTCCAACTTCTCTCTTGCATTAGTCAAGAAAATGTCCAAGGAGAAGTACTAGTCACATTTCAGAGCTTGTTGGTTTTTGCAGGTTGATGTGTGTGTGTGTGTGTGTGTGTGTGTGTGTGTGTGTGTGTGTGTGTGTGTCGGGGGGAATAGAGAATGGAAAGGAATTGGGCATGAATGGCATTTTATTTCAAGGTTTTCTCTGTAAAGCAAGTAGCAATAAAACTTCATAAGCTGATGGCATGGTACAACAGTTTTACTGGTCTCCACTTAGCATGACCCATATAAATCAGTTTGAGCTCCACTGCATGTGTGGCATATAATCAGCTCCAATATTCCCCAATAAAAGCGTGGTGCCAAAACCACACTTTTATGGAGTGCCTTCCTCCTCCCGTGCACAGCATTGCTCTGGTTCAGTGCTCTGTGCACCATCAACCGCACAGGCCGTTGACAAAAGAGCCGGTGAGCCTACGGCACCATCCGCCCCTGCCCACACGTGCGGATCTGCTCATCATCACAGCCTCTTTTGATAATGTGTGCGCTTCCCAGATGGCTGTCATTATTTGGCAATCGGGGCTCACAGCAGTTCAGGCTCCCTTTTGCCAAAGAGGAAATTTGTGCAGTCTGTTAACAGCTGATGGGGATGTGCTTCCAACCTGGAAAGATTGTCTGATGCAGCAACCCCTTGCTATGTAGGTACAGAGGCACCCTTTAAAGTGGTGGTACTATTATATTTATGGTGGGGGGGACACACTTAACTGTACAAGTAACACAGCCACTTCTTCATCATCTTAGCGCCCAGTCTTAAGGGTCTGCTGTGCTGCTGGAATTTGTATTCTGGTCACACAGCATGCTTTATGGTGGTTGCAAAAGGTGACATGCCATTCCACCCAACTGCAAGTGGTGAGTAGCCATGGCCACATGCCAGCGACTTCCAAAGATGGCACCAGTATGTTGGTGCAGGGGAGAGTGAAATGGGGTGGGGATGGAGAGGAAGGAGTGGGGGGGGGGGCTTTTCGAAGGACTCCAGTGGGGAGGCTCTGCCTCACCTGCCTCCTCATCCATTGCACGCACTTGTTCTGTCAGGACCCACCAGAACTGATGTCATGACCCACCTGCAATCAGCTTGTGACCCACCTACTGGGTCCTGACCCAGTTTGAGAAACAGATAAGGAAGGTGGGGGGTTAAGGACAGACCATGGAGGAATTCAAGGTTTCCTTTCACACCTGCCTCCATTGAAGGCAACAGTGGGACACCAAGTCCCGCCTTCCTTCTTGGGTCCCTGTCCATCATCTCCCCTAAGCCCCGCCCCTGCTTGAAGCCCCTCCCTTCCAAAACTGACCACGCCTCTTCCGTCCCATTGGCCGCTCGACCCATTGGCCACGCCCCCTCCCAAAACAATGCCCCCGTCCCCCTTGCGCGCCCATAAGCTGAGCATGTGGCCACGCCCCCTTCTCCTCAGCTCACTGCAGAGCTCCACTGTCTGAGGTGACGCGGCTCGGTGGAGACCTAGGCAGAGAGAGGTGTGTGTCAAGGCCAGGAAGGCGACAGCAAAATCCCATCCCCATTCCCTGCCTCTATCAGCTTCCTGGGCCCATGCAAACTTGTGCTAGCAAAATCACTGGTGATAGTCCAAGTAGACACAGTAGGGCAGCAAAGGCTTATCCCCCAGGCTAGGGAACAAATGTGGAGGAGAGACCCCCATAGGATGCAGTGCATATATGCATCCTTTGTGTCTGCATTTCCAGTGGAGTTAGATAGGAATGACCTGTTAGTCATCATTGTCGTCATCATCATTCTTCAAACAAAGGTCAGCTAACTTCACTCACAGCAGCAGTTGCCAAACTACGACTGCTGTGCATAGAAAAAGTGGTCCCCATTCAGACCAGTTCTTACCATTCCGCCACACTGTGCAAAAGAAGGCCACCCGATTGCTGCAACGCGACACTCTAGGCCAGGGGTCTCCAAACCCTGGCCCGGGGGCCAGATGTGGCCCGCAGCAAGCCTCTTTCCAGCCCACAGCCAACCTCTTGTCCGCTGAAAGCCTCTGGCCCACTCAACTGAACATGACCAGAAATGTGCTCTGATTGTGTCTGGGGGGTGTTCTGAGGGCCAGAGAGGTGGAATGAATGAGCCAATTCATTCATTTATTCACTCATCTAAGTTCCAGCTCTATTTATTTATTTAAAATTATATTTAAAAAATTTTTCTGGCCCTTCACACCAGATATTTGATGAGACCCTCTGGCCAAAAGGTTTGGAGACCCCTGCTCTAGGCAGTCTCATTTGTAGCCCACTGCCCCAGCAGGCTTTGTGCCTGCATTCCTGGGCAGACGTGACTGCCTAGAGTGTCACATTGCAGCAATTGGGTGCAGTGGCATAGCTAGAAGGGGTCCAAAGCACTAAGTTTTGCAGGGAACAGAGTGCAAGTGGCCCTCCCCCTCCCCTTTGGAGTCATTTTGGGCAAGGGAAGTGTTTCAAAGGGGAGGGGGAGAAGCCACTTGCACGCTGTGGTGAGGCTCCCTGCAAAACGTAGTGCTTTGCCCCACCTCTAGTTACGCCACTGATTGGCTGGGCTTTGTGTGAGCAGTGCAGTGGAATTTTAAGCCTGGTCACCCAGGGGAGGGATGCAGCATTGCACCGGATCCAGCTCACAGGCTGTGGTTTGACAAGTGCCGACTGAAGGCATAAGGCATGGTAAAAACTTAAGTAGAAAAAAAGTTGATGCTAAACTTCTTACTGAAACCTGAACATGCCAGTGACATATTTGCTACTCCACAGTGACATGTGCTGCCCGCAACATTTTGCAGCATAAGAACATAAGAACAGCCCCACTGGATCTGGCCATAGGCCCATCTAGCCCAGCTTCCTGTATCTCACAGCGGCCCACCAAATGCCCCAGGGAGCACACCAGATAACAAGAGACCTGCAAGGCTTCCTGGGAATTGTAGTTAAGAACATAAGAACAGCCCCACTGGCTCAGGCCATAGGCCCATCTAGTCCAGCTTCCTGTATCTCACAGCGGCCCACCAAATGCCCCAGGGAGCACACCAGATAACAAGAGACCTCATCCTGGTGCCCTCCCTTGCATCTGGCCTTCTGACATAGCCCATTTCTAAAATCAGGAGGTTGCGCATACACATCATGGCTTGTACCCCATAATGGATTTTTCCTCCAGAAACTTGTCCAATCCCCTTTTAAAGGTGTCCAGGCCAGATGCCATCACCACATCCTGTGGCAAGGAGTTCCACAGACTGACCACACGCTGAGTAAAGAAATATTTTCTTTTGTCTGTTCTAACTCTCCCAACACGCAGGTTTGGAGGGGTTTTGGAAAGAGCACTCAACTATTTTTCCACACTTCCACTACCTTCACTAACCTAAGCCAAGCTATGTGAACTTCTGACTTTGTAACATGACGAGCCCATGTGGCAACCCGACATCTCCAAATCCATTGGAAGCCAAGTAGCGGGAGGTGGTAAGTGCTCTGTGTAGACTAGTAACATAGTTGTAAGTGCAGCATGGCTCAGAAACTGCCCCTCCCCCTCACTCTCAGAGCCTGTCCAGGGGCAAATGTAATGTGGAGGAGAAGTCTCCACGTTGCTTTTGCTCCTAGGAATGTCTACAAGAGCGGGGGCAGAGGCGGCTTACAAGGCGAGTTTTGGAGCCGTGCAGTACTTACATCTCCACCCACTTCTGGCTCCACTGCTGGTGTCGACTCCTCTACCTGCTTCCACTGACCTGGCTGTTTCTCACCTTGCTTCCCCCTGGCCTCGAACCTGCCCCTGTGGTCTCCACTGTCCCACTGCAGCCGGGTGGCATTCGTCTTCACCAGTTCTGGTTCACTTTGAGTCTCGGCATGATCTGTAGCTCAGCTTCCCAACTGAACCTCTTGGTTTGATGCTATTGACTCGGAGGCTCCATTTTCACCTCCTGGTTCTTCTGACCCCTGCTGTGATTCCTGGCTTCCAGCTCCCACGCAACATGTGTCTATGGCTCAGTCCTAACATGTTCTTGTTGGCATCCTTCAGTCTCGGAAGACTATGGTGTCACGCTCTGAATGGTGGTTCTGCAACAGAGTGTCCTCTCCAGTGCGCGAAGCCTGGGTAAAGGAGATATGGAGGATAGGCTGTTACCCATGCAGCAAATCCCCCCTCTCCACGTCGCTGAAATGGTCCAATGGAAAGGCAGAAGCCAATACGGTTGGTTCCAGCGGCGTCGCAGGAGTTGCCAGAACGTGACTGTGTTCAGCCATGAACTGCCTCAGGGACTCCGGCTCCAGATTTTGCCTGGAGGTTGACTCCTGAAGCCTTTTCCATAACTGGATGTAGCCACAAGGCAGTGGAGGTTTGGGATCAGAGTTTTCCTTCTCTCAGGTGAGCTGCCTTCCCAGGCTGACGAGTCCCATCTACCCGGTGGCTGTTTAGTCGCCTCTTACGACAAGTACAGCCAAACTGAGGACCTATTCTTATCCCCAGCCCCCAGGGGATTTAAACCAGCAGATTTAACAGGATTTAAACAGGATTTAAACTGGTCCTAACACCAACAGAGCAATATTGGTGATGGAACTGCTTCCATACTGTTCACTCATCCCTTTTCTCTTCTCCGAACAAGTCATTAGAAGCTGTCTTCTGTGAATGAAGGATGTCACAGGGTAGTAGTTAGGTTCTATTTTTAAAGACGTCAACATGGAGACCAGTCATGAATCAAACCTAAACACTGAGGTGAAAACAAAAAATCAAGGGGGAAGTGATTCATCATATAATATCCTTCCATTACAATGACTTTATATCCATGTACCGCCGCATGATTGATGGGAGCAGTGCGCAATCATTCTTTTAGTGTACTAGAGGTATCCATTGCTCACTGCAGCATTGTTAAACAACTGCATTTCCATTGACCTCAGCTAGAGCGTTGGTGCTTTATGTTGCTTCTTTTTCCCAGCCAATCTTAAAAATAAAAATAAAAATTATACATTAGAAAAATGCCACAACATAGAGTGCAATGATTATAAACAAAGTGTACCACCATCTTCTGCCACAGGTGCTCTGAAGGATCTTCTTTACCTGTGAAGATGGAGTACAAAAGAAAGTGTTATGGAGCAGAAAAAGAGATTGTTTAGCTTTGCTTTAAGGGTAGCTGGTAACACCCACCCTATCACATCCGCCCTGCCAAATCACTCTCACAACACCTTCCTTTAGTTTCCCCCATCACAGCATTGGGCAAGGCTCAACTGGCCTGTGCTTTAGGCCTGATACTGTACATTACATCAGATTTAGCCACTGAAAACTGCTGGTGACAGACAAGAACAAGGACGGTGTAGCTCTTCTGGTGTAACTTAGAGCCCAATTCTATCAGGCATTTGTGCCATTGCTGAGCTCACATGCTGGCACTAGGTGTTGTAAATGTGCCATAAAACATGTTTATGGCACCATGGGAGGAGTACGTGCCAGTGCTGGGCCAGCATCAGTTGGCAACATGCACTGGAAGATCGCCAGCAGGAGGTAAGTGGCACCACCAGCTGGCAGTGTGGCTGTTTGGGGCAGGGGGAGGCATTCCAGGGAAGGGGAGGGTAGAATGAGGGAGGGGCTGGGGTGGAATGGGAAGGGACTGGTGGAAACCTTCTCCACTGGATTCTATCCTCCATGCCAGGTTGCAATTCTCAATTCTGTACCAGCAAATTAGGCGGAGCATACTTGAGAAGCTCCATTGGGGGGCCTGGGTCTTTCCTCAAGGTAATAGGACAAAAATCTCCTTCTCCTGAGGAGACCCCCTCCTCACACCTGGCTTCCTCACACCTGTAGGATTCAGCAGTAGCCATTTTGGGACTGCTGTTCCTCTGAGTGCCAGGAAGCATAGGATGATGCAGGTTCAAATTCCCGCTAAGTCATGAAGCTTCCTGGGTGACCTTGAACCAGTCACTATCTCTCAGTCTCACCTACCTCACAGGGTTGTTGTGAGGACAAAAAGAGGGGAGATATTATGTCCCCCTGAGCTCCTTGGGGGAAGGATGGTATAAAAATGGGAAATAAAGATTGAGGGGTTAGGAATTGGCAAGCACGGATGTTTGGCTAGTGGCTGGCCTGCTTGCTCCCTGATAACAGCTTCTCCAAAACATTTTCATGGTGGTGTTAACTGGCAGGCATGAAAAAAAAGATGGCAACAGAGTGACTTTTGGAAGCAAGAGAGTCACTTATTTGATGAAGGGCAGTAAAAAAAGGGTGGTATGAAAAGGACAGCTTCTTTGAAGAAGGGTGGTATTAAAAATGTGAAAAAAATTATATAGGAGACATATGACTTATTAACCGTTTCTGATGTGTCCATAGTATTCAGTGGGGATTTTTCACAGCTATCTCATTGAGGATAGAGGATAGGAGCGTCTGAGTCATGGAGGCTTGATCTTCTCAGTGACTAGCCATTAGTCATGGTGACTACATGGAAAAATGTATGAAGGCAGACTACCATCAGCTACAAATCACTTGTATGCAAGTACAGAATGTCTATATCCCAGCACAGCTTTCGATACCTGGGTACACATTTCTTTGTGAATGACTGTAACTGGGTTTATTTTGACAGATCAGCTATCTGTGAACATTATACAGATTGTACCAGCATAGGATGCAATGGTGAATCGCTGAGCCCAGATACACACCAAGTACACAGATTTACCTAAGTGTCCTTGTGAGTAAGTGTGTGTTTGCATAAGAAGTTAAAGCCAGAGAGTTTGGCACACACTTAGTCCAAAACACTATGATTATTTGAAAATGAGTCACCTTTGCAATTTTCTTTCAGATCTGAGAATTCAAAATGCACCCCCAAAATGGCTAGGATACTGCCAGAACGAAAGTGTCATATACGTTCTGGTTGATGAGGACTCCAAAATGCAGGCAAAATGCCTCTGCGCATTCATCACTTGCCTTGGCACATGTGTGCTGATCACACGGAGGCTGGGATCGTGGCTAGGAAGTACAGGAACTCACTCATCATCCATCTCTCCTGCCCTTGTCCTCTCTCCTACCCTGCAGAGTTGTTGTGAAGATAACTAGGGAGGGATGTGCCACTATGAGAGGAAAGGGCATGATGAAAAGATTTCAACAACAGCACCACATGCACACTGAAGCAATGGCATAACTAGAGTGGGTGCAAACCACTAAGTTTTGCAGGGAGTCTCACCGCAGCATGCAAGGGTCCGTAGTAGTGGGTGTTTTAGGTGCTATACTGAAAAGCTTGGAAAAACACCAGTACATCTTAGGTGTAAACAAAATGACTCTATAAGAGTTGCAAAAGGCAGCTCAAGTTGGAACTGCACATATTTTGCAGAAATGCCTCTAGATATCCTTGGAAAAGACTTGATATTTAGAAAACACCAGCCACCAACCTGGTGGGTTGTGATTAACCAACTGATAATATAGGAATATCCCCTGAGGGCTGGAGGATAAGAATAGGCCCTCAGTTTGGCTGAACTTGCTGTAAGAGGCGACTAAACAGCCACCGGGTAGATGGGACTCATTAGCCTGGGAAGGCAGCTCATCTGAGAGAAGGAAAACTCTGATCCCAAACCTCCACTGCCTTGTGGCTACATCCAGTTATGGAAAAGGCTTCAGGAGTCAACCTCGAGGCAAAATCTGGAGCCGGAGTCCCTGAGGCAGTTCATGGCTGAACACAGTCACGTTCTGGCAACTCCTGTGACGCCGCTGGAACCAACCGTATTGGCTTCTGCCTTTCCATTGGACCATTTCAGCGACGTGGAGAGGGGGGATTGGCTGCATCGGTAACAGTCTATCCTCCATATCTACCTTACCCAGGCTTCGCGCGCTGGAGATGTCACTCCATTCCAGAACACTATTCAGAGTGCGATACCATCGTCTTCCGAGACTGAAGGATGCCAACTAACTACTAATATAGGAATCTTTACATGCTAGGACTTTGGGGAGGGATCATGGCTACATGGTCAAGCACACTGTGTGCAGTAGACCCCAGGTTCAAAAAACAGTATAGGGTTGGCATCAGCTTTGGAGGCCCTCGGGCAAAAGGCTTGCGGGCCACTCCAGCACCATGCTGGGGAAGAAGAATGCTCTGCTCCTGTTGCTTTCCCCATTGCCCAGTAAGCCAAGTACATGCATCTACTCAGAAGTAAGTTCCATTGGACTTACTCCCAAGTAAGTGTTTATAAGGTTTCAGCCTTGAAGTAGCAGTTACTGATGTGTCACATTTTTCCTGCCTTTTACCTCCGTATGTCTTAACCATCCAAGTAGGCTCTACTGGTGTACTTGTCGTGCACTCTGTGGGAACAATCTGAGCCTGAATTGTCATCTCTCTATTATTGACTCATTCCCTTAGCCTGCTTTTTAATTATTTGTACGCACTGGGTGCAAAAAAAAAAAGCTGTGCCTCTCTGTCTCTTGGCAGATCTTTTACCTTGTAATATTAGAGTTGCCGGTGTGATTACATTCAAGGTAATCGCTGTTGTTTTTTGGAAGGGGAAAATTCTTGCCTGTGGTTTTCTCTTTCATATCCTCATGTTGCCCTCCTTGGTGATGAAGTTCCCTTCAATTACAGAGAAGAAAAACAATACATTAATCACATAGTGAGCTGCTTTTATCCGTACAAGGCATGCGCTGTCTCCTCTCAGCAAATAAATAATCATCAAACTAGCAATAGAAATATGAGATTTGTATATTTTCCATTATCTCTCTCCCTCTGTGTTTGTGTGTGTGTGTGTGTGATTGGGCCTGGGGGGCAGAATCTGTGGCACCAGTGGGAGTCTATCCAAACTCCCTTCCCAGGCAGTAGCATAGCTAGCATAGCCAGTAGCATAGCTAGAGGGGGTGCAAAGCACTAAATTGTGCAGGGAGCCTCACCACACTTTGCTTAGTGCTCCCTGCAAAACACTCAGTTTTGCAGGGAGCCTCACTTGAGTACACCTCCATTTTGCTCCCCCCCCCCCAAATCTGGAATAGCTCTGAAGGGGACAGGAGGGGCTGTTTGCATGCTGCAGGGATGCTCTCTGAAAAAATTAGTGCTTTGCACCCCATCTAGCTATGCTGCTGTTCCCAGGCCTGCATGGATCAACTCAGACTTGACCCAGCAATATCACTGGCACAGGTCTGAGTTGGCCTATTACAGCTGCTGGTGCTTATCTCGAGGCAAGGGGACAAATGTCACCTACCCTTAGGAGACCTCCAGCAACCCAAAATCCCCAAGAGGACACAGCTTAGCCCGAACTGGCACTGGTTCTGCTGCATCACTGCTTGGGAATTTAGTGAGGATTGGGTAGTTACTTATGAAGAGACTTCCATAGGATTGCTGTAAAGCGGCTATTTGTATGGGGGTTTATTTTGCTCCATTTGAAGTACAGCGACGCTGAGGACATTGGCTAAAAATAATTCTAAAGGCATAAGTGAACTGTCATCTTCAGTCTTTTTCTTTTTTCCCATCCTTGTTCTTTCAGTGATCTGCAAAGGATGTTCCTTGTAGTTATTCTATTTAAATGAGAGAGAGAGAGAGAGAGAGAGAGAGAGAGAGAGAATCTCTTCATTTTAATATCTGTTCTTTTTGGTGAAGATCAAGACCAAGAATAGATGGTATTGGAGGCAGTGGTGCCGCCACTATACTCTCCCCCTTCCCAACCCTGATCTGTCTTCCATGCACCAGTGAAGTAGCTGGAGAGGATCCAGGTAGACCCATGCAGGTGGCAGAGGTGGCAGGCAAGGGAACAAATCTTCATGTCAGCACTGCCGGGGGAAGGATGGCTACCCCCGGCAACCAATATTGGGGCTTTGCGAGAGGTTGCTGCTGGAGCTGGAGAAGGTTGTGTCCAGGCTCCCTCTGGTCTCCCAGCCTGTCAAGGGGTCTAGTAGAGATAGGCAGGGGGAGTGGGTTCAGTCACCCAGTGGTCCTCCCAACCAGCAGCTTTATTCAATTTCACAGGCTGGCCAGCATCCTATCTGTTGACCAACATCCTCCAGACTGCCCTCATAACTGGTTAGCCTAGGGTTTTATTGAGTCTGCCCACTCCCTTGCTCCAGTTGCCAGACCAGGTTGCTCCCTTGACTGCAGGGGGACTGACCCACATGTGATTGAGGATGGAGGGGAGGGGCAGCTGAGCCTATGGCCAAAGCCATAGTGGAGCCAGCTGCCCTGCCACCTGGCTTGCCATTGCCACAGCCATCCTTGTTCCTTTGCAGATGGACTGCAGGAGCAAGCTGCCACTGGCCCTGGCGTGCCAACCTTGAGGCCAGCCCTGCTGGTGAGGCACCACTACCGCTGCAGGAAAGTCTGCTGGCTGGGACCCCACCGATGTCAGGTGCCCTGGGTGAGCAGGGCCCCGGGCTGGATCCAGGACAGCTCCCTTACCTGGAGAGACTTCTGAGGTGTGGAACTTCCACATGGGATACACCACGTGCCCCGTTTATGCGACTGCATCAGCGCATGGGGAGTGAGGTAGGATTGGGCTGTAAGAATAGATTTTCAGTACCAGATGAAAGTAATAGTTATTGCTCATGGTTTAACTACCACTGATGCAGCTGTGCCAATGGGACACGTGCTGTTTGCTCCCTTACCTTGGGGTTCCATTGTGGCCTCAATGGCTCTAGAAAGTTGGATAGGATTGGGCCTTAATTAACTACCAATCAGCAGTTTAACTACATGTTTAACTGTATGTAGTTTGAACTACATATTGTGATGTATTTGTAAACGGACTAGTTTCTTAACTACTTGTAGTTTTGATCCTGTTTGTTCCCAGTTAGTCATGGTTGTGTAAGTGAACCTGGCATTGTATAGCTACAAAAACGAGGGAGATTCTGACCATAGTGACTAGAATTCATGTCCTTGAATTCTCTCCCTAAGCACATGAGCTACTGCTCTCTCTCTCTCCCTCTCTCTCTCTCTCTCACACACACACACATACACACACACCCCTTTATAGGATACCTCTCTCTCTCTCTCTCTCTCTCTCTCTCTCTCTCTCTCTCTCTCTGACTAGTTCAAAGCAGAGCTGCAGGTGATTATTAGCCATTAACAATTGATATTTATAATTGGCCGTGATAAATAGCTTCCATACATTGGTTGGTACTCCTGGTGCTAAAATCCTCAATAAAATCACCTTCACAATTCTGTACTCAAAATATAACCCTTCGTGCTGAGCTTTTTCCCTCTTTTCTTTTGGTCAATACCCAGGAGGCCGTGCAGCTAAGTGCAAGCTCTCCCTTGATTATTGGGATGATTGAGAGCCATTTCCTCATTAGCAACTAATTTTGCTATGCCTGAGTCCTAGCATCGCTCCTGACTTGGTGGAATGCTTGCCAAGAGCATCGACTCAGCTGGTGCCCCTTCTGAGCGTTTGTCTTGTTCTAGTCACAGCAGGGGGGCGTACCTGCTCTTGTCGAGAGAAGCGCAATGGAATGCCCAGAAGCACTGCAGCTTAATTAAGGCGAAGTTCTTCATTGTCAGCAGAATGACTTTATCCCTTCCTGAGGAGCAACTCAAAGTTTTTCTGCACATATTACACATGAATGTAGGTGTCATCAGGGTTATTAATTGGTTCCAGAAAGTGGTACCAGAATGATTGTCCATAACTCATCAGCTCAGAAAAGGTGCCCATGTGGTGCAGTGGTTAGAGCACCAGACTATGAGCAAGACTCAACTGCTCACTCCACACAATCCCCCTCTTTTAATGTACTTTACAGGTTTCTTGCAAAGAGAAAAGGGAAGGGGCTGTATCAATGCATCTGGCACTTACGGTGAGAAGATGACCCCCTGTCCCCTGAGGGGGGGGTGCAGTTTTGATGCTGACAAGAGAAGGAAGCAGCGTCCTCCAGAAGTAGTTGAATGGTTGTACCATTTCAGATCTTATTGCTGAATATCCCACTATCTTTTCTTCTTTACATTTCTTTTCCCACATAGCTAGAATTGCCCCCCTCCCCCCAATAAGACCCCCCAAAGGTTTGGATGAAAACTGGGTCATGTTTATTGAAATGAATGCCAGTCAAAAAGCTGACTACATGCTGCAATGGATCCTATCTCCAAACATTCCATCCATCCTTTAGGGTGGGCAACTATGCGGAAGAAGAAGCACCCCACTTCCTTTCCCCCCTTTGAATACTCTCACCCTGACTCAGAGCTGCACTTTGGCTGTTGCTGCTGACCCACAATGGGGGTCAAGAAATGTGAATTTCACTGTCTTCCCCAAGCCAGCCTTTGAGGTTGTTTTGCCAAACTCCCTTTCCAAACTTGGTCTAGAGTTAGACGCCCACTTTAAGCTAGTTCCCCTCTTCACTCAAAATAGCCCTAATTCTGCAGAAAGCACTGCAGGGTATTGCCCTACCACCAGAGCAGCTCACCTGTTCAACCTGCAGAGGTCCTCATTCCTTCCCTCTCTCACCAGCAACTTCTTTGGCCACTGTAGCAACCCCTTGCTTCTCAGTAGCTCTTGGGCACGGCAGCCACACACTAGTCTCCAGAGTCTCCAAGATTCTCTTGAACCTGGAAAGGTGAGCAACCCCAGGACAGTGTTGCTGGCTCTGTTCCCTTTCCCCTAACCACCCAATGCGGTGCTATGGACTTCCCCCCTTGCTTCATTCACAAAGAGATGGGCAAAGTCACCCCCACTTCAGATTGGATGGAGAAGGCCTTGACCCTGCAAGAAGAAATCCAGCACGCAAGAAGCCAGGATAACATTTATTTCTGACATGCTGATTTTCTCCTCACAGGAAACAAGGACGCTTTCAAAAATGGCATCTCTCAAATGCATGTTGAGTGGATCAGGTCTCCGTGCCACCTTGGGATTCTGCTCCCTTATTCTGCTGTGGGTTTCAACATGGTTTTTCAACATCCACTCATGGTGACCCAAACTCAAATCTCAGGTCAGCTTTCAGAAATCAAGGATTAGTTTGATCCCTCCCCCCCCGAATGCAAGTCAGAATGGAGAAAGCAGTAATTGGTACACAAATGTCAGTCAAGCCCACTGCCTTACAGCTAAACGCGATCGGTTTTCAAACAGTGCTGGCTTTTGAAAGGAGCACATTCTTATTAACGCGCATATTTGATCAAGCGTCACACCGTGATGACAACGGCTTCCTTTGATTTAAAATGCCATCTCCGATAAGAGGCTTTTCTCTTATTACCATTTAATGCAGCACTACCATATGTTAAAGCTATTTTCTCAGCGGAAGGCACGCGCTTGGCTTCCGATAAATGAGACCATTAAAATGTGGAGCTCCCATAACAAGTTGGAAGCATCACGTTGTCGCCAGGCCTAGAAACGAGGCCCTTTAAGAAGGATTGGTTCACGCATGACATGTGGGTTCCAAAAGGGGCAGTCAGGCTCATGTGCTCCCCCACACTATTTCTAGACGACTGAGAACTGTTCGGTTTGAACTGCAAACTATTTGGTTTGTCCACATAAGCAACTCAGCTAGGCCCAGGGGTGTCATTACAGGGGTGCAGGTCGCACTGGGCGATGCACGGGGGGGGGGGTGGCCTTTAAAAGGGGATTGGACATGTTTCTGGAGGAAAAATCCATTACGGGTTACAAGCCATGATGTGTATGTGCAACCTCCTGATTTTAGAAATGGGTTATGTCAGAATGCCAGATGCAAGGGAGGGCACCAGGATGAGGTCTCTTGTTATCTGGTGTGCTCCCTGGGGCATTTGGTGGGCTGCTGTGAGATACAGGAAGCTGGACTAGATGGGCCTATGGCCTGATCCAGTGGGGCTGTTCTTATGTTCTTAACTACAATTCCCAGGAGGCCTTGCAGGTCTCTTGTTATCTGGTGTGCTCCCTGGGGCATTTGGTGGGCTGCTGTGAGATACAGGAAGCTGGACTAGATGGGCCTGTGGCCTGATCCAGTGGGGCTGTTCTTATGTTCTTAAACTACAATTCCCAGGAGGCCTTGCAGTTCTCTTGTTATCTGGTGTGCTCCCTGGGGCATTTGGTGGGCTGCTGTGAGATACAGGAAGCTGGACTAGATGGGCCTGTGGCCTGATACAGTGGGGCTCTTCTTATGTTCTTATGTAAAATCTTGGTATTTTTGAATAATATCATGTTATATATTGCTTGATGTGTATTTTCATGCAGAATGCAATTAAAGAAACCTTGCTGAAATATCTCTATTTATCAAAAGTTATAGCCAAAAAACCAGGGGGGCAGGGCAATGGTATATCACCACACCCACCGCCTGAGGTGTTGCCCTACCCACTGAATGGGAGACAGTCCATCACAGCGGTATGCACTGGCCTCCCACACTGGATGATGTAAACCTTAGTGATGCTACTGTTCCTTCCTTCACTCCTTCCCCCTTCTCTGTTTTGTAATCTAAAAAGAGAAAAAAAAAGGAAACCTTCAACTTCTTGTGACGATCCCAACCTTACCAATGGTAGATCATTCTTCTTTATTGATTGGGTGGCATTTTGATATTTAGAGGCATAAAACCTGCCAATACTTCTGAAATGAACCACCAGCCAAATCAGATTATTGGTCCACCGAAATAATAATGCTCCCATTAAGAGGGTAACATTTTCCAATTGCGATTACATGCCTTCATTTTAAAGAAGCGATCATTTCCAATAATTGGGTAGATTTGGTCCATATTTCTTTCGCAAATTTATTTCTTCATTGTGCCTCCAAACAAATTTATGGCACGTTTACATTGTGCGAGATAATTTGCTTAGTTTATTGTGAATGGGAATCGGTAATTACACACAATCCCATTTTCTACTGACATAAACTTAATTCATGGTAGTAATTTTGCACAGAATATTAGCTTGGGTTAGTTATGATGAAAATGTTAGCGCGGCAAATGCTCTATTATGGCATCATTTCCTTAGAGTTGATGACTTACGAATCACACTCCCAGTTGATGGCCCAATTCCACCTACGGAGCAGGTAAGCCCGGTGCAGGGGATGGAACAGGGAGGGAGAAGGGTGGGGAAAGGGGCGGGGGTGAGCAGAATAGGGAGACGGGGTGGGTTTGGGAGAATTGGGCCCTGGAGAGAAGCAGGTTTGGTGATGGCAGTGCCTACTGAATCCAACCCCCCATTCCCAGGCCAGATCCAGCTGCACAGGTCAACACAGATGTGCAGCGCGCTCTGACCCCTGGATTAGGCCAGTACAAATCACTTGTGCTGACCTGGGGATGTTGCAAACATGCCATAAGGCACATTTGTGCTGACTTTAGAGTTGGGGAGGCCAGCTCAAGGAATTATGCAGGCCTTCCCACACTGGATCCAGACCTGGCGGAGTAAGTTTGCATTGGCCGAGTTCAGATGACGCAGGGGTCAGGGAGGGGAGCATAGGGAGGGCGGAAAGGAGGTGGGGAGGAGGTTTTCAGGGCAGAGGAGAGCAGGTGTTCCCTGGGATGGGCAGCTGGGTGGGAAGTGGGAAGCGTGGCCAGGATTCGGCAGTTAGGCCGGATCTTGACCCAGTTCCCAGGCAGTGCGGAGCAGTCTCTGGCTGCTCTGTTCTACTTGGATCTACTTGGTCTTGAGGTGGCTCAGATCTGAGTAGACCCTTTGGAGCCAGTGCAGTGTGACACAGGGTAAGGGGGAAACTTTTCCCCTAGCCTCGGGTTGCGCTGATTCTGGCCCCAAACTTGTGCTGGATGCACCAGGATTGAGCTCTTATTCAAGCATTATCGCTGGTGTGCATCTGAGTTGACAAATGTCCCCTTACCCCAAGGAGACCTCCAGCAGCCAAAACTTTCATGGGAGATGCAGTGGAGGGTGTTGCTGCACAGGGATTTAGGTAGGAATGAGCTGTTAGTGTACATGTTGTTGTCTCTCCAAGAGGTTTACAAGAATTCCGGTGGCACATGAATTAACGCGCCACCGGCATTTGCCCTGCCCCTGCACGAGGTACAGGAGGGGCCAGCCCTGCAGCCTATTGGTTGGGGGCTAATTGGATTGGGGCCAAGTGCAGGTTGCACGGGAAAGCCTGCTCAGTCGGGACCAGGCTCAAATCCCCAACCCGCCCACCCTTTGGCAGTCCGAGACTAGCTGGTCACCAACTGGGGCTGGGTAGGAATTTTTTGCCATCAGCCTAATTGGCATGTTGGTTGGTGGTTTTTTCGCCTACCCTGGACAAGTTAGGGGCGGAGTTGGGGTTTCCATAGGTCTTGTTGGTCATTTTAGGCAGGTGTCGTGTGGGTTTTGGGTAGGTAAGGTCATCTCGGTGTACACCGCAGGGTGGCAAGGGCCGGGTGGACTCCACACTTGGTCATGCTGGCATTCCTGGCTGGGTGACACAGGCTGGATGAACCTTGGCCTGGTGGCAAAAGCACATCGCGGGTTTGCTTGGGTGGCCTGAGCTAGCCTGCCACCCTGGCCCTTCGGGGTGACAGTGAAGGGGACGGCAGGCTTGTACTGATGCCCCCCAGAGTCGGGTGTGGTTGCCCAAATTGTTATAGGGGAAAGTAAACGGGCAGCTCAGTTTCCCCCATGTAGAACGTGCATGACTTATTTGTTAGGCCCTGTCGCAATCTTAAGTGTATTTAAATAGTTAATAAAGTGGCCCTTTGTACCATACGCCCTTACCTGTGTCTTTATTGGGGGGTGCTGGGTAAAATGATATTACGAGCTTTTGGCCATCTTGTTTTTGTGGAGAATCAGGGGACTCCTAAACTGTATTAAGTACACTCTTAACAAGGGAGGAAAGAATACACACTTGTATTCTCCTGGCAGAAGAGATGGAGCACGAATCTGTCATTACCCTTATAAAAATATATTTTTAAAGTGACACCAGTGTAAAATGTCTCTCCTATCTTATTAAAAAGAATGAGCTTTGGTGAATGCTTAATATTTCAAAATGAGACCATTACCAAGCATTTAAGCTGAGTGACTTGTGGGAGAGTTAAGGGGAATGGTTGACCTCAAGAAATATAATGCTAATTATGCTACTTAAATCTATTGATTGCTACTTTAGCATCTGAGGAGGGGAAATATTTATTAAATGGTTAGGATTATGCAGTGTTTAAAGTTAAGGAAGCATATGGGACAGCAACAACGCTGAAACAGTCTGATTAGGAGGGAGACTCATAATCCGCAGGAAAAAAAAATGCTTTTATAATTAACAAGATCAGAAATGGGATTTGGAGCAATGAGGCAGGCAGCTTTCTGCTCAATTGCTAGCTAACTAAGTCAATCTGTTCTGTCTTCCAGTATTTTGACCAATGTCTGCAAAGGTGCAAGACAACTGGTGAGCCCCTGGCCCTTTTTACTGTGTGATGCAATGCAATTTTATTTTACTAATTTTTAAAACAACAGAATTAAACATGCTAGGCTACCTGCATTTCTGGTCTGGCTGTTTAGGAATGGTTGTCTCTGTCCCATTTGGCCCTCTGACCCCCCCCCCCCCAAATGTGTAACTACAGCCCTAACATCTGGCTGAGTTGAGATCCGAGTGGGGAATTTAACCCTAGTCATGTCAAAAAAAATCTGTCTCCGACTGTAGCCCTACTTATGGACTCCCAGCTGGCCTGCTTATAAGGGCATGTGAAACGGCTTCTTCAAATCACAGATTGGCAGCATGACAAATTTATGTGGGGTGCCCCATATGCACTGTCTACCACCTCAATGGTCCACAGGTTGGTCAGCTGGGTACCATGCTGGTTTTGCTGGTTTGTATGGGGTAGGACTCTGCCAGCCTCCCAAGTGCAGCCACTACTATACTTTTCTTCTCTCTTGCTTCCCTTTTGAAAAAAGAGTGAGGGGGAGGATCACAGTGATGTCTGTGCAAGAGAAGAAGAAATAAATGAATGGAGAAGTGAATGGCCCTGTGACTTTTTTTGCCTTAAAAAAAAAATAGCTGACAACAACTGTATCCGCTCCACACAACCACCATTCCAGATACTGTCAGGGTAAACAAAGTACCCACTGGTCCTGATGGGAGCTTTACTTATGGGAGCAGCTGGGGAGAGGGATACCTGGATTGGGTTCCAGCAGAGGTCCAGTTCTTCTTCCTAAGCTGCTCCATTCTGCTTGTGTCTGTGCCACCTTGTCAGGCGATGCAGATCTGAATAGACCCATTACGGCCACTACGGCTCTCCCCCGGGGTAAAGGGAAAAGTTTCCCCTTGCCTCCGGCTGAGCCTCAGCCAGCCCTAAACTTGCACTGGATACAGAGCAGGCCAGACAGCCTGCCTGTTCCAATGCAAGTTAGGATTGCGCTGCCCGATTATTACATGAACTGAGATAATTCCATGTGCTGAAGGAAGTTATTTCTAGCAGTTCCATGGTAGAATCTTGACAGCTGAAAAGCACGGTAGGATTTAGTTCCTTTTCCCCCCATGAATAATGAACCAAACAGCCTAAAAAAAGTCACCTCATCCACAATCCCAAAGTGGTCGCAATTTCTTGTGATCAAATCCCCAGATTTTATAATAGCAAATCCTCTTGGCACTCTCTACAGTCCTGAAACTCTATCCTTACCACATGGGCTCCCATTCACTTTGGCTGGACTGGCTGGTTGATGTCTGCTGTTCTTTTGACTGCCTTCAGTTGTGCCACCTCCCTCTCAGAGCTTCCTCTTGCCTCCTGGACTCTCACTCATGGGCAGAAGACAACAAGGACGCACCTAAGCTACCTTGCAAGGACTTACCTAAGCATGTAAATAGTGAATTGGATCTGCTGTCAGGAGAATTAACTGTTAGAATAATGGGATGGGGGGATCAAACAAAAGTCCTCAAATGGAAGTATGTGTGCGTGTAGGGTTCAAATCTCTGGTGAGTTTAGTGGTTTGCCAATAGGAATGAATTTCACAATACAGGTGCGCCCCCTTATCTGTGGGGCTTTTGTTCTGACACCCTCCCCCCGAACAGCCAAAACCACAGAAATGAGCAAACACTTGTCCCCGTGATCAGCCTGGCTCCTCTCCTCTTCAGAGGGGCTTCTGAGAAGCCACAGACTGAGTTTGGCAGCTCAGCTTGGCAGCTCAAAGCAGGTGACTTCCGGTTTCATGGAGAAACCAGAAGTGACGTTTTTAATACCTTATAAGGCACTAGGAGGCCCGGGGAAGCCCCATTAGTGCTACTTGAAAAAATTACTTACAATTGTATCTAAATCCTCACACAGAGATGCAGTGGTACCAGCTTGGCTGCTGCTGAATCTGTTGAACGTCTCCTCAAAACAAGAGGACATTTGTAAGCCCTAAAGGGCAACTCGGGCCTATGCCAGCTCCATCACTGATGCAAGTCTGTGTTGATCTATGGATGCAGATCAAACCTGGGAAGGGAATCAGAATTTGGCATGCACCACCACCACCAGACCTGCCGCACTCTCAAGCCTGATTCTCCCTCTAACCTGTCCCATCACCATCCAGTTCTGCCCTCCCTCTCACATTTGACCCTCTCCTCATCTCCCTCCAAGCACCTGTGCAGGCTTACCTGGGCCAGTGGATCATTAGCCATCACTCAGCACTTGGCAGGCCTTGGCAGGCCTCTCTGGCATCTCTGGCATATTCTGGTGAAGGTTACTTTGCCACGGCCAGCCTCTACGACACAATGCTCTTTAACCATGGGGGACAGGACTGGGCCGCAATAGGATTCCCATGGGGGAGAGGATTGGGTACTCTGGCATGGTACCATTAAAACTGCAACCTAACAGTTATGCTAATAAGTTAAGGGCACAATCCTAACTGCATCCTGGGCTAACGCAATTCCCTTGCACCAGCCCGAGAGGGTTGCAAACATACCATAAAGTACGTTTGCATGTTCATGGAAGTAAACCATGCTGGTGCATGAAGGTGCACTGGCCCATGGAAGCCAAATCCAGCTTCTGCGGTGGCAGGAGAAGGTAGGTTCGTTTTGGCTGAGCTCAGGGAGGTGGGGAGGAGGCATTTCGGGACAGAGGACGGCAGGCGGCGGGCAGGACCGTGGGCGACTGGGCAGGGAGCAGGAGGTGGGACCAGAATACAGCAGTTATGTCGGATTCTAGCCCCTATTCCTGGGCGGCATGGAGCAGCTCCTGGCTGCTCCATTCTGCTTGTATCTGTGCCACCTTGTCAGGCGATGCAGATCTGAATAGACCCATTACGGTCACTACGGCTCTCCCCCGGGGTAAAGGGAAAAGTTTTCCCTTGCCTCTGGCTGAGCCTCAGCCAGCCCTAAACTTGCACTGGATACAGAGCAGGCCAGCCAGCCTGCCTGTTCCAATGCAAGTTAGGATTGCGCTGCCCGATTATTACATGGACTCAGATAATTCCATGTGCTGAAGGAAGTTATTTCTAGCAGTTCCATGGTAGAATCTCGACAGCTGAAAAGCACAGTAGGATTTAGTTCCTTTTTTCCCCATGAATAATGAACCAAACAGCCTAAAAAAAGTCACCTCATCATCTCAAAAGGGGATGACGACGACTATAACCCTATCACAAAGTGATTTTAATTTTCAACTAAATGTTCCAGCTGTTAACCATTATATTTGAGACTTGAAAAAACACATCATGCTCTTTTGCCTGTTTTAAATTAAGTTCCATATGCTTTGATTATATCATTTTAAGCTTTTAACAAGTCTTTTTTGTGTGTGTGCACTAATGAGGAATTTCTCATTGATCCAGCCATTTCATATCCATGAAGGCTTATCAGATTGGTTTATGTTAGTTGAGGCACACCTTGAACATTTTTTATTGACTATTACATTCCCCAATTTGGGGATCAATTAGTTCATTAAGTGGCACAGATCTCTCCCATTTTCCACCCTTAGGCTTTCTCCTTAAACTTGACAAAGGGGAGGAGGGGCTAGAGCCCATTGGAAGAACACTGGCTTAGTGCACAAAAGGTCCCAGGTTGGATCCCTGGTTTCTCCAAGGAAAGCAGAGAAAACCTCCAGTTTGTAAACTGGGAGATCTCTAGCCAGCCAGTGTCAACAATACTGAGTAAGAAGGACTTACAGCTTGACCCAGCAGGCAGCAGCTTCCTAGCTGTTGGAATGCACTGAGCTTTTGTGAACATTCCAAGTGAATGCTCACAAAAGCTTGAGTCTTTGTAAGCGGTGTGAATATGCATAACGGTTTGAAAGTGCTCACAAAAGCCAGAAGACATCCATGAAAATTGAGCATTGGGAGTGCTGGATAAGAACAAAAGGAAATATTTCTTTACCCATTGGTGCAATTAACCTATGGAACTCCTTGCCGCAGGACGTGGTGATGGCCTAGATGACTTTAAAAGAGGATTGGACAGATTATGGAGGAACAATCCATCACAGGTTACAAGCCATGATGGGTATAGGCAACCTCCTGCTTTTAGAAGTGGTACCAGGATGCAGGTCTCTTGTGGTCTTACATGCTCCCTGAGGAATCTGGTGAGCCACTGTGAGGAACAGGAAGCTCCTCAGTAATAGAGGCCCAGCAGAGGCGTATACCGCAAAGAAAGAAGGGTTCCACTAAATCCAGGAGGGTGCCCGCATGGCTAACCAGCCAAGTTAGAGAGGCTGTGAAGGGCAAGGAAGCTTCCTTCCATAAATGGAAGTCTTGCCCTAATGAGGAGAATAAAAAGGAACATAAACTGTGGCAAAAGAAATGTAAGAAGGTGATACGGGAGGCCAAGCGAGACTATGAGGAATGCATGGCCTGCAACATTAAGGGGAATAATAAAAGCTTCTTCAAATATGTTAGAAGCAGGAAACCCGCCAGAGAAGCGGTTGGCCCTCTGGATGGTGAGGGAGGGAAAGGGGAGATAAAAGGAGACTTGGAGATGGCAGAGAAATTAAATGAGTTCTTTGCATCTGTCTTCACGGCAGAAGATCTCGGGCATATAGCGCCCGGGTCCGCTGCCCGGACGGCCCCTCCTGACCGAGGAGTTAAGTCAGATAGAGGTTAAAAAAGATGTTACCTCATTGATAAATTAAAGATCAATAAGTCACCGGGCCCTGATGGCATCCACTCAAGAGTTATTAAGGAATTGAAGAATGAAGTTGCAGATCTCTTGACTAAGGTATGTAACTTGTCCCTCAAAACGGCCACGGTGCCAGAAGATTGGAGGATAGCAAATGTCACGCCTATTTTTAAAAAGGGAAAGGGGGGACCCGGGAAACTATAGGCCGGTCAGCCTATCCATACTGGGTAAGATGGTGGAATGCCTCATCAAAGAGATTGAAGGTGGGTCCGACTCCACCGTAGAATCTCTGTGGGTTAAATTACCAGGCTTGTGCAGCAATGTAATACTGGGGGCGTGCTATCGTCCTCCAGACCAGAAATCTGATGGGGACCTTGAAATGAGTAAACAGATCAGGGAGGTGACAAGGAAGGACAGGGTTGTAATCATGGGGGACTTCAATTATCCTCATATTGACTGGGTCAATTTGTGTTCTGAACACGATAAGGAAACCGGATTTCTTGACGTGCTAAATGACTGTGGCTTAGATCAGCTAGTCACGGAGCCCACCAGAGGACAGGTGACTCTGGATTTAATTTTGTGCGGTACGCAGGACCTGGTTAGAGATGTAAACGTTACTGAGCCATTGGGGAACAGTGATCATGCTGCGATCCGTTTTGACGTGCACGTTGGGGGAAGAATACCAGGCAAATCTCTCCCAAAAACCCTTGACTTCCGACGGGCGGACTTCCCTCAAATGAGGAGGCTGGTTAGAAGGAGGTTGAAAGGGAGGGTAAAAAGAGTCCAGTCTCTCCAGAGTGCATGGAGGCTGCTTAAAACAACAGTAATAGAGGCCCAGCAGAGGTGTATACCGCAAAGAAAGAAGGGTTCCACTAAATCCAGGAGAGTGCCCGCATGGCTAACCAGCCAAGTTAGAGAGGCTGTGAAGGGCAAGGAAGCTTCCTTCCGTAAATGGAAGTCTTGCCCTAATGAAGAGAATAAAAAGGAACATAAACTGTGGCAAAAGAAATGTAAGAAGGTGATAGGGGAGGCCAAGCGAGACTATGAGGAACGCATGGCCAGCAACATTAAGGGGAATAATAAAAGCTTCTTCAAATATGTTAGAAGCAGGAAACCCGCTAGAGAAGCGGTTGGCCCTCTGGATGGTGAGGGAGGGAAAGGGGAGATAAAAGGAGACTTAGAGATGGCAGAGAAATTAAATGAGTTCTTTGCATCTGTCTTCACGGCAGAAGACCTCGGACAGATACCGCTGCCCGAACGGCCCCTCCTAACCGAGGAGTTAAGTCAGATAGAGGTTAAAAGAGAAGATGTTTCAGACCTCATTGATAAATTAAAGATCAATAAGTCACTGGGCCCTGATGGCATCCACCCAAGGGTTATTAAGGAATTGAAGAATGAAGTTGCAGATCTCTTGACTAAGGTATGCAACTTGTCCCTCAAAACGGCCACAGTGCCAGAAGATTGGAGGATAGCAAATGTCACGCCTATTTTTAAAAAGGGAAAGAGGGGGGACCCGGGAAACTATAGGCCGGTCAGCCTAACATCCATACCGGGTAAGATGGTGGAATGCCTCATCAAAGATAGGATCTCAAAACACATAGACGAACAGGCCTTGCTGAGGGAGAGTCAGCATGGCTTCTGTAAGGGTAAGTCTTGCCTCACAAACCTTATAGAATTCTTTGAAAAGGTCAACAGGCATGTGGATGCGGGAGAACCCGTGGACATTATATATCTGGACTTTCAGAAGGCGTTTGACACGGTCCCTCACCAAAGGCTACTGAAAAAACTCCACAGTCAGGGAATTAGAGGACAGGTCCTCTCGTGGATTGAGAACTGGTTGGAGGCCAGGAAGCAGAGAGTGGGTGTCAATGGGCAATTTTCTCAATGGAGAGAGGTGAAAAGCGGTGTGCCCCAAGGATCTGTCCTGGGACCGGTGCTTTTCAACCTCTTCATAAATGACCTGGAGACAGGGTTGAGCAGTGAAGTGGCAAAGTTTGCAGACGACACCAAACTTTTCCGAGTGGTAAAGACCAGAAGTGATTGTGAGGAGCTCCAGAAGGATCTCTCCAGTCTGGCAGAATGGGCAGCAAAATGGCAGATGCGCTTCAATGTCAGTAAGTGTAAAGTCATGCACATTGGGGCAAAAAATCAAAACTTTAGATATAGGCTGATGGGTTCTGAGCTGTCTGTGACAGATCAGGAGAGAGATCTTGGGGTGGTGGTGGACAGGTCGATGAAAGTGTCGACCCAATGTGCGGTGGCAGTGAAGAAGGCCAATTCTATGCTTGGGATCATTAGGAAGGGTATTGAGAACAAAACGGTTAGTATTATAATGCCATTGTACAAATCGATGGTAAGGCCACACCTGGAGTATTGTGTCCAGTTCTGGTCGCCGCATCTCAAAAAAGACATAGTGGAAATGGAAAAGGTGCAAAAGAGAGCGACTAAGATGATTACGGGGCTGGGGCACCTTCCTTATGAGGAAAGGCTACGGCGTTTGGGCCTCTTCAGCCTAGAAAAGAGACGCTTGAGGGGGGACATGATTGAGACATACAAAATTATGCAGGGGATGGACAGAGTGGATAGGGAGATGCTCTTTACACTCTCACATAATACCAGAACCAGGGGACATCCACTAAAATTGAGTGTTGGGCGGGTTAGGACAGACAAAAGAAAATATTTCTTTACTCAGCGCGTGGTCAGTCTGTGGAACTCCTTGCCACAGGATGTGGTGCTGGCGTCTAGCCTAGATGCCTTTAAAAGGGGATTGGACGAGTTTCTGGAGGAAAAATCCATTATGGGGTACAAGCCATGATGTGTATGCGCAACCTCCTGATTTTAGGAATGGGTTAAGTCAGAATGCCAGATGTAGGGGAGAGCACCAGGATGAGGTCTCTTGTTATCTGGTGTGCTCCCTGGGGCATTTGGTGGGCCGCTGTGAGATACAGGAAGCTGGACTAGATGGGCCTATGGCCTGATCCAGTGGGGCTGTTCTTATGTTCTTATGTTCTTATGTTCAAAGATAGAATCTCAAAACACATAGATGAACAGGCCTTGCTGAGGGAGAGTCAGCATGGCTTCTGTAAGGGTAAGTCTTGCCTCACAAACCTTATAGAATTCTTTGAAAAGGTCAACAGGCATGTGGATGTGGGAGAACCCGTGGACATTATATATCTGGACTTTCAGAAGGCGTTTGACACAGTCCCTCACCAAAGACTACTGAAAAAACTCCACAGTCAGGGAATTAGAGGACAGGTCCTCTCATGGATTGAGAACTGGTTGGAGGCCAGGAAGCAGAGAGTGGGTGTCAATGGGCAATTTTCACAATGGAGAGAGGTGAAAAGCAGTGTGCCCCAAGGATCTGTCCTGGGACTGGTGCTTTTCAACCTCTTCATAAATGACCTGGAGACAGGGTTGAGCAGTGAAGTGGCTAAGTTTGCAGACGACACCAAACTTTTCCGACTGGTGAAGACCAGAAGTGATTGTGAGGAGCTCCAGAAGGATCTCTCCAGACTGGCAGAATGGGCAGCAAAATGGCAGATGCGCTTCAATGTCAGTAAGTGTAAAGTCATGCACATTGGGGCAAAAAATCAAAACTTCAGATATAGGCTGATGGGTTCTGAGCTGTCTGTGACAAATCAGGAGAGAGATCTTGGGGTGGTGGTGGACAGGTCGATGAAAGTGTCGACCCAATGTGCGGCGGCAGTGAAGAAGGCCAATTCTATGCTTGGGATCATTAGGAAGGGTATTGAGAACAAAACGGCTAGTATTATAATGCCGTTGTACAAATCTATGGTAAGGCCACAGCTGGAGTATTGTGTCCAGTTCTGGTCGCCGCATCTCAAAAAAGACATCGTGGAAATGGAAAAGGTGCAAAAGAGAGCGACTAAGATGATTACGGGGCTGGGGCACCTTCCTTATGAGGAAAGGCTATGGCGTTTGGGCCTCTTCAGCCTAGAAAAGAGACGCCTGAGGGGGGACATGATTGAGACATACAAAATTATGCAGGGGATGGACAGAGTGGATAGGGAGATGCTCTTTACACTCTTACATAACACCAGAACCAGGGGACATCCACTAAAATTGAGTGTTGGGTGGGTTAGGATGGACAAAAGAAAATATTTCTATACTCAGCGTGTGGTCGGTCTGTGGAACTCCTTGCCACAGGATGTGGTGCTGGCGTCTAGCCTAGATGCCTTTAAAAGGGGATTGGACAAGTTTCTGGAGGAAAAATCCATTATGGGGTACAAGCCATGATGTGTATGCGCAACCTCCTGATTTTAGAAATGGGTTATGTCAGAATGCCAGATGCAAGGGAGGGCACCAGGATGAGGTCTCTTGTTATCTGGTGTGCTCCCTGGGGCATTTGGTGGGCCGCTGTGAGATACAGGAAGCTGGACTAGATGGGCCTATGGCCTGATCCAGAGGGGCTGTTCTTATGTTCTTAACTACAATTCCCAGGAAGCCTTGCAGGACTCTTGTTATCTGGTGTGCTCCCTGGGGCATTTGGTGGGCCGCTGTGAGATACAGGAAGCTGGACTAGATGGGCCTATGGTCTGATCCAGTGGGGCTGTTCTTATGTTGTTATGTAAGCTGAACTAGATGGACCTTTGGACTGATTCAGCAGTGCTCTTCATGTGAAATTAGTAGCCGCAGGCTAGAAACACCCAACGGGGAACACATGCTTCTTCTATGATTTCCATCCAGGTGAAGGTTCTCTGAGGGAGAACCTTGGTTACCTGGTTGGCAACCTTCAGTCTCGAAAGACTATGGTATAAGCCTACAGCACCCAGTAGTCCCAGGCAGTCTCCCATTCAAGTACTAACCAGGCCTGACCCTACTTAGCTTCCGAGATCAGACGAGATCGGGCATGTGCAGGATAACAGTTGCTGCCTGATGCATTTTAATCATAGTGCTGGGTGCATCCCAGGTGAGCATGGCCCAGACCTGTCTCCTGTCAATTTATTTGGGCTGACGGTAAGGAAAGCAGCAGGTCCCACAGGCCTTTATGGAAAAGAACAAACCTTGGTTTAACAGAGCAACTCTCTTTCACGGAGGCAAGAAACATCAGTTTAGAGAAACAGCACAATCATAGCACAGCAGGCTCTCCCATGACAAGGGATCACATTTCCACTGCCTGAAAATTCTATGGAGAAACCAGAGGGGGAGTTTTGGACCACTATGTTGCTAGCATGTTATCGGTATGGTCTTTTCATGACTTTTGAAAAAGCAATTTCATTGTGATTCTGCTGTTGCTGTAATCATCTCAGCACCTTGGGACTATCAGCAGACAGAGGGGAAGGCCATCTCGGAATCAATAAATTCCTAACTGCTGTGGTGGGCTTCCCATGGGTCACGAGCACATATGAATAAGCATCAAATATTCTGCTTTCATATTTCTCTCGACGCTGTCTCTTTAAATGCTTTTATGAGTGTTTACATTTTGTTCTCGCAACTAGTCTATTTAGCTGAATTGCTGGAGTGGGGGAATATAAGACACATCAGAGAACATCTGAGTGTTTGGGTACTTTTCAAAATGTATTCTATCTAAAGTTATAACCGGTAATGGTGCATTTTAAATTCTTAACTGTGTTGGATGCTGTGAAGAAGACAAAAAACCTGACGACTTTTTATTTTCCCCGCTTAGGGTTTAAGAAGCAAACTGTGGGACAGGATCAGCTTAAAAACAGATTACAGGCAGCTTATTTTTCAAAATGAAACATTGTTTCCACTTAATTACCCCATGTGGGAGAAGAGGGGAAAGTTATTGAATTTCTGAAGCAAACCCCAAAATAAAAAAAAGAAATCAAATTAACGGTAATATCAAGTGTCTAGGACCTCAGACATTGTCCTTCCTGCTTTGTGAAATATTTACACTCTGAGGGGAAGAAGCACAGCAATAGATAGAGAAAGTGCTTTGCAAACATGGAAGATCGTCAGGTTGATGGTCGGGGGGCGGGGAATCAAAGTATCAATGGGAAGAGGCAGCCTCAACCTACACCCCAACGATACCTTCCTCCAACTAAGGAGAAAGGCAAACAAAAATTGTTTCATAATGCCAGAGGAGAGCCTATTGCAGCATTTCCCAAACTGGGGTGTCGTGACACCCCAGCCAGAGAGAAAAGGTCATTGCCCTGTAAGTGGCGTGGAGATGTCACGACTGTAGTGATGGTGCTTCTGAGATCATGCCACTGCACAAGAAGGGAACTTTTCTCACTTACCAGGGGTGGCTATGGCCCTCTGGAAGGTGAGGGGGGGTTTGCAGTCCCCTCTGCTGGCCTCCCCATGCCTCAGAATGACTCCCTGCAGCAATTGTGACCCACTTCTGGTTTTCGTCGTGAAACCGGAAGTAGGTCACAATTGCTGAAAGGAGTCATTCTGAGGCATGGGGAGGCCTTGCAGATGACCCAATCCCTCTGGAGGGAAATATCAACCCCCGGAAAGTGAGAAAACCCCAATTTCTGTGCAATCCCAGAAGCACTCTCGTTGCAGTCCACCACCACCACTCCTGGAACTACTTAGGGAGGTCCCACATCCTGTGTTAAGTTTGGGAACCACTGACCTATTGGATCCTTCTGTCATATGACTTAAATTGAAATGCTGTGCCCCTACCACCACCACCACATGGGCTCTGAGGAGAGGAAAATGCTGTATCCTTATGCTAACACAGACCCAGGTACTCCTATTAATTGTTATTGCGTATTATGTATCATACAGGATACATCTGGGCAGGAGGTCTGGTCTAGAGGGTAGAGCCTCTGTCTGCCTGAAGATAACATCCACAAGGTTGCCAGTTCGAGGCCACCGGCACCGTGCGACCTTGAAGCAGCTGACAAGCTGAAGCCGAGCAGTTCCATCTGCTCTGAGCGTGGGAGGATGGAGGCCAGAATGTGAAGCCAGATCGGAATGAAACACCTGAATGTAGTGGTTCTTGAAAGAAAGAACCTTCTTTCAAATTGTAAAAATCCCTATTTAATAAGGGATTTAAATAAAGCCTGCCTATGTAACAAGTGGGAAACCCTGGCCTCTGAGCGGCCTGCTTGGAGGCAGGCTGTGCAGCATGGCCTTTCCCAGTTTGAAGAGACACTTGGCCAACAGTCTGAGGCTAAGAGGCAAAGAAGGAAGGCCAACAGCCAGGGAGACAGACCAGGGACAGACTGCACTTGCTCCTGGTGTGGAAGGGATTGTCACTCCCGAATCGGCCTTTTCAGCCACACTAGACGCCAGAACCACCTTTCAGAGCGTGATACCGTAGTCTTTCGAGACTGAAGGTTGCCAACAACAAGTCTATGTAAACCGCCTTGAATAAAGTCTTGAATAAAGACCAAGAAAGGTGGTATATAAATACCTGTTGTTGTTGTTGTTGTTGTTATTATTATTATAATATATTGATTTTCAACCAATCCAGTTCACAACGTGGTTTGCTCAGCAAATTAAGAAAGAAGAGACTTGCAAGCAGCTACTGGGAAAGAAACTTTGCTGGGGTGAATAAGGTTCATTGCCCTTCACTTGCTAAATGGAAACCAAATATCACTTCAAAAGTGCCTTTTTGTCCACTTAATCTCCAGCTATGAACTGTGTAGCCCAGCCAAACCATCAGGGCAGTCAGGTATGATGGAACCACACTTCTGGATCCAAATCTCAGAGTCAGTCTCTCCAAGTGATCAGAGCTCTTTACAAACTCTCCCATCAAATCAAATTTCCCAGATACTATGGTAATCCAGCCCCACCCACCAGAGACTATATGCAGTCTTCGGGTTTTAGGAGTAACCTATCTCTGAATGCCGGACGCAAGGGAATGGCAACAGGATACAGGCAACTTGCTGTCTTGAGTGCTCCCTGAGGCATCTGGTGGGCCACTGTGAGATCCAAGAAGCTGAACTAGAGGGGTCCTTGGCCTGATGCAGCATGGCTCTTCTTATGTTTAGATACATCAGAAATACTATCATGATCATTACTGTAACAAGAGAATTTGGATAAGGTGCAATAATCAACCATCATCTGAAGGGCAATTACAAAAATGCCCTGATTCAATTGCGGCCCCCAGTCAGTAGCATAGCTAGAGGGTGTGCAAAGCACTATGTTTTGCTGGGCAAAACTTAGTGCTTTGCACCCCATCTAGCTACACTACTGCATGCAGTTTCACTCTAAAGGCCAATGATTCTAATGTCACAGCAGTGAATGAAGAAGCTTTTGTCTTCCCAACACTGGTTTGTTGCAAAGAGAGTAAATGAAGGATGGAGATGATAATAATATACATTTAATTTGTCCTCGGGATCAGCATGTTTCGTAACAGCCTTCAGGAACGTGCTGATTCATAGAAACACATCAGCAAATGGGTAAAATACTCAGGGACAGTTTAAATGCTACTTGAATCCTAATGAAATTGCCAGGAAGGGGGGGGAGCACTTTGGTTACCTAGAAAGTAGTCATCTTTTAGTGCTTATGACAATTGGTCAGAGCAATATAATTCTAACAAAGAAGGCAGAACTAAACAAACCAACAAATATCCCCAGATATTATATATATTATAAAACGACATGAAATTTGACAAGTCAAATATTCCCGCAAGGATATATGGAATATTGATCATCTTTCGAAATTAATGTGTCAATTTCTTTCTACAATTTACAACCACAATCTGCCAGTGTTGACTGCAATTCGTTTGAGTGCCTTCCCCACTCAATAATGGGAAAGATAATAGAATAATGCCATTCTATATGTAATCATCATATCCAAGTCTGACAGTACAGCACAGATGCAATCAGGATTATCAGGCCCTGCAGAAGGCCAGCTGTACAGAGACAAATCTTGCGCTCTGAACCATTTTAAAAGGGACAATATAAAATGCAATGTTACATAAGAACATAAGAACATAAGAACAGCCCCACTGGATCAGGCCATAGGCCCATCTAGTCCAGCTTCCTGTATCTCACAGCGGCCCACCAAATGCCCCAGGGAGCACACCAGATAACAAGAGACCTCGTCCTGGTGCTCTCCCCTACATCTGGCATTCTGACTTAACCCATTCCTAAAATCAGGAGGTTGCGCATACACATCATGGCTTGTACCCCATAATGGATTTTTCCTCCAGAAACTCATCCAATCCCCTTTTAAAGGCGTCTAGGCTAGACGCCAGCACCACATCCTGTGGCAAGGAGTTCCACAGACTAACCACGCGCTGAGTAAAGAAATATTTTCTTTTGTCTGTCCTAACCCGCCCAACACTCAATTTTAGTGGATGTCCCCTGGTTCTGGTATTATGTGAGAGTGTAAAGAGCATCTCCCTATCCACTCTGTCCATCCCCTGCATAATTTTGTATGTCTCAATCATGTCCCCCCTCAAGCGTCTCTTTTCTAGGCTGAAGAGGCCCAAACGCCGTAGCCTTTCCTCATAAGGAAGGTGCCCCAGCCCCGTAATCAGCTTAGTCGCTCTCTTTTGCACCTTTTCCATTTCCACTATGTCTTTTTTGAGATGCGGCGACCAGAACTGGACACAATACTCCAGGTGTGGCCTTACCATCGATTTGTACAACGGCATTATAATATTAGCCGTTTTGTTCTCAATACCCTTCCTAATGATCCCAAGCATAGAATTGGCCTTCTTCACTGCCGCCGCACATTGGGTCGACACTTTCATCGACCTGTCCACCACCACCCCAAGATCTCTCTCCTGATCTGTCACAGACAGCTCAGAACCCATCAGCCTATATCTAAAGTTTTGATTTTTTGCCCCAATGTGCATGACTTTACACTTACTGACATTGAAGCGCATCTGCCATTTTGCTGCCCATTCTGCCAGTCTGGAGAGATCCTTCTGGAGCTCCTCACAATCACTTCTGGTCTTCACCACTCGGAAAAGTTTGGTGTCGTCTGCAAACTTAGCCACTTCACTGCTCAACCCTGTCTCCAGGTCATTTATGAAGAGGTTGAAAAGCACCGGTCCCAGGACAGATCCTTGGGGCACACCACTTTTCACCTCTCTCCATTGTGAAAATTGCCCATTGACACCCACTCTCTGCTTCCTGGCCTCCAACCAGTTCTCAATCCACGAGAGGACCTGTCCTCTAATTCCCTGACTGTGGAGTTTTTTCAGTAGCCTTTGGTGAGGGACCGTGTCAAATGCCTTCTGAAAGTCCAGATATATAATGTCCACGGGTTCTCCCGCATCCACATGCCTGTTGACCTTTTCAAAGAATTCTATAAGGTTCGTGAGGCAAGACTTACCCTTACAGAAGCCATGCTGACTCTCCCTCAGCAAGGCCTGTTCGTCTATGTGTTTTGAGATCCTATCTTTGATGAGGCATTCCACCATCTTACCCGGTATGGATGTTAGGCTGACCGGCCTATAGTTTCCCGGGTCCCCCCTCTTTCCCTTTTTAAAAATAGGCGTGACATTTGCTATCCTCCAATCTTCTGGTACCGTGGCCGTTTTGAGGGACAAGTTGCATACCTTAGTCAAGAGATCTGCAACTTCATTCTTCAATTCCTTAATAACCCTTGGGTGTATGCCATCAGGGCCCGGTGACTTATTGATCTTTAATTTATCAATGAGGTCTGAAACATCTTCTCTTTTAACCTCTATCTGACTTAACTCCTCGGTTAGGAGGGGCCGTTCGGGCAGCGGTATCTGCCCGAGGTCTTCTGCCGTGAAGACAGATGCAAAGAACTCATTTAATTTCTCTGCCATCTCTAAGTCTCCTTTTATCTCCCCTTTCCCTCCCTCACCATCCAGGGGGCCAACCGCTTCTCTGGCGGGTTTCCTGCTTCTAACATATTTGAAGAAGCTTTTATTATTCCCCTTAATGTTGCTGGCCATGCGTTCCTCATAGTCTCGCTTGGCCTCCCCTATCACCTTCTTACATTTCTTTTGCCACAGTTTATGTTCCTTTTTATTCTCTTCATTAGGGCAAGACTTCCATTTACGGAAGGAAGCTTCCTTGCCCTTCACAGCCTCTCTAACTTGGCTGGTTAGCCATGCGGGCACTCTCCTGGATTTAGTGGAACCCTTCTTTCTTTGCGGTATACACCTCTGCTGGGCCTCTATTACTGTTGTTTTAAGCAGCCTCCATGCACTCTGGAGAGACTGGACTCTTTTTACCCTCCCTTTCAACCTCCTTCTAACCAGCCTCCTCATTTGAGGGAAGTCCGCCCGTCGGAAGTCAAGGGTTTTTGTTAGAGATTTGCTTGGTATTCTTCCCCCAACGTGCACATCAAAACGGATCGCAGCATGATCACTGTTCCCCAATGGCTCAGTAACGTTTACATCTCTAACCAGGTCCTGCGTACCGCACAAAATTAAATCCAGAGTCACCTGTCCTCTGGTGGGCTCCTTGACTAGCTGATCTAAGCCACAGTCATTTAGCACGTCAAGAAATCCGGTTTCCTTATCGTGACCAGAACACAAATTGACCCAGTCAATATGAGGATAATTGAAGTCCCCCATGATTACAACCCTGTCCTTCCTTGTCACCTCCCTGATCTGTTTCCTCATTTCAAGGTCCCCATCCGATTTCTGGTCTGGAGGACGATAGCACGCCCCCAGTATTACATCGCTGCACAAGCCTGGTAATTTAACCCACAGAGATTCTACGGTGGAGTCGGACCCACCTTCAATCTCTACTTTGCTGGATTCTATCCCTTCCTTAACATAAAGGGCCACCCCACCTCCAACACGCCCCTGCCTTTCCCTCCTGTAGAGTTTATAGCCCGGGATTGCGGTATCCCACTGATTCTCCGCATTCCACCAGGTTTCCGTTATGCCCACTATGTCAATATTTTCCCTTGTCACCAGACATTCCAGTTCTCCCACCTTTGCTCGTAGACTTCGGGCATTCGCATAAAAGCATTTATACACGGAATGCCCCAGGATGGGCTGCTTATTCGCTCCTTTGTCCCCGCATCCTCTCATTGTGCCAAACTGTCTATCACATCCCATCTCCCTACCTTTCCCAATTTCTTCTCCTACCCTGCCTTTGTCTTGTTGTTCTCTAACCTCCCCATCCTCATCCCATAGGGATGTTCAATTTCCTCCACTGCACACAAGGAATATGGGCATCTTTGCTGATTTGGAAGGGAGGCGTTAAGATGTTCACCTCTATATAAGCTGAATGCCTGATTTGGAGCTTACAATTCTCCTCGATTAAGGCTGCAATCATATGCACACTTTCCCAAGAGCAAATTCCATTGAACGCAATGGATTTACTTGTAAGTAAACCTGTATTGGATTGCGCTATAAGAAAAGCAATAGACACAGGATGCAATTCTATACCCATTTTCCTGGGAGTAAGTCCAATGACATTAAGGGCACTTACTTCTGGGTGTACATGTATAGAACACTGATTTCACTCAGACCTTTTGCCCAGTTGCAGACATATTTAGGAACAATTGAATACTACTACTACCAATTTCAATGGGATTTACTGCTTAAGGTTGTAAGTATATTGAGTGTTCAACTTCACATTAATGTCTGTGATTTGAGCATAGTTTAGAAATTCTTCACTTCCTCTGGGTTATTCCTGATGCCTCATGTCCTCTCAATATTTTATTACTTTATCCTGTTGTTGATGTCTGAGTAAACCTGTAGATCAATATGATGGAGAGGCAATCTAAGATTTTTTTTGTTGATTATTTTTAAAATTCCCTGACTCAAAAGCCTGCTCTCTCTCTCTCTCTCTCTCTCTCTCTCTCTCTCTCTCTCTCTCTCTCCTAATGGTATCCTCCTGCTCTGCTCATTGATCTGGTGGTCCACTGTTACCAAGGGTTGGTACCACTGGCTAATGGTGAATTCCCAAGGCCCTCAGAACATCTCACTGCAATCTGCAAGACAACCTCTCTGCTTCTAGTCTTTGTGTCGGTGTGATGAAGCAAGGTTCTTGTTGAAGAGAGCCACACCATTGTTACTTCCTCTCTGTCCTCCCGTCCACCAGGGTCAGCCTCACCACCAGGGCCTCTGAGAGGAATTTTATCAGGGGACCAAAATTTGGGTTGCTTCCCAAAGCAGGAGGGGAAGAGGACAAAACAAGGCAGGGGAATGTAGCAACAACCAGAATAGTCTTTGGAGCCCAGGTCTACCAGGCTTCCTAATGTGGAGTCCTGGTCTACCTGCCCAAGCAGCCCATCAGCAGCTAGATACAGTAATATGGAAAACCAAATACACTCCTCAGTCTTGCTAAAATCTTTAAATAAAGAAAATCATTGCAGAAAATTAGCATCATCATATTTAGGCTCACACTAGAATGGAAAGTGTCCTGTCTGTACCACAACATACTTCTGCAGCAGCTGTAGCCCCTTAGCTGGGTCCCTGATCTCCTGTACACTCCTTCATGGTAAGCAGATCCACAAGCCAAAGAGCTACTGTAGCAGGTCACTTTCCTCCCAGATTTGACACTATGTGAAGCAGAGTCACGTATGGGCCCTGCACCTATGGCTTGCAGCAGCAACTGCCGCACAGTCACAGTAGCCCCCCCAGCATCCCACATGGGCAGCAAGTCCAGTTGAGATTGGAAAATGTAAGATCCTAAAAGATTTCCGGGCTGCCTCCTTTGGCTCCTGGGCCTCCTTTTTGACTACAGATCTGGGTACAAATTACCCCTTGCACCCCCTTCTCATTGGCAGTGCCAATGACAAACATAACAGGGGAGGCAGGTAGGGAGAAGGCCCATGGAAGGCTGAAAACCTGGAGCTGATCCTGCGCCTCTATTCCCAAACAGGTGGCTCTTTTTATAATGTTCTCTTGGTGAACTTTCCAGTTTCCAAGACGTTAGTATGTGGGCGAGGGCTTGGTGGGGGGGGGGGGGGAGACATTTTGACAAGGATCAAATGGAGAACAAAGTTTCTGGCCTGTTGTGTCTCATGAGAGACTCGCAGGTAGTACACCGAGACGCATTCTTCCATTGATCTCAGAACACAGTCAAAGGTATAAAAAGTGGCAGGGAACTCACAGCCAGGAAGAAGGGGAAATATCACAGGGGCCAGATGCTTCTAAAATGGACCAGATCGATGAAAGCACAGTCCTAGAATGGAGGAGGAGGGAGGGCTGGATGTCAGAGAAGAAAGAGAGTGAGTCTCGATGGCCTGAAAGCCTCTGGTACATTTTCTGCAACTGATCGGATGCAAACCGCAGTGTGGACTGCAGCCGCGAAAGCGCTGTGCTCTCCTCGGCCAGCAACTCACTGCTATCTTCTTCCATTAGAGGTGCCATGGAAATATCACGGACACAATAACAGCCTGCAGGGGAAAGCTCAAAGAGAAGGAATGCTACCGGGCAGCTCCTACTCCCTCTTTTCACCTACCTCACAGGGTTGTTGTGAGGACAAAAGGAGGGGAGCCGCTGTGTACACCACCCTGAGCTCTTTGGAGAAAGGGCGGTATCAAAATGTGAAAAATAAAAATAAAAAAAAATATGTGCTTATATTCATGAAGTGCCTGGAGGTAGGGCAGAAATGTGTCTTACAGCCCAATCCTTACAAAACATAAGAACATGAGACCTGTTGGATCAGGCCAAAGGCCCATCTAGTCCAGCTTCCTGTATCTCACAGTGGCCCACCAGTTACCTCTGCAAGCTCACAAGACCACAACAGACCTGCATCCTGTTGCCATTCCCTTGCATCTGGCATTCAGAGACAGCTCGCTTCTACAATCAGGATGTTGTTTCTACCCATCATGGCTTGTAACCCGGATGAACTTTTCCTCCAGCAGTCTGTCCAATCCCCTTTTAAAGGCATCCAGGCCAGACCACATCCTGTGGCAAGGGGTTCCACAGATTAATGACACACTAGGTAAAGAAATATTTTCTTTTGTCTGTTCTAGCTCTCCTGATATGCCATTTTCAGGGATGTGCCGTGGTTCTGGTTTTTGCAGGTTTTTCCTTATCTGGACAAACGTCCATTTTCCAAGCCCCTGATGAGGTTCTCGTTTGAAAATATGGGGATCCAACTATCAGGACACCATCATCACAGGTCACTAGCAGAGGAATCAGCTGACAAACAATGGAAAGTAACTTGAGAACTGGTCTGTGGCTTGATTTGCAGCTACCTGTGAAAGCTGGCAAGAAATGGAAGAAATGGAAGGAAAATGGTAAAACGGAAGGTTCTATGAGTCTCTCTCGTGAAAAAATACTTGTAAAAAAAAACTAATTGGAAAAGTGGGGTTGATGGTCAGCCTGCTGCCTACGTAAACCACCTCAAATCTGTGAGAAAGGTGGTATATATGCACCATTAAAATAAAATTAATAAATCTCCTAGCTGTTAGCTCCCATTAATTAAAAGAATAAACCAGTCTTCTTAGACCATTAGCCAGCACTCTGCTGGACAAAGGAATATGCAGTGAACAGTCAAAAGAATTCATTGCTTCATTCTCCTGCATGTGGCTGCAACATTTTTTGCATTTTCAAATCTAGCAAATAGATCCCTGTATGTTCAATTAAGATGCAGGTGCTTCTGTTTGCAAACCTCCATGCCAGGGCCTCATCTCACATTTGAAGATAGAGTGAGTGGCACAAATGTGAGGAGCTCCCCCCCCCCCAGGAATGCTGGGGCCAAAGACACATATTTAGGCAACATCAAGATACTTTTTTTGCATTCATTTACTGCTGACGCTGGAATAATTGGAGCTTTTCATATCATTGCAAAAAGAAAAGGGGGGACCCTATGAAATAGAACAGTGGAAAATAGGAAATGAAGGCAAAAGAGGTGACTGAGAGCCCAATCCTGGACTGTCGTAAGGCACATTTGTGGGTCATTCCGCTGGGTGAGCATTGGTGGTAACCCAGCACTGGCCGGCGCAGGGCTGCCGCCGAGTGGCCACCCAACCTCCACCACTCGGCAGTCGTGTGGACCAGGGGTGTCCAAAGTTTTTGGCAGGAGGGCCACATCATCTCTCTGACACTGTATCGGGGGCCGGGGAAAAAAAAGAATTTACATTTAAAATGTGAATAAATTTACAGAACTTTACATAAAAGAGTATCTTAAAGATGAACTTATATAAATGAATGAAGGTCTTGCAATAGCTCAAGGCCTATAAAAGGCCTTGCACAAAGCAAGGCTGGCCTTTCCTTCGCTGCCGCTGCTGCATCACAGACGTGAAAGAGCAAGCAGTGGAGGGAGCCCTCATCCCACAGCTAATGTGAGAGGTCAAACAGTTGCCCTCATGCTGCGTCGGGCCAGTGTGGGCTCCAACATATCTCCGGAGGGCCAGAGGCTCATTAGAGGCTGAAGGCTCCCTGCGGGCTGCATTGAGAGGCCTCAAGGGCTGCAAGTGGCCCCAGGGCCAGGGTTTGGGCACCCCTGGTGTGGACCAGTGAGCAATGGAGAGGTAAGCGGGGATATGGGGGTAGGTGGGGAGGAGGCGTTCTGGGGAGGGGGAAGGTGAATGCTGGGGGCGGAGGGTGGGGAAGAGGCATGTCGGGGAGGTGGGGAGAGGGTGGGGGAGGCATGCCGGGTGGAGGGAGCGGGGAGGGAGGGAGGCAGGACCAGTGGAGCTTCACTCCACCAGATCCAAAGCCTCCATGTGAACTCGCTGCCTTAGACGCAGACCCTTGATCCACCGCCCACCTTTGGGATGGTGGTGAATCAAGTAGCCCCATTGCAGGGCTACTGCACTTACCTGGGGGAGGGGATGAAAGTCCCCTTCTCCCGAAGTGCCACCGGCGGCTGCCTTCGGCGTGTAGGATGCAGTGGCAGCCATTTTCGGCACCGCCATAGCCACACGCCCTGGGGAGCTCAGGACTGGGCTGTGAGATGTTAACCTGGGGATTTTTACCTTTCTTTATTCTGCAAAAAACACTGGTCCAACCACTAATTTTTGTGCATACAGCAATACCTTGACTTTCATCCACTTGGCTTTCATTGCTTTGCTCTCTCAGCCATTTTCAATCATTACATGCTTTTCTCTTTTGACCAATTTCACCCAACCTTCCATGGCAGTTGACGATGTTCTTACGTTTCTTTTTCTTTTATTTCTGCTTATTTCGGTTTGGCATGCATTTACATGCATTATGTAATTAGTGATTTACATTTTTCACTGGCCCAAATAATTTTGCAAACCAGGTCAGGCTGTGCTTTGACTCCCCTCCATTTTTTTAAATTTCCATTCATGCTCAGGTCTCTAACCAGATGGAAGCGCCACTTTTGCAAATGCCACTACTGCCCCCACAGAGGGGACCTATGCACAGACACGAGAAGCTTACCACACAGTTCCCCAAACCATACCTCTTTTGAAGCCCCCGGCTCAGCCCCATCTTGCACACTGGTGCGCCGTCACCCTATCATCTCTACTTAGCTTCACACTATGAAGTAGTTTGAGTGGTGATGTGGAATGAAGGACAAAGTGAGCCTGAGGAAGAATAAAGGAGGAGAACAGGGGAAATCTGGTCATTATTAACAGCTCACTTGAGACAAATCCAGTCTTACATCCCTGATTTCAGTGAGACAACTGATCTTGCCTTGCAGTAGGAGAAATTTCACATTATTGCCTCCCCCCCCCCCCCGGTAAGGGCTCCTTAGCAACTGATCATCTAGTCTACTAATGGTTTTCAAGTTATACATCAAACCTCTTTCCACTGGCTTTGTTCTTTTCATAGAAGATCACAAAGTGCAATGGCTTTCCTCTTAATCATATCCTTTACAACAAGTTCTCCTGACTTCCACCTTTGCTGCATTTCCAAAGCACCCACTGAGACAATTGGGCAACTCTCTCTCTCTCTCTCTCTCTCTCTCCTCAAAGGTGCTTCATAACTGCTCTTTAAATTCCAGTGTTTGAAAACCTCTCCAGGCTGTGCACTCTTTGTGTATGTGTGTACAATCCTCTTTGAATAGAATCCCACAAGTGACAACATTTGACTGAAGGTCAAAGTATTGTTTTTAACTGTTGTATGTCACTGACTAATTCACAACACTCTGTAACTTTCTAAGTGATCAAGGCAGGCTTCTTGAGGTGAGAATTTTTTATTTTTATTATTTTTTGTTAGTTGAAGTTATTTCTTGCTTCAGTCTAAAAAAATGGTGCTGGGGGGAGGACATAATTTGCAGCCCAATTCTATGCATGCCTACTCAGAAGTAAGTCCCAATGAGTTCAATGGGAACTACTCCCAGGTAAATGTGTACAAGATTGCAGCCTGAGACACATAAAATTATGCCTGGGATGGATAGAGGGAAATTTCTCTCTCACACAACAAAAGAACAGGGAACATTCACTAAAACAGACTAACTAAAATTGACTTACAGGAGAATTAGAATGAAAAAAAAAAAATATTAAAAAAATAAACATTTCTTTACCCAATGTGTAATTAATTTGTGGAACTCCTTGTCACAGGATGTGGTGATGGTATCTGGCCTAGATCTGGGGTGACCAACCTTTCAAATTTAGAGCTCCTGGACCTTTAACCATTGTGTCAAAGAGTGAATTTCAGCAGGTGCAGCTTTTCATCTCACAGATGGTAAAGGTCTACACAATTGTTAAAGGTCCAGGAGTCTTAAAGTTGAATGTTTGGCCACCACTGGGCTAAATACTTTTAAAAAGGGATTGGACAGATTGATGGAAGAGAAGTCCATCACAGGTTACAAAACATGATGACTGTATGCAACCTCCAGGTTCTGGAGATAGCCTGTTTAAGAATGCCAGGTGCCTTGGAATGGCAACAGGGTGTAGGTATCTTAGGTGCTCCCTCAAGCATCTGGTGGACCACTGTGAGATACAGGAAATTGGATGGTCCCCTGGCCTGATCCAGCAGGGCTTATCTTCAGGGTTAAAAAAAACCCCTGCTTTATTAGGTAGCAGAATATCAAATGATGAATTTTAAGATCCTTTGTTTAAGATCAGGTAGTCGGTAAGCAAAATAAGTGACAAAAATCAGGGTAACATGCTGCAGTTTCCCTGGCAGCCTCCATCTCAAGATGGAGTTTACAGTCCACAGCTTGTACAGTCGAACAATGCAGACTTGACAGCCTCTGGAAAGTGTGTGACAGTTTCAATACACACACAAGGCTGCTTGACAAAGAACGATTTACCCTTCTGAGTTAGCTCACTCTGGAGGGGGCTTTGTAGGGAATGAAGCCCTAATTTCCCTTTGTAGATGCTTTACAGCCCCACTGTACCATCGGAACGTGCCCTGCTAGAATGTTTTCCCGTAAAATCCGGCTGATATTAGGCAATAAATATTTTTTACCGTCTCAATAAGAATGAAAAGTTCAGTCACTGAGCTGCCTTTTCAAATCCATGCAATGAATCCTTGCCAGTAATTTGCTGACACGTCCATTATTCTCACACTTTAGGGGGCCAGAAAGCATTTTTGTTTAACCATCCACAACTTACCAAAGCCCTGCCAGAGTACTACTGGGAAGGAATCCAGAATTCCTGGAACAGCAGGCACGTATTCTGTATTTAAGAAGAAATTTAGCTGTAGCATTTTTATTTTTTAGTAAATTACAGTTATTTGCAGGAACACAAAGCATATCTTCTTTTGCAATGATCTGGGCAGAGCTGAAGGCTGTTCAGTCAAAATTTAGAAGGATGCCATCCAACTGGTGGCATAGCTAGAGGAGGTGCAAAGCAGTACGTTTTGCAGGGAGCCTCTCAGCAGCCTGCAAGCTGCCCCTCCTCCTTCCCCTTTGGAGACATTCAGGGTGGTGGAAGCAATATGGAAGCACATGCTGCTATGGGAGCCACTGAAAATCAGGTTGTGACCCACCAGTGGGTCCAATTTGGGAATCACTGGTCTAGAGAATTGTTGCCTTTGTCTCTTATCCCCCCAACAAGAGTTCTGATGCTTTGTAAGACTAACTAGAACAAGTTTTTCTGCAGGCTGCAGTCCACTGCATCAGATGAATAGGTGGGGGGACAAGCTGTGAAAGGTAGAGTTAAAAAGACAGTCAGTGATCATCATTATGTTAAGTGCAATGATGATTCCCAGTAACAGGAATTAAGGCAATCACCCTGGCTATGCTGAGTTAATGAATGAAAGAATGAGGCTGAAGGAATACATTTCTTTTGGAGCCTATAAGAAAAGGGGCAAATGACTAAGGGCCCAATCCTATCCAATGTTCCAGTGCTGGTGCTGTGGTACCAATGGGGCATGCACTGTTCCTGTGTTGGACAGTCAAAAAGTCCTCCTCAAGGTATGGAAATATTTGTTCCCTTACCTTGGGGCTGCATTGCAGCTGCACCGGTGCTGGAAAATTGGATAGGATTGGTCCCTCAGGCATGGAAGGAATATGGTAGGGGAATGTTCTTACAGAGAGCTGAAGGCATGAGATGAGTGTGACAGTCATTTAGATCAGCAGTAACAAGTGACCATGCAATATCACTGGCTGTGATATGAAGAATGGGGCACGTGGCCTTACCCAGTTTCTTGACAGTGTGATGGTCTGTTAAAATAGGTTGTTATGGGTCAAACTAAACATGACCCAAAATATATAGTGTACCTCTTTGGTTTTTGGTTGAATAGAGGGGCTGAAATGGGATGAAACCATGGTAGGGGAAGAGTAAGGGGCTTTAGATTCTGACTTTGATAATGGCCTTTTGTACAAAATTCTAATTAAGGGGAAAAAAACCTTTGGTTGTAAGGTACATAAGAACATAAGAACAGCCCCACTGGATCAGGCCATAGGCCCATCTAGTCCAGCTTCCTGTATCTCACAGCGGCCCACCAAATGCCTGAGGGAGCTCACAAGACAACAGACACAACCTGTGGCCTGGTGCCCTCCCCTGCATCTGGCATTCTGACATAACCCATTTCTAAAATCAGGAGGTTGCACATACACATCATGGCTTGTACCCCGTAATGGATTTTTCCTCCAGAAACTTGTCCAATCCCCTTTTAAAGGTGTCCAGGCCAGTTGCCATCACCACATCCTGTGGCAAAGAGTTCCACAGACCGACCACATGCTGAGTAAAGAAATATTTTCTTTTGTCTGTTCTAACTCTCCCAACACTCAATTTTAGCGGATGTCCCCTGGTTCTGGTGTTATGTGAGAGTGTAAAGAGCATCTCCCTATCCACTCTGTCCATCCCCTGCATAATTTTGTATGTCTCAATCATGTCCCCCCTCAGGCATCTCTTTTCTAGGCTGAAGAGGCCCAAACGCCATAGCCTTTCCTCATAAGGAAGGTGCCCCAGCCCAGTAATAATCTTAGTCACTGTCTTTTGTGCCTTTTCCATTTCCACTATGTCTTTTTTGAGATGCGGCAACCAGAACTGGACACAATACTTCAGGTGTGGCCTTACCATAGATTTGTAAAACGGCATTATAATATTAGCCGTTTTGTTCTCAATACCTTTCCTAATGATCCCAAGCATAGAATTGGCCTTCTTCACTGCCGCCGCACATTGGGTCAACACTTTCATCGACCTGTCCACCACCACCCCAAGATCTCTCTTCTGATCTGTCACAGACAGCTCAGAACCCATCAGCCTATATGTGAAGTTTTGATTTTTTGCCCCAATGTGCATGACTTTACACTTACTGACCTTGAAGCGCATCTGCCATTTTGCTGCCCATTCTGCCAGTCTGGAGAGATCCTTCTGGAGCTCCTCACAATCACTTCTGGTCTTTACCACTCGGAAAAGTTTGGTGTCGTCTGCAAACTTAGCCATTTCACTGCTCACCCCTGTCTCCAGGTCATTTATGAAGAGGTTGAAAAGCACCGGTCCCAGGACAGATCCTTGGGGCACACCGCTTCTCACCTCTCTCCATTGTGAAAATTGCCCATTGACACCCACTCTCTGTTTCCTGGTCTTCAGCCAGTTCTCAATCCATGAGGTAATAGTTGAGAAGGTTTTATTTTTCCTAATTAAAAAAGTTTGGGGGATATTGACATCAGAACTAGAGAAGGAAGTGCTGAGCACCCTCCCCCCATGCTTTTGTCCCATTTCAACCATTTCCATGCACTATTTAGCAGCAAATTAAAACACAAAGGGGCATGTTATGCATTTCTAGTCACGCCTATTTTGAACCTAAGCTGTTTGGAAAATTAGTCTCAGACTTAAACTTCCCTCCCATAATGCATCAGATATTGCACTGGCCCAGAGCAGGATGGGGGACGACGACGACATGGCAGCCACCAAAATGAGCTTTGATGCTTCTTTTCAGTTTTAAATCCAGTTTTAAAAGAAAGAACCAAAGGGGGGGGGGATGAAAAACACTTGCTAATCTGCCACACTGAAAAGCGTGTGGTCAGCATGTGGTTGGACTGTGGAACTCCTTGCCACAGCATGTGGTGACGGCATCTGGCCTAGATACCTTTAAAAGGGGATTGGACAAGTTTCTGGAGGAAAAATCCATTACGGGGTACAAGCCATGATGTGTATGTGCCACCTCCTGATTTTAGAAATGGGCTATGTCAGATGCAAGGGAGGGCACCAGAATGCAGGTCTCTTGTTATCTGGTGTGCTCCCTGGGGCATTTGGTGGGCCGCTGTGAGATAAGGAAGCTGGACTAGATGGGCCTCTGGCCTGATCCAGCGGGACTCTTCTTATGTTCTTATGTAAAAGGAAGGTCCCCCTCGCCCTTCCATTAAATTTGTGCAAAATTGGCAAACTGGTAACATCCCTCATTTACAGCTGACACAAAATGGACATAGGATTCAAGCAGCAACCTTATAGACACAAGCAGATCCCACTGAACTCAGTGGGGTTTAGCGCTGGGTGGTCCTGCACAGGTTTGCATTAGAAGCCTGTGGAGTTTGCTTTCTTTTTTCATGTTTTATTTCTGGCTTGCACTTTTAAAGATGCTCAGAGCTTCGTGAACATTTCTGTTAAAAAAGCAGCTTGTAAATATATCATAGGCATGTTGCTGAAATTTCTTGGGTTCTTTTTTGAGCAACCTTTCCCATACTTTTCATCTGACAGGTAAAAGAACCGGCCAATTGATTCTGAGCATAGAACGGAGATGCTGAACAACCACGAAGCAGTGTGCTCATTACAATAACAGCATGGTTTTCTTCAACAGCCAGGCAGGACGTTTGAAATTGGACTCGCAACTAACTGTGTATATTACAGGAATTATGTTACATTTAGGCTGTCACTGTAACTAATGTTTGCGGTCCTTGGACTTGCTGGTAACTTTTGACTTGTTTCCAAGGGTGACTGTAAGGTTGCATTGCAAACAGTAAATGGATGCCCCAGGTAGCTTTGGGGAGGGTGTTACAAATGAAGACAGATCATGCCTTGGACAAAAGCATCTACGCTTTCCCTGTGTAAAAAATGAGCTTGTGCTCAGTGGCGGCCAAATCAGGAGATGCTGCCCTACAGAAGGGATTGTTTACTGGTAAGAAAGAGATGCTGTGGTGGAAGTGAGCTCCGTTTTTGTGGTAAATTGAGCATTTTCCCACCACTGCAGGAATCCAAAAGGAATTGAGAAGTGAGAGGCAGGATGGTAACACGACAGAACTAAAAAGCATGATGACCACAGGTGATGGGCTTGATACTAGAGAAGTGCCTTTCAGCTAGTGGCACTAGTACCAGGTCTGGTTGTCTGCAATTTTGTAGGTCAGCGGGGCCTCAACCTTTTAGCACTGTGAGCCGCTTCATCCTCTGTGGTGGGTCGTGACATGATGTTCTCTGTAGCACCTAAGTGGGATCCCCAATAACCCTCAGGGTTGCACTGGGATGACAACTCACTCCATGGTCCTTTGTGGGCCCCAGAATGTCCTGTGGAAGCAATCAGAAGCAAGATCCAGTTTGCAGAAGCAACCCAGAAGTTGTATCCATAAACTGGAAGCCTGGATGCTTCAGCAGGGCATTCTGAGACACTTGGAGGCCAACAAACTGGGTTGCCAGCCCAGTGTGACCTGGAAGCAGCCTCTGGGAGTTCCCAAGAAGGCATTGCTGCATGACAGGGAACATTATATCATGACCCAGTGCACTTGGGTTGCAACCCACTGCACATTGGGTTGCAATCCTCCCAGTGGGTCACGACCCAGTTTGCGAAATGCTGTCATAGGTGGTATTTGACATGAATGTCATGGTGACCAAGCGTCACACTTTGCATGAACCTGCTAGGAGTGGAAATGGCTGGGGCAGTGGTATACTGTGCAGTTAGCTGGACCTTCAAAAGAGGCATGGTTTGGGGAAGACCAGGAGGCAGCTGCCACTGAAGCAGGGACACCTGTGGGGCAAGTCACTCACTCCTATGCTCAGGTGCCATCTCTGATGGCAGGAGTTTTACCTGCAAAAGTGGTACCCCACAAAAAGTGGGACATGGAAAACTGGTTCTTTCCTGGTTGTAAAACCATTGTATATATTGTGATTTCTCTTGGAATGGGACAGAGCTACCCATTTTCACCAGGAATAGCAAAAAAAAAAATTGTGCATGTATGGCAAGGCTCTCAAGCAGGGTGTAAATAAATCACCCTGCTTCATGTGCAGTAGAGACCTCGGTGGCAACTTGACCCTCATTAAAGGTTGTCCCAAGCCTCTGCAGTTTGCAGTCCTTTGTGTCTGTTCTCCTGTGTGTTCAGGTGGCAACTGCCTGAAATCTGTGCCCTGGAGCCATACAGCGGCGAGGAGGTGCACCAAATGAGGACACCCGGGACCGATAATAAAATGCACACTGGAAGAAGTGGTAGAGCAGTATTTGGAAAGTGTTCGCGTTTGGATCAAGCAAACTAGTTTAGTGCTGCTTTGGGATATTCCAGGCTCATGGGAATTGAAGAGTTCCATCTCACAGCGAAGGATAAATGAGAGCGCTAACCGTCGGTTGAGGCCTGAGTCACATCGAAACCCCTGTGCTTCCAATGAGCTCAGTGGAAACAGTTCCCTTTCCAATGCTGTCACCACACATGATGTGCAAGCAAATTATGTTCACGTGTGACAACTCGGGAGTCTGTGGAGGTCATGGGCAGCCCAATCCTACATAAGTTTCCCCATGCTAACGCAGGGAGGCTGGCATTGCTTCTGCTGCACCCTATGGGGGAATTTTGCAGGCTGGAGTTGTCCTTGAGGTAAAGGGACATTTGTCCCCTTGCCCCAGGTTTTAAGTCCCAGCTGGTGCAATGGACCTGTGCCAGCTATATAGCTGGGGCAAGTACATATTGATCCATGTCCACGGACCAGGCCAGGAAGGGGAATTGAATCCAGTGCATGGTGCTGCCCCCGATCTAGCCACCTTCCCAGGCCTAATCGGCCTACTCCCTGGGGTGAAACTGTGTGTGTTCCCCTTTGGTAGAAGAGTAAAAAGGGAGGGTTCACTTTAAATGAAGAAAAGTAGGAAATCAGCAATATCCAATTAGAAAGGGGAGTGGGTTCCAGCTGTAAGATAAATACTTAGGAATGTAGTTTTTTGCTGTTGCTCTTCTGGATAGTGGGTGGGGAGGATTTAGAAGGAATGGTGGGGTAGAATATGAAAGAACTCACCAGTTAGAGAAGTATAGGGTTTTAATTGTGGCCTAAGCTTGTCTTTTATCAATCATTTTTACATCTCATGTGGTTATACTATATTGACTGTTGAAAGTTGGGGAAGTGTATAGTCATTGGATGATTGTTTGGGCAATTGTGTTTTATCTTGTGAAAGTAAGTTTGCTCTGCCAAGTCAGTCCGTAGTATTAAACTTCTATTTACCCTTTGGATTATTGAGTGATAACCCTCTTAGGGCCCAATCCTATCCAATTTTCCAGTGCTGATGTAACCATGCCAATGGGGTGTGCAGTGCATCCTTTTGTGGGGAGGCAATCACAGAGTCCTCCCCACAAAAGGTATGGGAACATTTGTTCCCTTATCTCAGGGCTACATTATGGCTGCACCGGTGCAGGAAAGTTGGATAGGATTGAGCCCTTAGCTGATAAACTTTATTAAAGGGCTCTGCCCAGGGGGCCTTTTGAAAGATCTGGAGAAGCTTGGGCTGGTGGCATTGGAGATAGTAATTTCCCTCGCATTTGACCATGACACTCCCCCACCCTCTCCCTACTCTCTCCCATCCTTACCCCTCTCCTAAGCTGCACAGTGTTGGATTTACCCACTCAGCAGGTGTAGCACCATGCAATGGCACTAGCAGAAAGGATGGGGCCAAAACGAATGCATCTATTTTGAAAATTCCCATTCCGGTGCTAAAAAGAGTGTCGCCAAAGTGGAACCACCCACAGAGGTGGAGGTTTCTGTATTACTGGGCATGCTTTGAAGAAGCATATAGTAGTCTTGAAAGAAGTCTGTTTTATGTGCAGGGAACAAGTGCAGTAGCCAACAACACAGTTCAGTGAATTGCAGGCAAGGAGGAGGAAGGCAAAATTCAAGCTGTAAAGACTGAGAACTTTTCTTGTGGGGGTAAGAATGCAATAACCAGGAAAGAGAACCCAAAGCATAATTAACATTCACACATCTAAGTCCTAAACAAAGAGTTCAGGAGCTGCAATTTGCAAGAGCACTCAGGGGAAAGAGGAGGGGAAGCAAGCAGTCTGGAACCTGCCTTGGAGGCTGACTGGAACTTTGTTACTCCAAGCCAGGAAGGCCCTAGAATATGGCAGGCTGACAGGTTGAAATTTGCTGCTCCAGCAGGTGTAGCTGGTCATAGGATTTCCCAGCACAAACACACTTACCAGAAATGGTGGAGCGATTGCACTGATGAGCTAAGTCTAGTCAATCCTTCTGGGGCCTCTGGAACCTGAGGTTGCCATCAGCTGAATTCAAAAGGCTGGCCTGGGTCGTGCTCCCCTGGGATTCACCCAGCACCACACACACGTGCAAGCAAATGAGCAAATGTGTTGGGCAACATCCTGCACTCCAGAGATTTTCAGAAGTTAGCAACCATTCAAAGTAAAAATCTCAAAGCAGGCCAGAAGCCCCCAAACGTTTCTGGTTTGCTGGAAGCCTCAGAGAGGCTTCAGCTGGGTCCCAAAGATACATGTGGCTCCACGCCCAGGGCATTTGCCCCATCAAGCAAATGGCAGGTTTGCCACTGGAACCCACTGGTTCAGTGCCTTATCTCAGGCATGCATGCCGCAGAATGATCCTTGTAGATGTCTTCTTGCCATTCTTTAAATATCATAAGAAGATCCTCTAAGAACGATTGATCGACCGGAAGCTTCCTGGCTGAATAGGCCAGTGCATCATTCACTGGGCATAGTAGGGTAGATATAGCCCATCTTGGCCAGATGGAAATTAAGCAGTCAGACTGCATATTGAACACAAGCAAGTCCAGAGCATTCCTCCTTGTTTCCATTTCATGTCTGCAAAGGGAAATGAAGTGGAATAAACATTATCTTACATCCAGATAGAAAAATCCCCCGGCATCTTCTTTTAAGGCAGAGAGCGAGAAACACAGCACTTCAACATGATCAGCCGGATCAACATTTGACTGGGATGCGCATATAGCCCAGATGCTGGGATGCTTTATGTTGCCAAATGCATCCCCCTCCCCCTCCTGCCCACCCCACATCTGTTAGAAGGTCCCTCCAACATTCCTTCTTTGCTGCAGTTAAACCATCTAAAGATTTACCCAGGGAAACTGCGCACAAATAAGAAAGGTTACCATTTGCAAATGCAATGGAATTGGCATCCATTCAAGGATGGAAAGTTCTTTTAGAGGCTGGGAAATGGATGCGACTTCTGATGTGAAGTAGCAAGTCTACTGCCTGATAGGATGCCATATGCTATTTGCCTTCACTTTTAATCTACCTGATTTTTATACATAAAAGACAGCAACTGTTACCCTGCACATGCCCGATCTCGTCTGATCTTGGAAGCTAAGCAGGGTCAGGCCTGGTTAGTACTTGGATGGGAGACCGCCTGGGAATACCTGGTGCTGTAGGCTTATACCATGATCTCGGAAGCTAAGTAGGGTCAGGCCTGGTTAGTACTTGGATGGGAGACCGCCTGGGAATACCTGGTGCTGTAGGCTTATACCATGATCTCGGAAGCTAAGCAGAGTCAGGCCTGGTTAGTACTTGGATGGGAGACCACTTGGGAATACCGGGTGCTGTAGGCTTATACCATGATCTCGGAAGCTAAGCAAGGTCAGGCCTGGTTAGTACTTGGACGGGAGACCGCCTGGGAATACTGGGTGCTGTAGGCTTATACCATAGTCTTTTGAGACTGAAGGTTGCCAACCATCTCCCTATACTGAACACTATCTCCTGATCTTGTCTGATCTCGGAAGCTAAGCAGGGTCAGGCCTGGTTAGTACTTGGATGGGAGACCACCTGGGAATACCGGGCGCTGTAGGCTTATACCATAGTCTTTTGAGACTGAAGGTTCCCAACCAACCAACATACATAAAGCAAAAAAAAAGTGGGCCCGCAGTATTCGCTTGGGATAAATTCCAGGCTGCGGTGTCACCAGGGTTTGAGTCATCTGGTGCAGGAGGCCAGAATGTCACTCCCATGATGGACCTCTTCCCATGCAGTGAGCAGGGCAATGCTGTGAGCGGTGGCCGTGGTGATGCACCATTGCCCTGCCCCACTGGTTTTGTTGGCTATAACTTTTGATAGAATAGAGATATTTCAACATGGTTTGTTTCATTGCATTCTGCATGAAATCGCACATTTAATGATATATAACATGATGGTATTATTCAAAAATATCAAGATATTAAACATTTTGACTGGTAGTGGTGTCAAACCCACCCCCCCCCATATACATCACCTGGTGCTGCCCGCACCCTGTAGCAACACCGTTGATTCCAGGATCCCCCCTCAGATACCAAATTCCATGGATAATGAAATTGGTGATGAGGGGGCTGCAGGGAGCCACAATTTCTAACCTAGGAGCCTTACCTAGCCAGCTGAATGTCACGAGTAGCCTCCTGATCTCCTGAGACGCCTCCCATACCCAACTGGAAGTTACTTCCATTCATGCCAGCAAAGCAGAAGTGCCTTCCAGTTGCATCTAGGAGGCCTTCTGAGGAACAGGGAGGCTGCATGTGGCGACTTTCAGCCGTGTCTTGGAGGTCCTCTGAAGCTGCCCACTGTTGGGCTCAGTCTACGGATGCTGAGTCCACAGACAAGGACCGTCCACTGTATTACAGAGTCCCCATAAGGCTGGAGTGCCTTTTCCTTCCAAGTAATCCAAATTTGGGGTAGTGCTACACCAGTGGTGTTGCTATGGGGGGGTGCATGGGTTGTGGGCTGCAACAGGTAACACACACAGGGGTGTGACACCACTACTGGCCAAGATTTTTTTTAAATCTTGGTATTTTTGAATAATACCATCATGTTATAGATCAATTAATCTGTAATTTCATGCAGAATGTGACAGAGGAAACCATGCTGAAATAGCTCTATTCTATCAAAAGTTATAGCCAAAAAACCAGTGGGGTGGAGCATTGGCGCATCACTATGTCCGCTGCTCAGAGCATTGCCCTGCCCATTGCATGGGGGGAGGTCCATCATGGGGGTGACATGCTGGCATCCCACAGCGGGTGACATAAACCTCAGTGACACTACTGTGCTACACTGCCAAAACTTCTCACTACTCAGGCACACTTACTGGATGTCATAACCTCAAAAGAGGACAAGGCAGCCCAAAATGTAGGACATCCAATGACAAAATAAAAGCGAAAAACACTTTTGGTTTGTTTTTTTTTATTGATTGATTTCATGGGGTTATTTTAAGCACTATTTACTGTTTAAAGTGCTTATTATTAATAATAATATTATTTATTAAATTTAAAACTGTATTGCATATAATTTTTTAATTCCAAGAAGGCTATGTGTTGCCTGCTCACAGGGAAAAGGAGGACATTTAAGTTATTTTCCAGGACATGAAACTAAAAAAGAGGACAAGTACTGGAAAAAGAAAATGTCTGGTCAGTCTGCACTCAGGGAATTCTGGAGCACAACACAATAGTTATGTGACCTGGAGCTTGTTGTGTCTGCTGGATTCCATATCTGAGTTCGGCATTGTGCTGTCAGGATTATTAACTGCTCTTTTTTTATCCACATTTTTAGCAGAAATGCATATGTATAGGGAGTGCATTTGAAAGACAGGGAGCAGAGTATAGATGGTTGTTCCTGCTCTCTTTTATTACATACTGCATGGATTTCCAAAAGTACATCTTTTTTTGAATTTAGCTTCCTGTTTCTGTCATCGCGAGTGGATGGCAAACTTTCTCTAAATCTATATGGACGTCTGCACAGCTGTAACTCCGAGGACTCAGTTGTCGCTCTTTACAAAACCTGTCTCTCTTCTGCCGTCAGACCAACTTTACCCTGCTGAGTCGAATCGGCACTTTCAGAAGTAGCACCACTGGAGAAAACAGTGAGAGGCACCTCTGTGAGCAGGGAGTGAGTCATTTTAGCACAGTGGGAATGAGACAGATTAATAGCAACCAGAGGAGGATCTGGAGAGGAAAGACCGGTGTTGTCTTTTAGGAAGGAAAAGAATAGCACAAAAGGTAAGGTATCTTGCAGATTTAAAAAAAAAAAAAAAATCCTGGTATCCCTTCAAGGATTGAATTGGCTTACATTTTGCATTTTGGTGCATTTCACTGGCAATTTGCCTAGCCCAGGGGTGTCAAACTCTTTTCATACAGAAGGCCAAAGTTAGCATTCAAGATATCTGCTGAGAGCCAGAAGTGACATCAGAAAGTTCAGCAGAAAGTGACATCGTTCAGCAGATGATGACCAGAAATAAGCACATCGTTCTCACTTCAAAACCCATTCGCTGCAAATGACAGAGCGGAAAATGTGCAAATCTTGTTCAAAGTTTCAATACATGAGAAAGCCCAATGCTGGGAGAGCTCAGTTATAATAGGGTCAGATAAATTGCTTCTGGGGGCAGTAATTGGCCTGCAGGCCTTTTGTTTGACACCCCTGGCCTAGGCAATACTAAGCTAGCTGAACCAGTGGTCTGTCTCTATAGAAGGTAGCTTTCTGTATTTTACTTTTCGTATTTATGTTCTGTTCTTCCTTCAAGGAGCCCAGGACAGCCTGCATGGGCTGTCCTGCTCATCACAACAATCCTGTGAGGTAGGATAGAGTGAGATGACATGACTGGCCAAAAGTCACCCAGTAAGCTTCACAGACGCTGCTCATTAAATTTCATGGCCAAGTGAGGTTTAGAACTCTGGATTTTTCTGAGACTCAGTGCAACACTCTAACCACTAGGTCTTGGAGGAGGAGAAGTGGTGAAGGTGGGCAGGCAGATGGACGCAGGTGACCCTCCCAATCCACTACCTGAGGTCACTGCCTCAGTTCCTTGGGCAAGCTGGCTTCAATGGCACCCTATCCAAAGTCAGAAGCCTTTTCCCCCATAATAGGTTTCGGGGTTTTTGGACAGTCAGTGATTCTTATAGAACTGCTAACATCACCACTTCCTTTTGCTGGAAGCAAATGTGGAAGTTCTGGTTTGGGAACCAGAATCCTATTTGTTGCTCTTAAGAACATAAGAACATAAGAACAGCCCCACTGGATCAGGCCATAGGCCCATCTAGTCCAGCTTCCTGTATCTCACAGCGGCCCACCAAATGCCCCAGGGAGCACACCAGATAACAAGAGACCTCGTCCTGGTGCTCTCCCCTACATCTGGCATTCTGACTTAACCCATTCCTAAAATCAGGAGGTTGCGCATACACATCATGGCTTGTACCCCATAATGGATTTTTCCTCCAGAAACTCGTCCAATCCCCTTTTAAAGGCATCTAGGCTAGACGCCAGCACCACATCCTGTGGCAAGGAGTTCCACAGACCGACCACGCGCTGAGTAAAGAAATATTTTCTTTTGTCTGTCCTAACCCGCCCAACACTCAATTTTAGTGGATGTCCCCTGGTTCTGGTATTATGTGAGAGTGTAAAGAGCATCTCCCTATCCACTCTGTCCATCCCCTGCATAATTTTGTATGTCTCAATCATGTCCCCCCTCAAGCGTCTCTTTTCTAGGCTGAAGAGGCCCAAACGCCGTAGCCTTTCCTCATAAGGAAGGTGCCCCAGCCCCGTAATCAGCTTAGTCGCTCTCTTTTGCACCTTCTCCATTTCCACTATGTCTTTTTTGAGATGCGGCGACCAGAACTGGACACAATACTCCAGGTGTGGCCTTACCATCGATTTGTACAACGGCATTATAATATTAGCCGTTTTGTTCTCAATACCCTTCCTAATGATCCCAAGCATAGAATTGGCCTTCTTCACTGCCGCCGCACATTGGGTCGACACTTTCATCGACCTGTCCACCACCACCCCAAGATCTCTCTCCTGATCTGTCACAGACAGCTCAGAACCCATCAGCCTATATCTAAAGTTTTGATTTTTTGCCCCAATGTGCATGACTTTACACTTACTGACATTGAAGCGCATCTGCCATTTTGCTGCCCATTCTGCCAGTCTGGAGAGATCCTTCTGGAGCTCCTCACAATCACTTCTGGTCTTTACCACTCGGAAAAGTTTGGTGTCGTCTGCAAACTTTGCCACTTCACTGCTCAACCCTGTCTCCAGGTCATTTATGAAGAGGTTGAAAAGCACCGGTCCCAGGACAGATCCTTGGGGCACACCGCTTTTCACCTCTCTCCATTGTGAAAATTGCCCATTGACACCCACTCTCTGCTTCCTGGCCTCCAACCAGTTCTCAATCCACGAGAGGACCTGTCCTCTAATTCCCTGACTGTGGAGTTTTTTCAGTAGCCTTTGGTGAGGGACCGTGTCAAATGCCTTCTGAAAGTCCAGATATATAATGTCCACGGGTTCTCCCGCATCCACATGCCTGTTGACCTTTTCAAAGAATTCTATAAGGTTTGTGAGGCAAGACTTACCCTTACAGAAGCCATGCTGACTCTCCCTCAGCAAGGCCTGTTCGTCTATGTGTTTTGAGATCCTATCTTTGATGAGGCATTCCACCATCTTACCCGGTATGGATGTTAGGCTGACCGGCCTATAGTTTCCCGGGTCCCCCCTCTTTCCCTTTTTAAAAATAGGCGTGACATTTGCTATCTTCCAATCTTCTGGTACCGTGGCTGTTTTGAGGGACAAGTTGCATACCTTAGTCAAGAGATCTGCAACTTCATTCTTCAATTCCTTAATAACCCTTGGGTGTATGCCATCAGGGCCCGGTGACTTATTGATCTTTAATTTATCAATGAGGTCTGAAACATCTTCTCTTTTAACCTCTATCTGACTTAACTCCTCGGTCAGGAGGGGCCGTTCGGGCAGCGGTATCTGCCCGAGGTCTTCTGCCGTGAAGACAGATGCAAAGAACTCATTTAATTTCTCTGCCATCTCTAAGTCTCCTTTTATCTCCCCTTTCCCTCCCTCACCATCCAGAGGGCCAACCGCTTCTCTGGCGGGTTTCCTGCTTCTAACATATTTGAAGAAGCTTTTATTATTCCCCTTAATGTTGCTGGCCATGCGTTCCTCATAGTCTCGCTTGGCCTCCCCTATCACCTTCTTACATTTCTTTTGCCACAGTTTATGTTCCTTTTTATTCTCTTCATTAGGGCAAGACTTCCATTTACGGAAGGAAGCTTCCTTGCCCTTCACAGCCTCTCTAACTTGGCTGGTTAGCCATGCGGGCACTCTCCTGGATTTAGTGGAACCCTTCTTTCTTTGCGGTATACACCTCTGCTGGGCCTCTATTACTGTTGTTTTAAGCAGCCTCCATGCACTCTGGAGAGACTGGACTCTTTTTACCCTCCCTTTCAACCTCCTCCTAACCAGCCTCCTCATTTGAGGGAAGTCCGCCCGTCGGAAGTCAAGGGTTTTTGTTAGAGATTTGCCTGGTATTCTTCCCCCAACGTGCACGTCAAAACGGATCGCAGCATGATCACTGTTCCCCAATGGCTCAGTAACGTTTACATCTCTAACCAGGTCCTGCGTACCGCACAAAATTAAATCCAGAGTCACCTGTCCTCTGGTGGGCTCCTTGACTAGCTGATCTAAGCCACAGTCATTTAGCACGTCAAGAAATCCGGTTTCCTTATCGTGACCAGAACACAAATTGACCCAGTCAATATGAGGATAATTGAAGTCCCCCATGATTACAACCCTGTCCCTCCTTGTCACCTCCCTGATCTGTTTCCTCATTTCAAGGTCCCCATCAGATTTCTGGTCTGGAGGACGATAGCACACCCCCAGTATTACATTGCTGCACAAGCCTGGTAATTTAACCCACAGAGATTCTACGGTGGAGTCGGACCCACCTTCAATCTCTACTGTGCTGGATTCTATCCCTTCCTTAACATAAAGGGCCACCCCACCTCCAACACGCCCCTGCCTGTCCCTCCTGTAGAGTTTATAGCCCGGGATTGCGGTATCCCACTGATTCTCCGCATTCCACCAGGTTTCCGTTATGCCCACTATGTCAATATTTTCCCTTGTCACCAGACATTCCAGTTCTCCCACCTTTGCTCGTAGACTTCGGGCATTCGCATAAAAGCATTTATACACGGAATGCCCCAGGATGGGCTGCTTATTCGCTCCTTTGTCCCCGCATCCTCTCATTGTGCCAAACCGTCTATCACATCCCATCACCCTACCTTTCCCAATTTCTTCTCCTACCCTGCCTTTGTCTTGTTGTTCTCTAACCTCCCCATCCTCATCCCATAGGGATGAGGAGTCCCGAACCGGATGCCCCTCGGCTCCTGTCGGCCTTCCCCCAGGGATCAGTTTAAAAGCTGCTCTGCCACCTTTTTAATGTTATGCGCCAGCAGTCTGGTTCCATTCTGGTTCAAATGGAGCCCGTCCCTCTTGTACAGGCCCCGCTTGTCCCAAAACGTTCCCCAGTGCCTAACGAATCTAAACCCCTCCTCCCTACACCACCGTCTCATCCACGCATTGAGACCCCTGATCTCCGCCTGCCTAGCTGGCCCTGCGCGTGGAACAGGTAGCACTTCAGAGAACGCTACCTTTGAGGTCCTGGCTTTCAGCTTCCTGCCTAAAAGCCTAAATTTGGCCTCCAGGACCTCCCAGCTACACTTGCCCACATCGTTGGTGCCGACATGCACCACAGCCGCTACCTCTCCCCCAGCACTGTCTACTAGCCTGTCTAGACGAGAAGTGATGTCCGCAACCTTCGCACCAGGCAGGCAAGTCACCATGCGGTCCTCACATCCGTCGCAAACCCCCCTCTCTATGTTTCTAATAATCGAATCCCCCACTACAAGAAGCCCCCGACCCCCCTCCCGCCGAGGAGTATCCCGAGTGCGCTCGGATACGGGCCCATCCCCTGGAGAAGGGGTCCCCCCTAGGGGATTGTTTCTCTTACTGGATTGAACCCATAGGTAATGCTGCTCTGCAGAGAAGAGTTTCCACACACCTCTGTTACGGGTTACAAGCCATGATGTGTATGTGCAGCCTCCTGATTTTTAGCAATGGGCTATGTCATAATGCCAGATGCAAGGGAGGGCACCAGGATACAGGTCCCTTGTTACCTGGAGTGCTCCCTGGGGCATTTGGTGGGCCAGTGTGAGATACAGGAAGTTGGACTAGGTGGGCCTGTGGCCTGCTTATGCATTTGGAAAGGGAAAGAAAAGACAATATTTCAGGTATTTTAGTAAGATATAGAATTAGCACATTCCTGGCAATCTGCTGTAGACTCCAGTGCATCACATACAACATCCTCTGTGAATCAATACCACCCTGTCATATTTGGGCAGCTGCGTACTGACAGAAAGTGGAATTAGCGCGAGAGAGCAACTCCGGATCTTGCAAGAGAATCTGCCTTTTCTTCTCGGCATCTCTTTCAGATTCCCTATTACGCTTATGTTATTACTGGGGGGAAATTGCTTCCCTTTTCTCAGCCCTTTTGGAATTTCAGACAAATTAATATCCCATCTAATTGAAATGTTAGCTTTCCTCGTGGAGCTGAGATTAAACTCGAAGGCTGTCCAGCTCCTAGCAGTTCCGGCACCAAACAAGCACAAACAGGACTCGCGGTGGGGAGGGTGGAGAGGGAAGCAGGAAGAGCCACACTGAATTAATCAAAAGTGTTCTTGCAAGAACTTTCAGTTCCAAAGGGAGCTATCTGAGATGTGTGCAAAGTAGAAAAGAAAACATAGGAGGATCTCAGGCACGCAAAAGGGTGCCACCTACTGGCTTTTAAAAAATTAAATACAAATTAATGTTTCCAGTCGACGCTGGCCAGATGGAACTCGCACACACACACACACACACACACACACACACACACAGATAGAGAAAAAAAACCAATATCGCTATGCTGATCAATTATACGAAAACGCAGCTTGCATTTTCCAAGCATAGATGGACATTCCTGGACCCTGCTAGAAACCCCCTCCCCGACTTTGTGAATAAACTTCCCCTGTCATAAATGTGAGGTTTCTAGGTGGCATAAGAGTACTCTGACAATATTGATACCCCCTGAGCGAACCCTGCAGTCCCAAGCAACTTATACAGCATCGTCCCCTAAAAAAAAAAATACATACACACTTTATAGTGCCAAATTTAATATGCTTTAATTCACACCTAAGATTCACATATGTACTGCGTATGGCCTGTACGGAAGCAGTTGCTTGACCCAGTTAATTAGTTAGTTAATTAGACCGTGCGTGTGAAATGTTCCCCACTGGCATCTGCACAGAGCTGACATCATTGACTGAGGGGACTGCTATCATCCACCAACATGTGTGCTGGAATGGTACTTTACATCACTACAATTTCTTCCCTTAGATGTTTGAGTGTTTCCACAGTCCTTCTGAGCCTGCAGGGGGTATCCCTGCACCCTCAGCGGAATGACTGTCTATTCAGATTATGTGGGAACCAGGCCATAAAGGATGTGCAGTCCACATTGTCACGCCTGTACCTGTTCTGGTTTATATAAACAATCACAAAGAGAGTTCAGTGCTTGGAACGCCCGAGAGTTGTGTTGGGTGACCAGGTGAAAGTGTGGCTACATTTGGTTGGGGGGGGGGGGAATGCCCTTTATCGATTAGTCAAAGAATCTTGCATTTTACCAGTGCATCTGAAAGCTGCTGGCTGCTATGGAAGGTCCCTTCCTTCCTGAAACCAAGCTAGAAGGGGAAAAGCATTTTTACCTCCTGACATTCCACCCCTGTTACAGCTTTGCTTGTTGTGTAGTGGAAAGCCAGACTCCATTATAAGGCAAGTGTCATGCCTCACATGTTGACAGTGAAGTACAAAATGATTTCAGTTTCAGAGTTTAATTTTACTTCAGGCAGTGCCTCTAACTCCATTTTGCTCTTGCGGCCCAGAATGACTCTGATGGGGGGGCTGCTTGCACGCCGCGGTGAGCTTCCCTGCAAATCTTAGTGCTTTGTACCCCCTCTAGCTACGCCACTGACTTCAGGTAGTTCAACTCAACTCAACAACCTTTAATGGCATAATGAAGATTACTGTGACATACTTAAACATAAATGGCACAAATACAAAACAACAGATAAATAATACACAGAAACCACAGGAAAATGCTCACCCAAATACACCAATCAAGGCTTCCTAAAGGCTTCAGGTAGTTAGTATGGTGCTACACACCACCCAACAGTGATTTCTGCATGCATAACTACATGTTCAGCTTTGCTTCCGGAAATGTTCCCGCCCCAAATCCAAATCTGATGCAAGTTCAAGAAAATGCAACAAAACTCCCACAAGTCAGCATCTCATCCCATGTGCTTACTCTGGGCTGCAATGCCTATCTTTATGACGCATTACATTTTATGTCACATGCTTTCCATGTTCGATGTCAAATATCCCTCCCAGTGATGCTTTGGACTTTGTGTATATCAGATCTCAATGTTCCGATCTGCATGGCAGCATCCTGTTGGACATAAATCCCGCCTTGGCAATTGGGGAAATGAGGAACCAAGGACTTTTGGGTGCAAATTCAGCTCTGGCTATCAGAACAGATGGGAGATGGAGGAGATGCCGCTGAGGCAGATGCGGCGGTAGTTCCTCATCTTCCCACCTCTACCTTCATCAGAAAATGGAGACAGGATGTAGAGGCTGCTCTTCCCCCTACCTCCACAAGGGGGAGAGGGGGACGACCAATACCACCAAAGCTGATGATCAATATGATGAAGCTGGAAGGAATGTGATGGAATTCAAACATTATGACTTCATTGTAATCTCTGTAGAAAAAATGCACCTGATCCACCCTTCTTTACTGTAATTTCCCTCCTCCCATTTCACCACTCATCCTTGTCTGTCGTTCTGCCTATCTACACAAGGTGGCACATGAATTGCAGTTTTCCTTCCTATTGTCAACCACAAAGGGCCAGTTGGCCCCTCCCAGCCCCTCCCTGCAACCTGGCAGCAACCCCAACTTCCCCAGAACCCCTCTTCCCACTTTAATTCTTCCATCAGCTGAAAGCTTTGGTTTTGACTAAGAATTCTGCTGGAGAACATGAATACTGGCATGTAAATAAAGGCTAAAAATGCTCATTTTTTTTTTTGTTTTTTGTTATTTTACCTAGTTGAGGGAATCATCACTGCATTCTGATGACAAAAACCATATCTTCAAGTACTAACATTTGCCTTCGTATTTCTGGAGCACACACCTGAAAATGTATAGTATATCACCAAGAAGATTTTGAGCGTTTGAGTTTGTATGTTAATTAAAAACCCAGTGGAATGAGAGGATACAGGGCAAAGAAAGAAAAAAAAATATTGAATGTTCTTGTTCAGCTCTGGGTCTTTATGGACTTTTTCAGTGTTAGAGTGCTTCACTCAGTAAAGCACCGTGTATGTGATTCATGCTCAAAAAAGCTCTACATGTCTTCTGACTATTATCTTAAGGGATTTATAAAGTTCCCTAGAGGAATTTCCTACATCTTATCAAGCTCGTTTGGCTTTCATCAAAATTCAACTTCGATTTGGGCTGAACCTGTGACACCTTTCCCTCCTAATCTGCAGACTCTTTGTGTGTGTGTGTGTGTGTGTGTGGGGGAAGCGATTCTTATTTCCTAATAAGTGTTTTGTATTTCATTTTAGGAGAAATTCCAGTCCCATCTCTGAGTAAATATGCATAGGATTGAGGTGTAAGGAGTAGCCCTATTGATTTGTTTGTTTCACATTTTTTATATCTCCCTTTCTCCAAGAAGCTCAAGGTAGTGTACATGGTTCTTTTCCTCCTTTTGTTTCCAAAGCAACCCTGTGAGGTTGGTAAGACTGAGAGATAGTTACTGGCCTAAGGTCACCCAGGAAGATTCATAGCTGAGTGGGGACTTTGGATCCTTCAAAGTCTTTATTATAACACTTTTGATGCCTGAAAAGTGTTCACAGGAGCTATCTGGATGTAACCCTTATAGACCCCCATATTCAATTGCAGCCAGGGCTGAAAAGGAGTGCAGGCACTGTGTAAGGGGTTGGACTAGATGACCTACAAGCTCCCTTTTCCCTCTAATATTCTGTGGTTCATAGTATCAGGAAAATTGGAATCAGAGAAGTTTTAAGCCCCATTGCTCAGTCTCTTCACTTATCATAACAGATTCTCAGTTCTGTCTTTTAAAACGCTCCCTTCTTTATTTAAGAAGGTCAGTGAGAATTCCCCTGTGCATTTTGGAAAATAAAGATTGAAATTATATGCTATAGTTGTTGATAGTGGCCCCCAGTTTTGTGTGTAGAAGTAAGGTGGTCTGTGTAAATGTGCTGGCAGCCCGCACAGGAGTGTGCGTGCCAAAAGATACGAGCATCACGCAAGCATCAGTTGTCACTTGTCGGACTCATTAACTAACCAAGTCCAAAAAGAAGCACAATGCAGAAAGGACATGTCATGAATCCTATAAATTGTATGGTCGGACAACCTATTAAAGCTGACAGGGATGGGGGCTTTGAATTGGGGAGGAATCTGATTACACCTCATTCTTTATTCCCTATTGACTTTGGATATGCCAAAGCTTTCCATTTCCTGGAGAAATAAATTAGAAGTCAGAAGTAATTTGCCTGATGGAGGGTGCAGGTGGGATTTTTTCCCCCCTGTAACACCGAAGAGCATTTGCACACTGAGAAATCCAATTTAACCCCTAGATGGGGGGATAGCTTATTTTCGTTTGTTGACAGCTTTGTGGCAGCTAAAATAGGAACCTGATTAAAGGGAGACAGTGAGAGATTGAGGTCTTGTTCTAACAGGGGGAGGATCAAGGCCTCTAATCTTCTCTCCCACTGCACGGAGATGAACTGCCGATGCTGGCAGTGAGATAAACCTTACCTATTTGGGACTAAAAAGACCACTCAACACATGCCCACACCATGACAGGTGTTGACAGAGGAAGAGTTCTGCAGAGAGAAGCTTGGGCTTTTGAGCATTGCCACCCATTAATGGTTCTCCGGCGGCGAAAATTAGTATGGTTTAGTGCAGAAGTCTTCAATGGGGGGGTCAGCAACAGGCAAAGTGCTCTGAAGGCAGGGGATATTGGGGGGCGGCTCTAATAAGCATCATTAACTTTTGTTTAGCTGAGTGTGCAAAGCACTTCACGTAGATTATTTTGCTACCTTTACAACCTTGTAAAGTGAATATCCCCATATTGCAGTGGAAGATGAGAATGAGTTACTTTTGATAGCAGGAATACTATCACCTGCAAGACATTAGGAACAGTGTATTGTCCAGATGACTTGGAGAATCCCTGTCATGCAGTCCAATCCTATTCAACTTTCTGCTGCCCTGGTGTGGGGCTTACCTACTCTGGTGTTTGCTGCAGCTTGCAGTAGTGCCGTGGGATGGTGCAGGCAGTAGCATAGCAAGAGGGGGTGCAAAGCACTACATTTTATAGGGAGTCTCACTCCAGAATACAAGCGATCCCTCCCCCTCCCCTTTTGAGCCATTCCAGGCAATGGGAGCAAACAGAGACAAATGCCAGGGAAGACCAAGGAAAGAGGCAAATGTCTCTGTTTTGCTTCCACCACACAGAGCGCTCCACACAGAGCGCTTCCACCACACAGAGCGCTCCAAAGGGGAGGAGGGCCCCTTGCATGGCATGGTGAAGCTCCCTGCAAAACTTAGTGAGTTGCACCCCCTCTAGCTACCCTACTGGGTGCAAGTCCTTCCCATCAGCACCACTAACTCCTATGTTGTTCCAAAGTGCTTTACAGCAGTTTTGCAACAGCCTGCCCTGGTGGAGTGCACAGTCTACCAGCACAGGAGGCGCTTAGGATTCTGTCATAAATCCACCAGATGGCTTCATGGCAGAGGCAAAACCTGACCCACTTAAATCCTGATTCACAGCTCTGTCTCTTCACTTGCCTGACCCGCTAGGTGGGGAAAAAGCCAAAGCACACTCAGATGGTTGTGTCTCGTCTGCAGCATAAGTAAGCCTCAATAACAGCCTCCAAAATAAATGGCTCATGAAATAACCATAATAAAACATGAAATGAGTTAATTTTTACAAGGAGTTGTCAGGACAAACACTCTCCACAGTTGGGCTTGCTGTGAGCAAACAGTATTGGAGAGGCAACCATTTCTGTCCTGCTGTGACACTCCTATTTCAGAGTTGGTTTGCCTGCACAGAGTGTAGGCTTCTTTGGTGAGACAGAAATGAAGATGTCTTGTCATCAGGACCCGGGAACAATAACGGCAGAATAAAGAGGAAATAAAGAGGAAAATAAAGAGAATAACTAAATTCTCCAGGAGCAGTTTCTGAGTGGTGAACTAGTCCAGGTATATCACGCTTTTGGCAATGTGGGTGAGCATCATTCTTTAGCTGTTAATAATACAGGTATTTATATACTGCCTTTCATGGTCTTCAGATTTCTCCTCAGACTTAATTTCAAGGTGGTTTACACAGGCAGGCTATACTAAATCCCTATAGGGATTTTTACAATTGAAGAAGGTTCTGTCTTTCAAGAACTACAACATTTCAGATGGATCCTTTTATGATCTGGTATCACATTCTGGCCTCCAGTTTCCTCCCACGCAAGCTGACAGTCCTTCATATCTCACTTGAAGGGTGGCCAAAGAGCAGATGGACAAACTCAACTCGGCTTGTCAGCTGCTTCAAGGTCTTGCTGTTCACGGTGCCGGTGGCCTCGAACTAGCGACCTTCAGCTGTTATCTTCAGGCAAATGGAGGCTCTACCCCAGGGGTGCTCAATAGGTGGATCGCGATCTACCGGTAGATCGCGAGGCAAAATGAGTAGATCGCGGAGTGCCGACCCCTCCTTCAGGTGCCTCTGGGAGGAAACGCCGGGAGTAAGGCCCATTGTACTCAATGGGGCTTACTCCCAGGTAAGTGTGCCTAGGATTGCAGCCTCACAGCCTAATCCTAGGCATGTCTACTCAGGAGTAAGTCCTGTTATACTCAGTGGGGCTCAAGGTACACCAACAAACATTGTACACATAAATATTATATGTTATGATGGCGCGAACATTGTAAAAAAAACTCTGGTAGATCTCCTGGCCTTGCTGGGTTTCAAAGTAGCTCTCGAGCCAAAAAAGTGTGAGCACCCCTGCTCTACCCTCTAGACCAGACCTCCTACCCTAAGACTACCTCCTGCCCTTAAGACTACCAACAGGCTAACCCTTTCACCAGATATAATCAGTAGCCATGTCATCTTTGTCCGGTATGAAAAAAAGCACTTCAGAACCACAATTTAGTAAAATCTTAAGACCAACCAGAAAAAGAATCGTAAGCAAGTTTTTGAGTTATCCAACTCAACTCGGCTTGCCATCAGATTGGATGTTAAATAAAAAAGGGGGGAAGGGATGAATGAGCATGGAACAATAGTCCCCCAAACTTACTTGTTCTTACAGTTTTCAAATCACTTATATAAGAAATTAAGGAGCTTTATGTTGATTAGGTGCTAGACAGGATTTTGGCTTGCGCCTCTGATTCTGAGTACAGAATCCTCCAGATTCTCCTTTGTGTGTTAGATCAAGCTAAGAAAGAATATATTGAAATTAAGGGTTTGTATTTGTTCCTGCAGCAAAGGGAAGCCTGGATGACTTTAGTCCATTCATCCTGGCTCTATCTGTCTTGAAAACAAACAAACAAACAAACAAACAAACAAACAAACAAACAAACAAACAAACAAACAAACAAACAAACAGGGAAACCAGAATGGTTGAGTAGAAATTGAGTTAGGAACAAATTGGAAACTTCCATTAGGTCCCATTTTATATTTTTAAGAACACTTACAGCACAATCCTCTACACATGTACCTAGAAGTAAGCACTATTGAATGCAGTGAGACTTACTTCTGGGTAAACATACAAAGGATTGCACTGTTACTTTAACTGCTGCTTTATTGCTACCTGCATGGGCAATGGCAGGTGGTCCAAAGGACAGACACCTCTTTGTTGCAGGAGAAACAGAAGACTTGAAGAGCAGCAACAGGGAAGGGAGAGAAAAGTAGGGACGGGAACATTTTCATTTAGCTTTGTACCTGTCAGCATTAGCAGGGTAGCCACTTCTGCACAGTGCTGAAAATGGGGGAAAGGGAGAATTGGAAATCAGATCTTCCCACATGGATGTTTTCCTTCCCCCCCCCCCACTGTTGATGCCACCACATAACTGAAAAAGGTATGAAGATGGAGTTTTGGCAGAGAATTTGTCTGAGATACTACCAGTTGGTTTGATTAATCATCTGAGTTCTTTCCAGTTATTTTTTTTTTTGGGGGGGGGGGACGGGGGATGGGACACATGGATTATATCCAAGGAGATTTCAAATAAGCTCAGAGCTCCTTGCTCATCTCTGCCTTTCAGAAAAAATGTCCCAAGTCGGCTAACAAATGACTTTGGGAAAGAAAAAAAAAAAAACCTCAAAAGAATTAACAGTACAAATTCAAGCCATGCAGAAAGCGCTGCTTCTGTTGATTAAGACAACATATTTAATGTGATCATATAAAGCCAGAAATAATATTAATTGATTTGTGGATTGTCGGGTGTTATTTATGATGTGTTGGAATAATAATTATCTCGACCACGTTGAACCATATGCATGTTTGCCTCCTATATGGATTTGTTTTGTAATGATGATTATGTCAAAATTAGAATGAACAGCTTTAAAAAAGATTAAACAGAGGCAGAGACAGAAAACAAAAAAACACTCCCACAGCAGCAGTTACAGAAACTGCTTCGAAGCCGAAAGAGCAGGTGGAACAGGTATGTCTTGGGCACCTTCTCAAAAGCAGAGATGGAGTTTATGGTGGAGTTTCTCCTGCTCTCCGTGAGCCACAGAGTTCCGCATTTGGGGGATATTCCATCAAGAAGTTCCTATCCCACATGCATGCCCAGCAAACCACACCCCACGATGGTAAGTGGAGCACAGCCAGAATGTCACTTTTGCCACAGGCCAGTCCTTAGGATGGCAGAACTCACAATCTGCCAGAAGGTAGTCCAGTTAGGGTTGGGCTGTGAGTCCAACTGCCCAGTCCTACCTTTTCCCCTCCCTATGTTGCAGCCATGCCAAAAATGTACATGCTGAATCCAGTGGGGGAGGCAGATCGGGAAGCTTTGTCAGAGGAATGGGATTTAAAATCCCTTTCCCCTGAGCAAGCCTCCATTTCTGCAATGGATCTCTTTGGACCTCTGCTAGCAATTTTTTCTGCACTAACCATTTTGCTAGTGGAAGTCCAAGGAGAGAAAGGGGGAAGGCTGCTGGCCTGCTGAAAGTGAAAGCGACATTTTGCTGACAATTCAGAATTTCTGCCAGTGAGCATAGGAAGGCCACCAGCACAATTGCTACTGGCCATGCACACTTGCTGGAGCTGTGGATCCTGCCAGTAAGACAGTGGAAGGGGCTAGAAGTGAGCAGAACAGGGCAGGGTGCGTAGAGTAGGGCAGAGTCTGAGAACTCAGGAGTCCTGGTTGGGGTGCAGTGGGCAGAATTCAGCAACAATGGCTCTGCCAATATCCTCTGCTCTGATTTAGCCCCAACATGTCCGGTACATAAAGGTGCTAAAACAGAAAGGTACTGAAATGTGGGGGGTGCTGTCCCCTAAGATTTGACTTGTAGGCAAACTGGAGCCTCATACATGTTCATTTTAGAAATTAATCACCGGAATCGTAGCAATGTTTAATCAGGCTGCGCAACTGTACCATTAAATCAAGTCTCCAAGTGTATTTACAAATCGTTTTTCTTGTGTACATTATCCGCGGTGATGGATGTAGTGGTGTAATCTTACTGCCTGTAGGCTTGAAGTGCGCGTTAAAGACGATGATTATCATATTCGAAGAAACACACTGTTGCATTGCAGATGGCTTAATACTTAATTGCCTGCATCATGAAATCAAAGGGCCCTTCAAAATGTTCCTCATAAACATTCTAGTTTCTAACGTGGGGGGGGGGATACACCTGTCCTGTGTCTTGTCTGTTTGTACGCTATACATACCTGGGGTAGACATGGGGTATTAGAGCACGTTCTCCAGCAGAAAGTTCTGTCAAATTGTTACAGCTTATGGAAGTGATGGGTCAAAGGAAGGGTACAGCTGTCACATCTTGCTGTCCCTTAACCATGTCCTTTGTGCTTCCAACTCCACTGCCCTCGACCATCCAAAGAGTTTCTGCTCTACAAACCAGTCATTCACCTTTGCCGATCCCCATGCTTGGAACTGACTTTTGGAACACATGAAATAGGCTTTCTTGCTTGTTTCCTTCAAATCTCTTCTTCACCCTCTTTTCTGCAAAACCCTCAGCACCACACCTTTCCATAACTAAACTTACCACCTAACCCTACTCTCCACCATTCTGTAGCATGCACCAAAGGAGCATGTACGACATGCTATGGTGGGGGCTATCAGAAGGCTGTCAGAAATATATTTCTCATACCTCCCAGTAGGTCAAATGATTACCAAAGGGTCTCCTCAAACCCATGCCAGCTATTCTGCTGGTATAAGTCAATGGAAAGGTAGGGGGTGGGTCTAGGCCAATAAGTTGGGTTAGGATCTGGCATGCATCCTTCCCCTCTCACCTTCGATCTGCATCCTGGTTTGGCTCACTCTCCACTCCACACCGCCCATAAACCACCCCCTCCACCACCTTGCCTGCACTGGTAAAACATCTGGGTGTTTCTGGTGCATACATCAAGCTGCCAGCCATTTCCACCAGTGTTTCTGTAGCGCACGATGATGGTGCGATATTTGCGCCATCACAAGTTCACTTACAACAGTAAATTGCTAGATCTGCTCCCATAACTGGCCCATAAGATAGGGCTATAAGTATGTATAATTGAAATAATATCCCTGGTTTTTCCCTGCATCCATCCTCTCATTTGTGCCAATATCTAGATTAAAAGCCACTCTGGGCAGAGATTGGTCTTGTCACTCCCTGTAAAAGCATCAGCCATACAGATAGCACTATAGAAACAAAATGATGGTCCCTGGACAATTTCTGGTGAACCGTGTCATGTTTGCTGGGATTCTCTGAAAGAACGGTACACTAAGTGTACTGTGATGATCCAGCAAGGGATTTCTTATGTGCTTTAGCAAGAGTGCATACTCAGGATCACTTAACAAAGTTTACTTCTGTCCTAGCTGTTAAGTGCTCCTGAGTATGCCTGCTTTTCCTGACAATGGTTACTAATTTAGACGGCTTTAAAAAGAGATTAGGCAATTTCACAGAGGAGAATTCTGACAACAGGTATTCCCACAATACATGGAAGTGGAACTCCAATTGTAGAGGCACTAAGCCCTAGGACAGTGGTTCCCAAACTTTTTAGACCCAGGACCCACTTTTTAAAATGACACTCTTTTGGGACCCACCTAGGTTTACCAGGCTTTTTTTTTTTTAAAGGAGATCTAGAAAGAAATAATATTTTATTTATTTATAAGTAATGACAACAAGAAAAAGACCCTTAAACATTTATCTCCCTATATTTACGAATCCTTGCAAACTGCAGGAACTGAGCTTTTTTGCAGAGTAATTAGCAGCTACAGTATCTGATTTTTGAATAGCCTCAGGGCTTGAGGCAATTATTTATCTGATCTTTCCATCAGCCTTTGGCAACCCACCAAAAATCAGGTCATGACACACCGGTGGGTCTGTACCCACAGTTTGGGAACTACTGCCCTAGGATATTAATTTTTAGGGATAAGGGCTCGGTCCTTCAAATCTTGCTTGTGGGTATCTCACTGTTTACTGAAATGGGGAGGGGGATGGAAATGGAATGCAGGTTTAGTTAACCCATTGGTTTGATCCAGCAGAGACATTTCATTCTACATTAATCTATTTTTGTCCCATCTTTTGGGATTGTCAGGGGTTGAACAGGTCTGGTCAGGTGGGGCAGGAGGTCTGGTCTAGAGGGTAGAGCCTCCGTCTGCCTGAAGATAACATCCACAAGGTCGCCAGTTCGAGGGCACCGGCACCGTGCGACCTTGGAGCAGCTGACAAGATGAAGCCGAGCTATTCCATCTGCTCTGAGTGTGGGAGGATGGAGGCCAGAATGTGAAGCCAGATCGAAATGAAACACCTTGAATGTAATGGTTCTTGAAAGAAAGAAACTTCTTTCAAATTGTAAAAATCCCTATTTAATAAGGGATTTAAATAAAGCCTGCCTATGTAAACCGCCTTGAATAAAGTCTTGAACAAAGACCAAGAAAGTCGGTATATAAATATCTGTTGTTGTTGTTATTGAACTGTCCAAATTGCTTTTATGTACACATACACAAATCTGCATAATGAGGAATCCACATATAAAACAACAACAAAACAACCATTGACATAAAAGCCCAACAAACATTTAATCATAAGAAACTACCCAAACCATGAAAAATCACACCCAATTCTCTATGCATGTTTACTCAACTTGAGTACTACAGTATTGAATGGGACTTACTTCCAACAGCGTGAGTACAAGATTGAAATGTTTTTATTTGTTTGTTTGTGTTTCTCTTTCTCTAATCCAGTTGTTTTGATGAATCAATGGAGAGAGGAACAAAATGTGATGTGGGCATAGAAATGACCCACATTGAAAACAAGTCATCAAGGGAGCAATCCTAACCTACTTTCCAGCACTGACATGAGGGCAATGCAGCTCCAAAGTAAGGGAACAGACATTCTCTTACTTTGAGGAGGCCTCAGTGAGTGCCACCCAACTGCAGGATGCAACACGTGCCCCATTGATACAGCTGTGCCTGTGCTGGAAAGTAGGTTAGGATTTGGGTTCAAATCTAACAAAGAGCGGGGAGTAGAGCCACAAAAGCAAGAGTAAGCATAGCAGGGTGATTTGTAAAAGATCGAGACAGCTGCTGGCCTTTAACTGCGGAGGTGTCTGTCGGAAAGCACTGGCGGTGCACCAAGAAACAATGAGCTTCACAGCTTACAGCTCATTTGCAAATCATCTCTTTCACTTAGTGCTGCTATGGCTGGCCTTCCAGTGATGAAATTTACCCCAATTTAGATACCTGCCGGGTAATTATTCTTTTGCAGAATAAGTTAAATCACATCAGCAAGATGCATCGTTTGGCACACGCGCGCCAGTCAAGGGGAAATGGTTGAGCTCCATCCATTCCACGGTAAAGAAAGGCCCCCATCTAACAAGTGAGGTAGTGATGAACATTGATTGCAGAACTTTATCATGATACCCCCATGGTCATGCCTAGGGATGTAATTTTTTTTTTCCCCGGTGATAAACAAATAAACAGGCCAATCCTAAGCTTCCCAGCTCCCAGAGAAACAGAGGTGCCAAAATGGTGACTGCCATATCCTGCAAGCACTGGATAAGAGTACAGGTCCCGCAATGGGGCTTCTCAAGTCTGCGCTGGCTATTTTGCTGGTACAAACTTGAGAACCTCTTTCAGTCCAACACAGAGGATAGGATCTGGTGGAGGAGGCCTGTCCTCGCCTCCATTCTGCCCCCCCTACCCCAGAACACCTCCCCCCACTCCAAACACCTGAACCGCAGGCCAGCATTCTCCTAGTGCTTGGCCCAGCACTGATGCTCCTTCCTCCAGGGGTGCCAAACTAATGGAGTAGATGGCAGTAGCTAAAATCCAATATACGCCCTTTGAAAAATGGGAATAAAAAAATACTGCAGGTAAATCTTAACAATATGGAAGAGTGCTTGCCTGTGTGTGTTTACTCAGAACAGAGTCCTACTATGTTCAGTAGGACTTATTCCCAGATACATTTTGCATAAATTATTGACTTAGAGCAATCCTATGCATGTTTACTCAGAAGTAAGTTCTGCTGTGTTCAGTGTGACTTACTTCTAGGAAAAATGTATAGGATTGCAACCTTAAAATAACATGATCTGCATTCTATCTCTCTCAAAGCCCTTGGAAAAGAAAATGGCCAAGATGTTACCATATGCCCCTAGGCAAATTTCTCAGTTTTGCTCCTGTTGAACCTGATATCTCTTTTCAGCTTAGGTCCTTTGGGGAGGGGGGAAGGGGAAAAAAAAGTCCAATGAAGCATCTCAGCATTATCCCCGATGACATCATCACTCTTGCTGTGTGAGAAGTCCTAGAGCTCTGCTCCCCCCTTGCAAATGTCTCCCCTCAAATGCTAGGAACCAAACCCAGAACCAAAACATGTCATGTATTACAAAGGTCATTTAGCATTCGAGGCCTATTAATTTTGGGCAGCTTCCCATGACAAAATTATTTTTGGTAATAAATTGAATGAATGAATTAATGATGGCTAGAGAAGAAGTGCAGACTGAACATTTTCTTTTATTGAACTTATACACACATGTAACATGTTTCACATATGTAGTGAACATTAGAGATCATAATCCAAAACAAAACAGGAATGCCCATCAAGATAATATGCAATGAGCTTGTGGTCTATCATACATACAAAAGCAGTTTTATTGTAGTATAGAAGAAAGGGAAAACATACGTGCATTTATGAAGAATACATTTGGTTTTCTGAAATGCTTGCAACAAGCTATTTATTCCCAGTGGTAATCCCACTGTAATTCACTTTTTGTTACAGTGTACACCTTTTGTTACACGATTCCCAGGATAACCCACTTTTTACATAAGGCGGTTGTGTTTTCCTTTCCTGTTTTTTTTGCTATAATGTTTGATAGCATAGAGCTATTTCAACCTGTTTTTTTCCATTACATTCTGCACAAAATTACACATTGAATGATACAGAACATGATGGTTATACCAAAAATATCAATATTTTTAAAACTGGGAGGCGGCCCCCTGCAGCTTGGCACCCAGGGCCTGTGCCCCCCACCCTCTCATTTGTACACCACTGTCCACAGGATCTTTGGATCACCTCCAGTCACTCCTTGCTGTTACAAATGTCTCTATTCTCATCTGTGTCATGTTGGAGCGTACAGAGTAAGGAGCTGGGAAGAGTGTAAAAATTATTGGCAATGCCATTATTTTCTACAAACTTCTCCCAAAGCTACTGCTCCTTCCCTTCAAAGAATGAACACAGGCAGGAAATCTTGTTAAGAATTTAGAGTAAGATTAGAGGAGACGTTTCAAAGGACATACTTGTAGATATTTATCTAATATACCCTGAGGATAATTATATCAGAAATCCACATAGGGCTAAAACTAAACTGATTATACTCCAGTAATGGAGCAGTAATTTTCCTCTGTCCTAACTATGTTTATTGCTGTATTGTTTTGAAAATGGCATGATTATCATAAAAGCCCCAAACCGTGAAGTTTGGGGGGGAAAAGTCATCCCCCCAACAGAGAAAAATTATTATATATTTTTTTTAGTTATAGGAAGTGGGGAAATGGGGAGGGGGAAAAAAAGTTTCCTCATTTTGTTTTAGAAAGTAGTTAAAGTGGAGTATGCTACTCACAGAGAGTAAAATGAATTCTTTTCAGAAACTTTACATTTTGGGCTGACGTTTTACCCATTTGGAGTCTGCACATACCCTTTGCCAGGAAAGGTGCACATGCAATCCTTTCCTCATAGGGACTTGTAGGATTTGTAGTCTTAGTACAGCCATGATGAGAGAAAGTGAAAGATGCTCAACTAGGGTCTGAAATGCCCTGAATTGCCTCCATCATCACCCCCAGCTTCAAGACAAGTTTCTGGATGCCTCGAGGCAGGAGGGAAGGAGACGCGTGGCAATGGAAGCACATCTCAGGATCAGGGACTCATAGGATCTTAGGAACGCAGCCCTGATTATTTGGGCTCATTCATGCAGTCTCGGCTGTGTTCACCATGACCCCAAATCCAAGAAAGTGATCAGTGGAGCTTCACATTACAAGTTCCCCTTACTGATTTCTTGCAGTACCGCTATAATTAACTTTAGAACAATTTAAGTCTTCAAAGGAACACAGTAGTGCTGCTCTTAAGGAAGTTCTGTTACAGCCAGAATTCATACAAAACTGTCTTATACTGAGGCAGGCCATAGATTCATCTAGCTCAGTATTTTCTGTATTGGAAGGGTCTCAGGAAATAATCTTTTATCTGCCCAATTTGGAGATACCCAGGATAGACACTGAGACTTTGTGGAACCCACGATCAATGACATGAGACCATATCAGCTTTAGAGTAACATGGGCCACATTACTGACTGATAAGAAACAGATGTCACTGTGCAGTAGGTCCTATCTCCAACCAACCCCTCCCCCCTTTAGTGTGGGCACCCACCTTAGAGGAGATAGCCCACAACTGTGGCTTCCCCCTTAGGTATCACTACTTTGGCCTCAACCTGGGGTTACCTCCCGATGACCCCAGCTTTTCCACACCACCTGCCCTGAAAGGGGATCAAGGCAGTAATTCTCCTTTAGTCGAAGCCCAACAGGCATTGGGACAGGCTTTGTGATGAAAGCCCAAGGGTTCACCATCTTGCATCCCCAAGCTAGATTACTTCCTGAAGTGGATTCTGGTTCTCCCTATGACTCCAGGGTGCACACCAGATCCCTAATCCAACTGCCTGTTCTGCACTAAACCTACCAGTAATGTTACGCTGGCTAAACATCATCTCATTTGTGCCCAAAGTTGCATATACACAACAGGGATCACATGTTTACTCCTATGGGTTGGGCAGAAATGGGTTTTAAGGAAAGTCTGGGGCAGGCAAAAATATTCCTATCAATGACCCATCAGAAAAAATTGCAAAGAATTCCTACCCAGGCCCAAGTGCCCTCTTCCGCTCTGTCTCTCTGTTCACTTTCCAATCCAGGAAGTAGAAGGTGTAAAGATGATTTATCACTAAGTAAGAAGAGGCAGCATTTGTCACAACACTTCTATATGAACGTAAGTAGAGCCTTGCTGGATCAGGTTAAAGTCCCATCTAGTCCAGCTTCCTTTATCTCACAATGACCCAGCAAATACTTCAGGGAGCACACAAGACAGCAAAACACCACCTGAGTCCTGGCACCCTCCCCTGCATCTATGAGGTGGCCTACTTCTAAAATCAATAGCTTGCACATACCTATCATGACTTGTAACCCGTGATGGACTTTTCCTCCAGAAATTTGTCCGGTTCCCTCTTAAAGGCATCTAGGCGACATGCCATCACCACTTCCTGTGGCAAGTAGTTCCACAGACTAATTACACGCTGGTCTGCCTGATACCAACATTCTTTTAAAATGAAAACCTGAAGGATTGAACTTAAAACCAGTGATTTTCAACCAGTGTGCTGTGGCAGGTTGGTGTGCCACAAATTCTCTTCAGGTGTGCCATGGGAATTTGGGGGATGGTCATTTATTAGTAGGACCATTGGGGATGGGAGCCCCTCTCACAGGCAGTGTGGAGTGCTTTGTCAGTGGTCCAAAAACGGATGCCGCGCCCTGGCAATTTTAGCCCCAAAAGCAAGATTGAAAAGGTTGAAAATTGCTGATCTGCTCTCTGCTACTGCGTTGACTCGCTCCTAATGAAACAGCCAAACCTCCAGGGTGTATCATTTCAAATGGATAGACAAAGAATTTCCTACATCACATTATTAACACCACTCACATAATAAATGATGGGCGGAAGAAAATGAAGCATAATTCTGAGGACTTTCCTCCAAATATTGCTTGGGAAAGCAACCTGTTTCTCCGTCTCCAAACGAAAAGTTTGCTAAACAAGTCGCTTTGTCTGTCCGGACCAGCATGGGAGAAATCCACTGAGTGCTCTAATTGATGTCTATGAAAAGTGCAAGGCTGTTCTTCTCTGATCCGACGCCCCATCATGAACCTACAAAGGCACCGGAGTCTATTAATTCAGCAGCCAGCTGCTTCCACCCCATTTAAAATTAAGGAAGGTCTGACCAGATTTCGAGAGCAAAGCTCAGTGGTAGCTATTGAAAACCAATTAAAAAATACGTGTGTACTTGGTTTTAAATATTCATGCTATTGAACCATTTCCACTAATGGCACAAATGACAACATAATATCTGACTGTAACAGTTGGTGGAAGCCATTTTCAAGTAGCAGTTGAACAAACAAAGATGAATTTTAATTTGCCATGCCAGTTGAGTGGTAATAAAAAGTTACGTTCCAACTGCGAAAAAAAATGCAGCTCAGCTTGCCATAGAGTTATTTACAGATGTGTATCTTTTTTTCTTTTCTTTTCACCCAGCCTTGTCCTTCTCCACACCAGAGACTTTTAAATCCAAAGCGCCCGTTGAGAAATCGGAGAGGCATCCCTTCAGGGCAATGAAAGCTCCATTAAAACACCACTGATGTTTTTATTAAGTTTCACAAATCCTTAACTGCCTGTGTGGCATTGGAGCATTCAGCTCCATGGGTGAGGTTTCCAGGGCAACACAGAGGGCCTGGGCCAGGTGAGACATGGACCAGGTGCCCAAGCTCATAGAATCATAGAGGAAGAGACCTACCAGTTCATCTTTTCCAATCCCCTGCCTGTAGCAGGAGATCCTGGTAGAGCAGGGGTGTCACACTTGTTTCATACCGACGGCCGAATGGCATTCATGATGCCTGCTGAGGGCCGGAAGTGATGTCATTAGGCAGGAAGTGATGTCATTAAACAACTCATAACCAAAAATAAGCACTTTGTCTCACTTAGGAAGTCATTAACTACAAATGACTTAAGAGAAAACACGCAAATCTTTATCATATTTCAAGATATGGGAGAGCCCAATTTTCGTGGGGGCTGCCCTTTCAGCGGCAACACCTCAGCACTGCTCAGCAGCTGAGAGCCTGAGGGCTGGATAAAAAGTTTCCGTGGGCCGCATCTGGCCCCCAGGCCTTATGTTTGATACCCCTGTGCTAGAGCATTTCCAGCACGTTGAACCTTGGTTTGAAGATCTCCAGTGAGAATCCACCCACCGTTGGCATCCTTTTCCATTGCTGAACTCCCTTACCATAAATAATTTCTTCCCAATGTCCAACCAAAATCTCCTGTCTCCAACCAAAAGTCTCCACCCATTGGATCTAGTTCTACTCTCAGAGTCAGTTGAGAACAAGTTTATTTTTTCTTCCATATGACAGCTCTTCAGGTATTTGAAGAGTGCTATCATATCCCTGTTCAGATTTCTCTTCTCCAGGCTTAACATACCAAGTTCCCTCAACCTCTCCTCGTATGACTTGTTCTCCAACCCTCTGACCATCCTTGTCACTCTCTTCTGAACCTGCTCCAGTCCTGCCTTGTCCAGACAGTCCTATGGGTAAAGTCAATTGACCACTTTTCTCCATTTGTTCCCATAGTGATCTCACTGCCTTGCTACTTCCTTGCTACCCCCTTCTCTGCTTTAGGATAAGCAACCTCTTCCCTTCTTCAACATCCTCCAGCCCCCTTCCTTTTTCACATGTAGGGCCCATCATCTGGGCAAAAGACCATGCTTGCATGCCTGTCTTCTTCTTCTCTTAGCCTTCTGAAGTGTGCACATCTGGTGGTGAGGTGCTTAGCACTGTTTTGTGTCCTTGCAACCAGAGAATACAGTTGACCCTCTCCATGGTCTTGAAGGCCTCGGAAGTAGCATGTGAAGTTACTTCACAGCACAAAAGTGAAAAGTGACTGTGCAATTGAGCTGTGAAGCAGGTCTTCCCTGGATTGAACCTTGCCCACTGTGTAGTCTTGGCAAGCTATTCTTTAGTCTCAGCTTCCCAGCTGCTGTATGGGGATTATAAGTAAATAATATGTACTTACCTTAGTTAAAAGGATTATATTGAGATAATACAAAGTGCTTTGCTCAGAAACTGCCGTAATAGTGTTAAGGATTCAGACAAGCTTTACCCTTTGTGCAGAACCTTCTGCAGTTGCTCTCTGGAATTGGGTTGACAGATTACAACACCATCAATATGTTGTTGTTTTTTCTCCAGCTCCAACTATCTTGCTCCCTTACCAAATAATAATAATAATAATAATAATAATAATAATAATAATAATAATAATAATGTCATAGCAACAGTTCTCCCACTGGGGAATCCATGCTCTCAAAAACCTAATGAGTCAGGTACTCAATGTTCCCAATTAACAGACACAGGACTGAAGCCAGAAGGTAGTGACTAGCCCTGGGATAGGGCTGCAAGCAGCTTTCTTTTCTAGATGAACTTTTCTGGTTAGTTATATTTCTAGGTCAGGCTTTGACTATAGAACCAACCAAGACATAATGAGCTATATAGAAATCAAGAAGGCAAGGGGTGCAACTCTGGGGTGCTCCAGCCACAGTGCTGGGGTCCCAGGGGCAACACTCTGAACTGCAGTTCCCTGCTCAAATTATGCAGGGGATGGACAGAGTGAATAGGGAGATGCTCTTTACACTCTCACATAACACCAGAACCAGGGGACATCCACTCAAATTGAGTGTTGGGAGAGTTAGAACAGACAAAAGAAAATATTTCTTTACTCAGCGTGTGGTTGGTCTGTGGAACTCCTTGCCACAGGATGTGGTGATGGCGTCTGGCCTGGATGCCTTTAAAAGGGGATTGGACAAGTTTCTGGAGGAAAAATCCATTACAGGGTACAAGCCGTGATGTGTATGCGCAACCTCCTGATTTTAGAAATGGGCTATGTCAGAAGGCCAGATGCAAGGGAGGGCACCAGGATGAGGTCTCTTGTTATCTGGTGTGCTCCTTGGGGCATTTGGTGGGCCGCTGTGAGATACAGGAAACTGGACTAGATGGGCCTATGGCCTGATCCAGTGGGGCTGTTCTTATGTTCTTATGTTCTTAACTGTTCAGATGTTAACATGTCAATGCCTGTATTGGCTGGATATTACTTAAGGGCCTTGGGGATTGATGATGATGATGATGATGATGATGATGATGATGATGATGATGATGATGATTTTCAACAAAAAAAAGTTCAACAAAAAATGTTCACAAAGCAGTTTTCAGATAAAATGCCTAAATGGCTGATTTTGCACTGATAACTCCAAACCTCTGGCCAAATAAAATACAATACAGGACCAGAACTCCCAGAAGCCTATAGTTGCCCCTCTCTAAATTAAACAATTTGCAGTATGCATACATTTATAGTTGTGAACAGGAAGAAAAAGAGCCTTGGATAAAGATTTGCAAGTGGCCAAAGATTTGCAACTGAGATTTTGTCTCAGTTTTCCCCGTCTTGGTGCAGCAATCTCAAATTGTCGCACAGACAAGCAAAGTAATAGACTTTGTTCCATGACTTTTGGTTTGTGTTTGTTTTCCTTTTTTTTTTCTTTTTTCCCTTCCTGTCACTAAATGGAAAGAAATATCTTTCTGCAGCCCCTTCTCTTTCTTCCCAGAGTTCTTCATTTGAAAAAGAGTGTTATATGTTCCAACTTTCCTCCAGTGTCAAGGGTCTTGAGCATGTATTTGTGAGGCCTCCTGGGTGTCCTTTCAGTGAAATAGAGTTAAAATACATTCAGAAGGTTAAAGCCAAGAGGGGGCAGAAAAGAATGTCTTTTAGAAAGAGAGAAATGTTGTTGTCGCTTGGAGGAATTACCTGGGTTCTTAATACACTTTTAAACACCAGAAGAAAACAAGCCTTGCTGTTTCTCACTGCGGGGGTGCAATGAGCAGTTAACCATTAATAGAGAAGAGAGTGAGACCATTTGGACATAAACAGACTTTTGCTTTCCTTTCCTTTTCACTGGCTTTTTAAACAATCTGATATTATATTCAAAGAACAGGTCGCAGGGCCGGCCTTAGGGTAATTTGACCAATTTGGCCTAATTGGATTCCGAGCCTGGAGAGACCCCACACTGGGGCGGCAAGCAGAACACCCCCACTCCGTAGCGGATGCTCTGACATGTAATCTTCCATGCTGAGGTGTCACCAGGGGAGAGCAGCAAGTGTAGCATTGAAGCTGGAGGATGTTCCAGTGTCCTTCCTGCCTGCCCCTGAGTCCAATCGGCTTGAAATCCCCTCCCCGCCCGAAACAGTTGGCAGTGACACCACTACTGGGTGTCTTGCCAATGCCACTCATCCTGGTGAGTAGAGGGGGCCGTGGGGTGTCTCCCCCCCCCCCGGGAAAAAATGAGCATCAGACCCTGCAGCTCCTGAGGTCAGTCCTGACAGTTAATAGACATAGGAGTTTTCAAGCACACAGAGTACAGAGTGCACTAAAGATTAATGATGTACTTATTTTCAGTGGTGGGCCTCCCCAGCCCCATGCCCCAGAGTAAAAATCTGTGATGGCACCCCCCACGGGATGTTGCCTCCCCATGCACAAATCTGCCCCCCACTTACCTAAAGCTTACAGAGCCTCAAGCAACCCCAGGCTGTGTTGGGAAAGCTTCCTGAGGCTTCCCCGATTAAACTGTGCTTCTGGAAAAATGGAAGCAGCGTTTCCAACCCCATCGAGAGCTTTAGAGAGGCTTCCATGGGGCCCTAAAGTCATGTGCCCATGGCCTTTGCCCCATCAAATGAACGGGATGTCCGCCACTGTTTATTTTGTGATGGCATTTGTATCCTGTTTCTTCCAATGACCTCAAGGCGACAAACTTAGATCCAAGGCCAGTCCAAAGAGTCATATAGTGCCCATTCCTATCCAACTTATCAGTGCTGATGCAGCTGTGCCAATGGAGCATGTGCTGCATCCTGTGGTGGTGGGGTCAGTCACAAAGGCCTCCTCAGGGTAAGAGAAAATTTGTTCCCTTACCTTGAGGCTGCAATATGGGCGCATCAGAACTGGGAAGTTGGATAGGATTGGGTCCATAATGTCCCAGATTCAGTCTCTGGCATTTTCGGGTAAAGCTGGAAGAGAACTTTAGCTGAAACCATGGAAGCGGCAGTCAGTCATGCAGACAACAGTACTGAGTTAGATGGAACAGTGACCTGATTCAGTATAAAGCAGCTTTCTAGGCAGGTCTGGCCCATGCATGAAGCCAACTGAGATGGTCACCTTAGGCAATAGATTGGTGGGAAGGGCACTCGTCTCTCTGCCTCCTCCTCCTCCTTCTGCTCCTTTCTTGGAAAAGGAAGAGGGGGACGGAGAGGGAAGAGGAAATTTGGAGGGAGGACTGTGCTGAGCTATAGAGTGGGCCAGTGGCATAGCTAGAGGGGGTGCAAAGTACTAAGTTTTGCAGAGAGCCTCACCGCAGCATGCAAGCGGCCCCTCCCTTTCAGAGCCATTCCAGGCAGTGAGAGCAAAACAAAGGCATTCGCCTCTTCTCTGGGTCTTCTCTGGCATTTGCTTCTGTTTTGCTCCCAAACCCAGAATAGCTCTAAAGGGGGGGGAGGGGCCGCTTGTAAGCTGTGGTGAGGCTCTCTGCAAAACTGAGTGCTGTGTACCCCCTCTAGCTATGCCACCAGAGTAGGTTCCTTGACCCAAAAAGACTCACAATCTAAAAAGGCGCAGACCAAACACCAGCAAACATCCACTAGAAAATACACTGAGCTGGGGTGAAGAGGGGAGTGACGCGCCCCTTGCTCTTGAAAAAAGTGCTGCTTTGCCCAGTTGGCAGGGTAATTAGAGTGGAATTCTGGTAGAACAGATTACAAGTCAGAGCGAACCAGAGAAATAATGATCAGACCAGACCAGAATGGGGAGATGTGCTGTACAGGCATTTCTGTGCATGTGCTTTTTGTCAGCCACGGAAGGCTTGCACCGAACCACTTTGAGGATTGTTTGTCTGTAGTACCTTTTGCAGGAACATATCAAAGGGATTCCACATTGCCTGGGCGTGCGACTCCCAGCGCTCTGCGCTGAAAGCACCAACTTCTGCATTTGGAGATAAATTGCAGTTATTACGAGCTCATCCAATAGAGGAATGTAGAATCGCTCTGGAACTACTGTTTTCATTAGATTAGTGTGTACAGCAGCAATCTGTACGCTTGCAAAGATCTATGTCATTCTTTCGCTTAAGGCGATCGCTTTATTCTCCTCCTTCTCTTCCTCTTGTAAACACGCAGCGCAGCACACCTTTGCTGTACTTTTACAAAGATTGTTTCACTGGGCAAAATAAAACCCTATTCCGTTCATACAGATACGACGTCATTTGAAAATGAATGGAAAATAGAGCTCAATCATGGCATTTTTTTTTTTTTTTAAAGGGAGAAGGACAGATAATTTCTACTGGGAATTCTATGAATGATGGGATATTTTCAGATGTTATTACCATAAACCTTCTAAAGCAGTGGGGGGGGGCAGTTTTGGAAAGTGTGCTTCCAGTGAAAGAATAAGGCACCTAACTGAATTTACTTCATTTGCTTGGGGTTGTTACCGAGTCAGCTCTGTCTAGATACATAATAGTGTGACTCACACCTAGGAAAAGCAGAAAACCTCATCTGAAAGGCAAAATTGTCCAGAAGAAGCAACTGATTGGAGATGCATTGTCATGAGTACATGTAGAAGACAAGAGGCGGCACTTATCATATTTTTCGCTCCATAAGGCGCACCTGACCATAAGACGCACCTATTTTTTAGAGGAGGAAAACAGGAAAAAAAATATTCTGAACCAAATAGTGTAATAAAATATTTAATAAACTATAACAGAATAACATTTGAACCATGTAAAGTGAACAGCAGTCAACAGTGACATTAAGAACCATTATCACTGTCATTAACAAATGGAGAGACTTAAAGGTTTGAGTACTCTAGTTTTCTGGAAACCCCAAGAACTCATTTTCGCTAGAGTCAGAATTTATGAAGCTCATTTGCTCACAATCACTGACATCACTTTCTTCACTGTCTTCATATAAGATACCGTCTTCACTTCCACCTAAGGCATTGCTAATGCCACATTTTTTGAATGACATTTTTTGAATGTGAGCATAAACTGGCATGAAGATCCCCCCCTTCTTAGGGTGAATGGGATCATAAACTGGCATGAAGATCCCCCCCCCTTCTTAGGGTGAATGGGATCATAAACTGGCATGAAGATCCCCCCCCCTTCTTAGGGTGAATGGGATCATAAACTGGCATGAAGATCCCCCCCTTCTTAGGGTGAATGGGATCATAAACTGGCATGAAGATCCCTCCCTTCTTAGGGTGAATGGGATCATAAACTGGCATGAAGATCCCCCCTTCATTAAGGTCCCCAACGTGCACTCTTTTTTGCAGTATTTGCTCCATAAGACGCACACATTCCCCCCCACTTTTTTTTGGGGGGGGGGGAAAGTGCGTCTTATGGAGCGAAAAATACGGTATTTATTTTTCTCATTTTATACCACCCTTCCTCCAAGGAGCTCAGGGTGGTATTTGTGTTTCCTTCCCTTCTTTTGTCCTCACAACAACCCTATATAGGTAGGTGAGGCTGAGAGAGAGTGACTGACCCAAAGTCACTAGGAAGTTTCATGGCTGAGCGAAGATTTGAATCTGGATCAGTGATTCCCAAACTTTTTAGCATCTAAAAAAAAGTTTCCCTTTACCATCACTCAAGCCTTTGTGGCTACAATGGTGATTGGATAGCAGTGCTCTTCCCCCCCCCCCCATAGCAGGTTGTTTAACCCCTGATGCACATAGCTTAATCTACCCTGTCAGTTTCAGAACCAAATAAAAATTGGGCCGAGACCCACTGCTGGGCCATAGACCTACACTTTGGGAACTGTTGATTTGGATATTCCAAGTCTAAGTCCAACTCTCAAACCACTACACCATCCTGGCCAGTAGGGCCAATGGGGGATGTGAGGCCCCCATTGGCAGCATGGCGTGTCCAGTTAATTGTCAAAAACCTCATGGTGTGCCCTGACAATTTTAGTGCCCTGTCAGTGGGCCATGAGATGAAGATTGAAAATCTCCACTCTATATGTACTGTTGATACTAGCTGAAACTTGCCAGAATGTTTATAGTAAATGCATTGTCCAAAAAGGCCCCCAGTTTTTGACTCTTACCTGCAATATTTCCTTTGGCCTACTGAAATCTTCCCTTCCACCTTACTGAACATCTCAATGTTTTGCTTGATAGGAATATACTCATGCTAATCCAAGTGAAAATTATACTTTCTTTCCCCCCTTCTCAGTCTAAGATGTCTAATTCAGCACATTGGTTTATCTCCATTTGTTATAGGAAGCTATAATCATGTATTCACTAAACCGACTGCCTTTCTGGCATGGAAGGAAAATTAAAATAAAATGCAGTTGCATTAACACTGAGCGCTTTATTCTCGCACATTTCCAATAAATACAAAATTGCTATGATATTCTTCCTGTGATTTCATGCCAATATAGGAAGGATTAATATACTGCAGGAACCCACTTGGCAGTAATAAAGCAGAAGGAATTCAAATCACTCCTCTACATGGAAGAGATAAACCTTTGAAAAGGACTGAAAAATGCAGCCTTAAATATCATAATTGCAAAGTGTGAATTATTTCTTCACAGACAATGCTATATGCAAAGACTTGTAATCAGGATAAAACAAAAGTCAACCATTGTGTTTTCCAAGACTGGGAAATTACAAAATGTGAGTAGGAAAAAAGTGGGAGACTCACTAACTTCAACTAACGGCAATCAAAGTGTTGTTTACACATTAAAATGTGCCCAGATATGTCTGTGTACCTGACAGTGTTTTTCAAACTGTGGGTTGGGACCCACTAGGTGAGTCACAAACCCATTTCAGGTGGGTTCCCATTCATTTCAATTTTTAAATATCTTAGACTTGATGCTGCCAAGGTATGTGATGGCATTTGGGGAAATGTTACAGACCTGTAATTTTAACAAGCTACTATGTATATTCTTTTAACAATGATAGTAAATGGGACTTACTCCTGGGTAAGTGTGGGTGGGATTGCAGCCTAGGATTGTTAAAAATTTTCCTGCTTGATTATGTCACTTCTGGTCATGACTTAACTTCTGATAACAGATTCTCATTCTAAAAAGTTGGTCCCGGTGCTAAATGTGTGAGAACCAGTGGTGTAACACATACAATATTAATCTGTCCTGGAGAAAAGTTATTCACACAAATTGTCTTCAGATGTTTCTTCTCCCTGGTCCAGCCATGAGGCCCACTGAAACCCTACATTTGGTGAATATCAATCACAAAGCAGTTGACCACAGGCTTATACTGCCTTCATTTAGGAGTCAATCCTATACACTTTCCTGGGATTAAGTTGTGTCCAACTTAACACAATTGGATTTTGGAATAGATATGCATAGGATTGTGTTGTCAGTGACAATTGTCTTGTAAGCCAAACCACACAGAAGTTAGAATGTTTGTAGGCATTCTGTAGCAGCTCAGCTAATGGTCGTTGCAAATCCACAGTCGACAGGTAGTCAGGCAGTTTTCAGAGGAGTTGAAACAAGCCTGCAAAAAGATGCCAACGTGAATTGTCTAAACTCAAATTGGCATTCCTCTAAGTTCAATTTTCCACACTTTTGAGTTGTGGATGGAGAAAGAGTCCATTGACAGATACCATTAAGTCTTGAACTCTTTACACAAGACTTAAAGATTAACACAACAATGGTCTCCATTGGCTTCAGTCAAGGGCGGACTCTTCAAAATTCGATTTCTAGAGGAGACAAGCAAGGTGGAATTGGACATTTATTTGATTTGAGGGCAGCAGACTTTCTCCATTGTTACTATACACAGAATACACACTCAAACAGGGGAAAAATGATTTGCTTTTCTTAAATCTGCCTTTTCCAGATTCTACCAGGACGAAGGTCACTGGCACCTATATTCATTCCCTATCTTCTGACATTTTCAAGACAGACTTTGTGCATGATGTTTATTCTGTGAGCCTTAGACACCCCCTCCACATCCTTCAGAATGATATACAGCTCTCTTATCTCTCTCTCAAACACATGCATCGCAGTTAGACAAGAGGCTGCAAATTTATATAAAAAATGGTTCAGAGAAGGTCATCCATCAGTGTCATTGAACTTCTCCTTAAACCAGATTAAAAACTTTCCCCTTTTAGGACACGCTGTTGTGAATAACTTTGTGATATGAATTATCCAACTGGGAAGCACATGTGGAATAACACATTTCTGGAACTCACCAAACCATCTGCACAGCCACATGGGTAGGCCATTGCTGGTTGGAAGTTGGAGAAGATAAGGTTCTATGACTGCTCTTCTGGTTTGTCTTTTTGTCAAGCGGCTGCCTTATATCTCAGTGGAGTGTGTGTGTAACCAGGAAGTCCATGGTCACTCATCCATGCGGCCAAGTGAGGTGGACATCTTAAAGATGGTCAGGGGGTGCCCACCTCTGTCTTCCACTCACCACCACTGCTTCTCTTCCAGCTCCTGAATTACAAAAGAAAGTGCTCCTGTTCCCATTTGGGAAGTGGTTGGAGGAGCAGGTGCTCATACATCACCAAGAATAGAGAGCAGTTTTGGCACACTGTGTCAGGTGCTGGAAGGTCTTGGGCCAGCACTGGTGACATGCATAGGCTAGGGGAGGGGTGTCAAACTCGTTTCATACAGTGGACCAAATATCATCCAGGATACCTGCTGAGGTCCGGATGTCATTAAGCAGGAAGTGATGTCACTAAGCAGGTCATGACCATAAATAAGCACTTTTTCTCACTTAAGAACTCATTAGCTGTGGGCCTTATGTTTGACACCCCTTGACTAGGGCTTCCTTTCCTATTCATGCTTTACCTTTCACATAGACCAGTGGTTCCCAAACCTTTCAGAGGTCCTAGATGCTGCTGCCTGATTTATTAATGCCAAGGGTTGTGGCTATATTGGTGATTGGGCAGCAGAGCCCTTCCACATCCAGTAGCAGCTCGTTTAACCCTTGATTAATAGGCTAATCTGATGTGTCAGTTTCATGAACCACCAAAAATTGGGTTGTGATTCACTGGTGGGTCTCATATCCACAGATTGCCAGCATTAACCTGAGCATTGCTTGTGATTTCAATTGTCCTTGGGCTTAACGCAAGTTTGCAAGATTTTTATGTGTTTTATTTTTTCTTCTTCTTATGAACAATTAGAAAAGTATAGAGGATTACAGCCTCTCTCTCTCTCTCTCTTTCTCTCTCTGGGCACAATCCTATGCATGCCTACTCAGAAGTAAGTTCTATTGTGTTCAATGGAACTTACTCCCAGGAAAGTGTGGATAGGATTGCAGCCTCTCTCTCTCTCTCTCATACACACACACACACACACACACACACACACACACACACACACACACACACACACACTTTCCTCAGGGTGGAGTGGGGGAAGACATTTGATTCAGTTAACAGGGAAAATAAAATGAACTTTCACTAACTAACTTGGATCTATGTCAAAGAAGCAAAGTGCTTACTAGGGCATTGTCCAAGGGAATGATTAGGGTAAATGTCATTCTCCTCTTACCATGAGGAGCAGTTCCTCTCGCAGGCCTGTCAGTTGCACCTTTCTCAAATGGAGGGCATTCCAAATTACCTCCTTGACCCTTCTCCCTCGCAATGTACAAGAGGAGCATCACAGTTCCTATAGCAACGCATGAACATTGAAAACGCCAGGTCTTATGAGCAGGATGGAAAATCAGGCAGTTGTGCACCAAAGTAAAATAAAAAGATTGCTCCTGGCCGACTCCTGCTATGATCCCACCAAGTTGCCCCACCATCCATGCTTTTTATTTGCAGCAATACCTTGCACTTTCATCTGGTTAGGGACCAGATCATGGACAAAAAGTCAAAAATGGATGAATGTCAAAGCAGTGCCTTATTTAGCTTGCAAATTTATTTGGGCTGGTGAAAAACATGAATAACTACCTATATAACACATGTGAATTCATGTGAAACCTACATCAACAGAGATTCCTAGTATAAACACCAGGAATCTAGCCAACTTTCTGCTATCAGACCAACAGAGAAATGCCTTCTGCCTGTGACACTCCAGCTTCCAGCTGTAGCAACTCACTTCAGGATCTGGCGCTGGAGAATCTGTCCTCTAGGACTTGATTTGAATACTATGCCCTAGCCTGACTCTGTTGGTGATGTCCACACTGCCCATTATTTGCTGCGTTCGTTTGGGTGGGGGAGCATCCTCATTTCTAAATGCACAACATTGTCTCTTTCCAGATAGAAGTAGTGAGAAATTCACCCTGAGAGAGTTGGAAGGCAGTAAGTGATTGGCATTGGATACTCACATTTACTCCACTGAGACTTTGGTATGCCATTCACTGATGGGAAACTACTCCACTGAATGACATCCATATTTACCAGGAGATCCATCAAAGCACATTGTATATGTCAATGTCTTTCCGGAATATCAGTTGAAGTACGAGTCCATCCGGTGGTGCCCATCTGATTTTTATCATAACATTCCACAATGAACTCCTGTATGTTTTCATTCACTTTGGAGCTCGACAGAGCCTGACCTGAAAGAGAACTTGGAAACCTGTCTTAAGTTTTCACATAAATATCCTCACTAAAAGGAAGGTTCTTTGTCTTCACTGGCATGGAGCCACCATCTATGTCCAATTTTGGTTCTTCTTTTTAAAAATAAGTTATAGGTTTTCAGGAGAAACAACAATGACAACAGCCCACTCAATTTTATAAGAGCTCACTCCTTTGCATGTTTATTTAAAAGTGAGTTCCATGAAGTGTCATAGGATTTATTCCCAGGAAAGTGTATATAGAATTGCAGCCTAAGGGTCTGAAAGTTTAAGGTGCCTCTTATTAGCCTTATGCTGTCATGTCCTACCACAACTTTACAAATATTAGAATATCAGATAAATTAAATAGATGGTAATAGACAGTTCTTTGTAGATAAACCATATAAATGCATTTTGAAATCATTACAAATGGCTCAAACTATGCATCACTGTGATCTCACAAGCAACTGCACTAAAATTGCTAGAATGTGACCCCCTCTTCCTGGGGGTCACATTCTGAGAGCTGTCCTATCCCCCTCCCAAGGAAGGGAAACAAAGCTCAGCATGGAAAGAAAGGTGTTCTCTGTAGTAAGTGAGGAAATGGAAAGAAATGCTGTCTCCAAGGAGATGTTAGATGTCCTGGTGTCCTATCTACCTAGCCTTGAAATTTCACATTGCTGAAGGAGTTTTTGCACATCAAGCAACACCCGTAGAATCTGCTGCAATTGAGCTGTCCTGGACAGGGTTGCACTCCCTTCCAAGATGAAGTATGCAGTCCAGGGGGGACTCCTGGATTCTACTGTCCTTTATCCTTCTTTACCTGCTTTGCCAACTGCAGCCTTACCTGGACACATCAGGTGCTTGAATTCATTTATTGGTGTCCTGGTTACTTCCAGGCTAGATCTTGCAATGTATTCTATTTGACTTTAAAGGTGATTCAGAAGCCAACATTGGTGCAAAAAGTGGATGCTACATTTATTGGCCAAAGTACAATTCTCAGCCCATATTGCACCTATTTGATATCTACTACATTGTCTGCTGGTTGACTTCTCAGCTCAGTTTACCTTGTGTGTTTGATCCCAGACTTTCAACTGTCCAGGGCTACTTTATGCTATGGATTGCCTGTTCCCATATGAACCCATTTAGCAGACAGGACCTTTTTTAGTGGTAACCCCGTGTATCTAGAAATCCTTATTCAGTGAGCAGCAATAGGCTTCCTGTTGCCTGTCTTTAGATAATTGCTGAAGACTTTTCTTTTGAAATTCCACAAGGTTTTGGAACACTGCCTATTTCTAGTTAAAAATTGTGCTCTTTTAATTCTACTGTTTTGTTTTTAAAGTGTGTGTGTGTGTGTGTGTGTGTGTGTGTGTGATTTCCATTTGATGGTCTTTATTATTTTTGCTATTTCCCATGGGTTCATCTTGAAAAAGGGCATGAAATACATTTTGAAAATAAACAAATAAACACACTGATCTGATGAATTTTCCACCAAAAGCCACTGTTTGAAGCCTGAAAAAATTGATTTAGGCATTCTATTAATAAATCTGATGCAGTATCACTTGGACTGCTGCTGTGTCTTACATACCTGCTTTTGAATAGATCCTGTCAGTGTCTAGTAACTATGCTGACCTGAACTTTCTCATGTGTGAAATTTTCTTCCCATTAGAAGAAACTTATTAGATAGAAGCCCTCCCTTCCTCATAAGCCAAAAAGTATGCTCTACAATCAGGGGTGTCCAAACGTTTTGGCAGAAGGGCCACATCATCTCTCTGACACTGTGTCGCAGGCCAGGGAAAAAAAAAAAGAATTAATTAACATTTCAAATTTGAATAAATTTGCATAAATGAATATAGTAGAGATAGAACTTATATGACTGAATGAAGGTCTTGTGGTAGCTCAAGAACTATAAAAGGCCTTGCACAAAGCAAGGCCCACCTTTCCTTCACTGCCACATCACGTGGAACAGAAAGCAGTGGAGGAAGCCCTCAGCCCACAGCTCATGCAAGAGGTTGAACAGTTGCCTTCTCTCTGAGATCAGTTGTGTTGGGCCAGCATGTTGTCTAGCAAGTCTCCGGAGGGCCAGAGGTTCACTGGAAACTGGGGGCTCCCTGCAGGTCTGATTGGAGTCCTTGAGGGCCACAAATGGCCCCTGGGCTATGGTTTGAGCCACCCCTCCTCTATATCCTTAATCTCGACTCTTGCAACAATTAAAAAAAAAACAACAAAAACAACCAAGACATTTTAAAACAACAATGACCATACCAATAACTGTCAAAATCAGAGAGGGAAAACAGTAATTCAACTCAAACTCAAACCCTACCCAAAATAGAAGAGCAGGAGGTCTCAATCATACAAAGTGTGAGAAGTCCCGCTGCAGAAGAAAGATCCTTCCCTGAAATGCAGGCAAGAAGATTTCCAGATGTTCTTTCAGTGGCAGGGAGTTCCACAGTTTACCACAGAGTAGGTTCTCTTGCATGTTTCTATAAGCCTGACCCCAGACAGCAATTGTGCATTGCAAGAGACTCTCCATATGATCTCAGGAGATGAACAGACTCCAATGGAGGATGACCACCAGGTTCTTTTTTTTTCTGAAGGCTCTTGGATTGGCATAAGGATGACCAAACTATTTGGCATCTGAGGAGGCATGTCAAATACTGCCCCCTTTACCTAGTGATGTGCCTAGTGATGTGCTAGTGATGTGCCCCTTTACCTAGTGATGTGCCTTTACCTAGTGATGTGCCCCCTTTACCTAGGGATGTGTGCCATTCAGAGTTGCAGACTTCGGCTGCAATGGAGTGGCAGCAAGATGCAGGTTGTCTTGTGTGCTCCCTGAATCGACTGATGGGCCATTGTGAGATACAGCAAGCTGGATGAAATGTACCTTTGGCCTGATCCAGCAGGGCTCTTATTTATTCTTATGAACCTCTAGCCCACTTCTCTCCTCTTGACCATGCTTCTGGTTCCTCCCCCTTCCTTTTTCAATCCAGGGGATGAGAGAAGGGGGGTCAGTGGTGGCGAGTGGGACAACAGAAGCAGACACCCCCTCCCAGTCTACTGCCAGAGGTGACTATGCAGAAAAGCAACAGAAAACAGACTGCTTTGTCTCTGAAAATAAAGAGTGTTCTCTAACAGGAGGACGTGCAGTAGTGTTGCATTTTTGTTTAAGTCAAAGATCCATTGTTTAGTACAAATGCTATTAATAGATGGATCTCCCTGAATGGATGACTGTTTGCATTGTCTATCCCAAGAGGCTCCAATCCCCTTTGTCTTGCCCTGAACAAGGGAACACAGATGTCTTCTGCTCTAGATAGTCACAGTGTCTGAGCAGTTCAGCGCTGAGGACAATGCACCAAGCTGCATTTGCAACCTACATGATTCACTCCAATACAAAGGCGGCACGAGTCTATTTACCATTAGAACAAATCTGCAAACAGCCTTCACAGCTGCTCCCTCTACAGTTTCTTAGTGTCTCTTTTTTAACAAGGGGAAAAATAGTCCACCTTCAGCAATGAAGCATTCAAATGGGCACCTGGTTGAATTCTGTTTGCATCAGAGTGTTGGGCTTAGGCCAGAGGGATCTGGCAACACTTCCATAACCATGAACTTCACTGGGTGCACCCTGTCACCATTTCTCAGTTGAGCCTACCTGCTAGGTCTGTTGTGAGGACCAGATACAGGGGTGACTGTATGCAAGCCTGAGTTAAACTGAAGGAAAAATTAAATGAATATATGGAGTCTCCTCCAAGTTAGAGCAGAATGATGCCTTAAAAAAAATGACAAGAGTTCAGAAGATAAACAACATCTAGGGTCATACACTCTGGCCAAAATCCTAAGCAACTCTCCTACACTGACACAGCTGTGCCAATGGGGCATGTATTGCAGTCATGGAGGTCCCTCCATTTGTTCCCTTACAACAGAACTGCATTTACCTTACCTCTGCGCTTTAAAATGGGTTAGAATTGCACCCGCAGTGTCATTTCCAGGTAATTGGAGGCTTTGGGACAGAACCCTGTACTTCCTCCTATGGGGCACAAGGACCAATCAGATTCCAAGGTAACCAGCAATGGCTCCTCCCTTACTCTCCACCAGGCAAAAGGAGCAACCCCTACAGGCTCCATGATAACTCAGAGGCATACATGATAACCCATTTGTACATGGGGGTACATAGGTTCAGCAAAAGAGAAAGAGTCTTGGTAAGCTTGCAGTTCCACTGGTGCCAGGACTGGGAAGCTGGTAGGGTCAGCCTCATGGTGTGGCTCTTTGATGGGCTGTTGACTGATGCACGGCCTGGCTGACCCCTGACATTGACACTGTGTTTACTAACCATGTTTTTTTTTTTTAACTTCTGCATGGAATGACAGAACTGGTACATCCCTCACCTACCCTATGTGCATAAATTTATTTATCATTTAAAACAGGGGTGCTTACACTTTTTTGGCTCGAGAGCTACTTTGAAACCCAGCAAGGCCCGGAGATCTACCAGGGGGGAAGGAAGCATCTGACAGACACCCCCTTTAATGTATGGAGCCCCTGCTGGAGTCTAGTCAGTTTCCTCAGTTTTGTTGCTGCATGCCTGAAGAGCAGCTAAAGTGTCAGTTTCAGTGTCAGTTTAGTGTCAGCTAAATATGTCAGTTTCGTCTAGTCACTAGACGAAACTGACATATTAACAGTTTGGAGAGACAGGGCTCCGCGATCTACTCATTTTGCCTCGTGATCTACCGGTAGATCGTGATCCACCTATTGAGCACCCCTGATTTAAAACATGTAAACCCAGCTTTTCTGCCTTAAAAGGGACCATTCCAAGTGACTGATAATCTGTATAATCAATAAAGTACAACCCTAATTTAAAAGTACAGTGTGGGATACAATCCAATGTTTAAAAAATGGCCTCTGCTGGTACCACACTAGCTATGCGAGCGAAGGAGAGGGGTAGGATTGGGGCATGTGTTAAACATGTGATGGAGGCAAGGGATGTGTGCCTGCTTCTCTATCACTTGAACAGGGTCACAAGAATGAGTACCTTTATGAACCTGGTCAAAATTGCCTACTAGTGCAAAATATTGTAAATCCAAAGAACTAAAAAAAGTGGTTCTCAATCTTTGTAGCACTTTTTAGCACCAGGATCCAAGTTTTAGAATGACAATCTGTCATGAGCTACTGGAAATGATGTCATTAACCTGGAAGTGATGTCACGGTTGGAAGTGACATCATCAATTTAGGCTTCCAACCTAAGCCGCAATCAGTCAAAAGTCCCGTTACACAACATGCTTGTGCTGTTATTTTACATAGCTTAGAATTCAAACTATACAGCTTGGAAGTCAAAGTGGAACAGACGTGGATCCTTCTCCAACTCCACAGCTCTTCCCCCTTTCCAGCATCCCATCTTCCGACCTTTTCAAGGCAAAGTACCATGCTTCTCTCCCACTGGGACCCTGTCCTGCCCAGCAGCTCTGTACTCTGTATTTTTAGCTCTGTGTTTTCAATGGCGGCTGAGCTAGGTGCTACAGGACCCACCTAAAATTGGCTCACGGCCCACCTAGTTGGTCCCAACCCACAGTTTGAAAAACAAACAAACGCTGAACTAAAAAACTATATTCCACTGTGAGGAACAGTACAGATGAAAGCTCAAAAGTGGAAGGGGTCAGCTTTTCCAAACAGCAGACTTGGAGACAAACCTCTGATATCATAGAAATCTGCCCCTCCATTGGCATAAGTATTTCTGAGCCTCCAGTGTTGGTATCTGGTTGTCCCTGACATAATATCGCTGAAATCTCTAACTGGAATGTGTGTATGTATGTGTGCCTCAGTGGTGAAAGCATATAGAATCACAACAACAATCATGTTTTATCTATTCTCTGCTTCTTTTGTTGGTTTTCGTTGTGCATTTATTTATTTATTTGCGCTCGCTTCCCCAGTCGCCGCTATGAATCTTAACTACATTTACACAATCACACCACACCACTCCAGAAACAATCATTCCACTTTATCGGTCAGCATAATGGGCACTTAAAAAACATTTATCAATAGAGATTTTTAAACCTCAGACTCGGATGGCTCCTTCAGAGGCAATCTGGGCATGATAAACAGGTATTGCCGTCTTCTTTTTTCATACATTATTCACCACAGAAAGACTGGAAATGGTGGCGGAAGACAAGAATACATATTTCTAGGAATGTATTCTGTGAGCCAAGGATCTGATGTTCACGTTTGGACTTACAAATGTTAAAACACAGTCGTGAGCCAGCCAAATTAATAGCCCTCCAGCTGAAATCAATAGGACTTAAAAATGTACAGTTTTGGACAGAACCATGAGTTACAGTTTTGTTTTGTTTAATACATTTATTACTAGAATTTTTTTTTTTTTACAGCAAAGGATTTACAGTCCAATCTAGAGCTGCCCGGCACGCAATGGTGCCGAAAATGGCTGCCGCCGCATCCTGCATGCTCCAGGTAACCGCTGGCAGCTCCTTGGGAGAAGAGGACTTTGCGTCCCATTCCCCCGGGTAAAGCAAGTAGCCCTTCAATGAGGCTGCTCGATTCTATGGTGACCCAAAGGCCAGCGTAGAATCAAGGGCCTCCATGACGGGCAACCAATCTGACACAGAGGCTCTGGAGTCGGTGGAGTGGAGCTCCACCGATCCCACCTCCCTCCCACACCGCTCCCTCCCCCTGGAATGCCTCCTCCCACCCTCTCCCTGCTCTCTCCCTGCCCTCCCTCCACCTCCCCCTTCCCTCGAACACCTCCCCCCTCCCCCCACGCCTCCACCTATCTCTCCGCTGCTCAGCAGTTCGTGCAACTGCCAAGTTGCGGAGCTCCGGTGCTCACCTGGCACTAGCCCAGCGGTAGCGAGTTCCAGGCTAGCACCAGAGGAACATTGGCACTAGGGCCTGCAAACATGCCTTACGGCCCGTTTGCAGCAGTGCACACCAGATTGGGCTACCAATGCGAATACTACAAATAAATTCTTCTTTGTCTTCCTTCTCAGTTGACAGCCTCACCAGAATTAACTTATGGCACAATCCGGTACAATCTATACTCAAAAGCAGGTCCCACCGATTTTAATGGGGCTTACTCCCTAGTACATGTGCAATGGATCACAGCCTGAGTGCTGGGAAAATCCTTATGATTTTCTGATGTGAATGTTATATAAAGCTGTGTGCTTTGATTTGGGGGCCTTGATGTTGGCCATTCTAATGGCTGCCCTGAGCATTGCTGATTGCCAAATGGTGTAGCCCCCTTAATACACCAGTAACTCAAGTATTTAACTGCTGTTTCAATATTTCCAAGTAGAATATTTGAAAGGCCAAAAACACCATAAACTCAAATGGAAATAAAGGAAGCTTATGCCCAATAGTTGATGGCAGACAGAAATCTGAGTACCATCCAGTCAAAGTAGGTTGAAGAAGCAGAGTGGATATGGAGTTAAAAGCTAACTAGACAGATTACAACATCTTCCTTTGGTTCCAATCTGTAAATCAGATAGATGGGAATATTTCTGTCAGGCCTGTGCAATCTGCAACCCACTAAACCAGGCTCTAAACCCACCAAACTAGACACCACCCATGATGGTTTACGACTAGATTAACTTCCTGGATTAGACGGCTTATTATTGCAAAAACATGGAGAGTGTCAAGTAGACAGTACATGGTTCATTTGTCCTGGTGGGTCATCAACAGTGCTGGGTAATTGAAGAAGTCAATTAATTAGTTAATTTGAAACCAATTAAGTTGTACTGTAATCTGTGGTTGTGTCCATATTTCTCTTGGATATTTCTACTTGGATACTTTTCAGGAGAGCAAGGTGCAAGTTCTATGACTTAACAAAATCATGGTGTGACAGAACCATGCCCTGATGGGTGTCCTGAAAGTTTCTTTGGAACAGAGGCCTTAAACACAGTGCCAGAATATAACCAAGAAACTTTTAGTAACTTCTGTTAATATGGAGGCTTTTTTTCCCCATCACAGTATCTATCAAAAAGAGAAAATCCTATCAGTATCAGTAAATCCTTCTTTAAGGTTTCATTGATCTTAGCCTTGGAACAAGATTATATATATACAAAAGTCCTACACAGAGATAATGTCTAGGGGATTTGGAGTAATCTCCACACTTCATTTTAGATTAGATCTAATGGTTTTCAAATTCAGAGCCATGGCTACTGATAACATGCATCCATCAATGTTCACACTTAATTAAGAACAAAAAAAAATTACTTGTGTTTCTTATAGTTGTGTATGTGAAATCATGGCGCTGCCATAAGATACGCCTTGCCATTTAAACGCAGCCACTACCACCATGTTTGTTTGTTTGTTTGTTTGTTTGTTTGTTTGTTTGTTTCTTTCTTTTCTTTCTTTCTTTCTTTCTTTCTTTCTTTCTTTCTTTCTTTCTTTCTTTCTTTCTTTCTTTCTTCATCATTGTTGCAGAAGAAGCATTATTTTGTTACAAACTTATAGTGAAATCTCCTACAATTCAATGACATCTTCACAGGACTCCCCAGTAAAAAAAACAATTGGAACCACTTCCAATTTTTGATTATAAAACCAGAAGTGATTTCTGAATGCTTTTTCTTGCTGATAAAGAGGTTTAGGGAGCCCTGTGGAGGGCTCCCTAAACCCCCTGGAGGTCAGCACAGCACTTGGTAAGGTAGAAAAAAATAACCCGATCAGCCTCAGCAGAAGCACAATCCTGGGGATCACTTTGCTGCCTTCCTTAGCCTGGGGCATCACAATGCCCCAGTCCGAGAACCTCAACCCTAGGCAAATGTCTCAGTTTGCCTCCTGCAGTGCCTGACGTTTCTTCTATGGAAGGCCCGTTAGAAAAAAAAAAAGGGGGAGGGGGAAAGCTTCAAAGGTAGCACCTGAGAACTCCTGCTGATGGTACCGCCACTCCTGCTGTAGAAGAAGACCTGGAGCTCGGTTCCCCTTGCTTCTTCTCCACTATAGCCCTCGTTGGCTGTCTTGTGACATCAACAGCCCAGCCCACTTCTCAGAAACCTCAGGTTTTTTTTGACGCATCCCACCTGGCAATCCTAGCCATAACTGAGCATTCTGAGCCCTGCGTGGACTGTGCAAGGTATTGGAAGCTGGCCTGCATTCTTTGCGGTTCTGGGAGGTCACAGACCCTCTTGCTTCTGTCTACCTGAATGGGCTGGATCTTGGGGACAGGTATCATCCACTCCAGTCTTTTGATTTTTAATTTTTTTTTTTTTGGCGGGGGGGGGGGAAGGGGGTTGTATTAATAGAGAAAGGTTCCCTTGTTATCAGCAAAATAACCACTTTATTTCCATTTGAGTTTGTGACCATACAGTAGCTGTCAAGATGCCTGTGACTGGATGTGTCCTTGGATAACATGTTCCTAGTTTGTTCTAATTTACAGTAAGGTGGTAGTAATGCATTCCATGCATCAGTCTTAGAAATAATGTGGCATAAATAACAGCTGCACTCAGTCCTGAAGCAATTACTCTCTCCCTGCCTTAATCATTCATTTATGGAGGGAAGTGAAAATCCTGAAGTCGAACGAAACGAAGCCATTTACGATTTACTCTTATAAAGTGGGGTTGAGTGCAAAATGCTACAGTACGGCACTTACTTTTAAAAAGTTCTTCCATGGGATCTTCCAATCAGAAAAAAAGACATTCACTTGAAGTGAGTGAAGATTGGTGCTGTTTGGAGGACTTTTCAAGGCAGACACCCTTTCAAGCAAAGAAATATGTAGGTGATTGAAGACAAATGTGTACAACTGACAGCGATCGCAAGAGTACCGGTGATGGAGACAGCCATCTTCAAGTGCCTGGAGGGCCATCACACAGAAGAAGAGGAAGCCTTTCTTTTGGTGGGTCAGGTAGGCAAGACTAAAACTGATGAACTGAAATGACAGGGAAGTAGATTTTGGCTACATGTCAAGAAGAATTTCCTAACAGAGCTGCCTTGCACTGGAACACTCCATCTCATGCAACTGTGGGGCTCTCCCACATTTGATGTTTTCGAGAAGAAGTTGCATGCACTGGCTTCCAGAGGCTGAACTGGAGGCCTCCAGAGGCTGAACCCTTTAGCAACCATTGGGGATGCTGCTGTGTTATCTGGGGTAAGGGGAATCAATTCCCTTGGTCCCAGACTGAGCCCCAACCAGATGGCCTGCCTGTTCCAGAGCAGGTTAGGATTGGGTTGCAATTCTCTTTATAAAATTAAATAACTCGAAAAGCTTTGGTTCTCCAGCTTCTGAATTGTCCCTCACCCGGTGCACTGCTTGGCTTCTTCATCACTGGCAACGAACCCTCTGAATACCCTGGAGCAGTGTTTCTCAAACTGTGGGTTGGGACGCAATAGGTGGGTCACAAGCCAATTTCAGGTGGGTTCCCATTCTTTTCAACATTATTTTAAAATATATATTAGACTTGATGATACCTTGGTATGTGACTTAAGGGTTAAGTCAGAATGCCAGATGTAGGGGAGGGCACCAGGATGAGGTCTCTTGTTATCTGGTGTGCTCCCTGGGGCATTTGGTGGGCCGCTGTGAGATACAGGAAGCTGGACTAGATGGGCCTATGGCCTGATCCAGTGGGGCTGTTCTTATCTTCTTATGTTCTTATGACTGCATCTGGGGAAATGTTACAGCTCTGTACTTTCAACAGGCTACTATATATATGCTTTTAACAATGATACTTACTACTGGGTAAGTGTGTGTAGGATTGCAGTCTAGGATTGTTAAAAAATTTTGTGCTTGATAATGTCACTTCCAGTCATGAGATCACTTTTGGCGGGTCCTGACAGATTCTCATTCTAAAAAAGTGGGTCCCGGTGCTAAACATCTGAGAACCACTGTCCTGGAGAATCTCTGCCAGTTGATGAATAACAAGATTGACCAATGGTCTGACTCTGTTTAAGGCAGCTTCCTTTGTGCAGAGGACACAGGAGTGCAATCCAGTGTTTGAAGAATCTCCTCAATGTGCCATATGAATCATTCTGGGCTGATCAAAACTGCTTGCAAACACATGTCTTTGCCTATTCTTCCTTGCCTTTCACATCCTTTGCTGCATTTCAATCGTGTCCTCCAAATCACGCTACTTACGCTTCCTGCAAATAAGTTCTGGGCCACTTCAAAGGCAAGCTATCGCAGAGTGTCTTTCTAAGAGCACAGCGGCTCCCTGAAATGGAGGCCACCTTTTCATCCTCTTGAAGCTCATCAAAACTAGAGAGCGCCAGGACAAAAAGATCACGGCTGCATAACTAAACCCTTTTGAATTTGTGTTTAGTTGCCCAAAATAAAAGGCTGTTAGTTTTATCCTCTTATTCCCAATCACATGCACTGTCTTGTGGTGTACAATAAAAAGGCTAATTTGACTAAATGCATTCGCAAATGAGGGGGAAAAAAGACACCCTATGTAGTTCTCCTTTTGAAAGTCACAGCATATGGAAAACAAGAATGGATCTTACTTTACTACTGTCAGAGATGGGTCTCGCTGTCTTTCTGTCTGTCTCTCCTCCCCTCTCTCTGGCAGTAACTGATAAAACAGCTTTTGAAGTCAAACTGTCACACAAAAGAACTTAAATCTAGCTTAATGTACCCTAGCCAGAAGCATCTGAATTAACTGGGTCTCTTAGTTTTGCAACAATAATAGGAAAGAGTAAACAGGGCAGAAAATGATGATAATAAGTAAAACAGAGAGAGAGAGAGAGAGAGAGAGAGAGAGAGAGAGAGAGAGAGAGAGAGAGAGAGGAATCTCTCGCCCTACCATATGTGACCAATGTTGAACATTAATGTTGCCATTGTTCAAATAATGGCTGTGAAACGAATGAATGTACAAGATGCTTGCCACTTCTATCGACACAGCAAGAACATATACAAAACCATATTCTCTGACATGCTTAGGAATATTTCTTTGCAAGATTTATAGCCCAGAGTTCAACTGGAAACTGTGCACAAGACAGTTAACAGCACTTTTAGAAGACAAGAAGAACAATCCTTGCAAAACTGAAAACAAAAACAACCCAAACATTTAAAACAAGGCAGTGAGAGTTACCACAAATCCCCAAATACCCAAGACAAGACTTTTCAACTGTTTATGAAAGAAGATTAGAGAAGGAGGACACATATGGATTTCTCAGGGAGAGATAATTCAACCATTTGAACCCACCACAAAAAGAGAGAAATGCACATGAGAAGACAGTCCTTGAAATTCTTGGGGTTCAGAATAAACAGGGTTTTAAAGGCCTGGAAATAAAATGGTAATCAGTGAAGGTATTTCAGAATGGTCCTAAGGTATACCTGTGAACCAACTTTGTACTACAGTACAAAGTACAAGCTGTGGTTTCTCAACTGCTTCTGAGAACATCTCCACAAAGGAACACATCACAGTACTGTAATCTGAAGGTCGCCAAGGCATAAGCAATGACGGTATCCTTCTTGACTTCTTTCAGAACTCGCACATCTGCAGGGAACCTGTGATATGCCATCGCAAAGGGAACCAAACAGTGTCAAGGGCACATGCTTCTGAAAGTGGTGTCAGGCAAAAGAATCTCAGGAACAGTGACCCAGTGGACAAGGCCACAGGCTGTGCGCTAGGTTTATCCATGAGGCTGTGTGTTAGAACCCTACAGGATGTTAGCGGTTCCAGATTTAGCTGCCTGGTATCTACAGATAACTAGTGGCATAATGGTACATTCTGTAGTTCAGGTGATTGTCATGACAGTCTCATGAGCCATGTCCCTGTAGTCATGGCCTGCTGATACTGCACATACACACACAAAAAAATCAATATCTTCATGAGAGTGTGGACTTCCTGCCACTAATTTTGACTTAGAATGTTAATATACTTCATTGAAAGATATAGCTTATTTAATTCCAAATCCTTGGAGTGGGGTATGTATTGGAATCGCGGAAGATCTGGCGAGGAGGTCGATGTGGTGTCAGCAGTGGCCCCTTTAAGGGGAAGGCCTGGGCATCCAGCAGAGTGTGCTGCACGGCTGCAGCCACTTGAAGACAATAGGGCCCTCAGGAATATAAGGAGGCAGGAAGGGGGTGTGGGTTGTAGAAGGAGTGCAGGTTGGAGGTAGGAGAGGAGACTGACTTGGCTTAATGAATTTGGAATCTGACTGTGGACTGTGACTTGGCTTAATGACTGTGGATTTTGACCTGGATACTCTGACTGATTTGACTGACTTACCTGGAACCTGACCTCGGACTGTAACTTGGCTTATTGACTCTGGACTCTGATTTGGCAACCCTCATTGATTGGACTGGTTTACTTGGAATCTGTGGACTGGAACTGGACTCTGACTTTTGCTTGCTGCACTGGTGAGTTTCACAAGGGAAACTAATCAGCCTTAAGTGGGCACGATACCCAGTGGGGAGGAGCTGTGACACAACAGGGTACAAATGTATAAAAATGGAAAGGTAATATAAAACACCCCAAATAAACAGAAAAGATATATTAGATTGCAATCCTATGCCTATTTACTCAGAATTCTGTCCTACTTATTTCCAGTATCTATGTCTGCTGGGTTCCTTTACCAATCAAATAAATAAACCCTGGCTTGCCTCCCTAGGGTAGTATGACCCAGCCTTACCTTCTTCCAGATATGGGCAAAACCAGTGTAGCTTGACTTGAGTCGAGACACGAGTCTCCGTTCCCTTCAACTCGATTCAAAAACGAGTCCTAACGGGAGGACTTTGAGAGTTACCCAAAGCATTTTGAAGATTCTAAAAGACTCAAGCCCCAAGTCTTTTCTGTAAAAAGGTCAGCCACAGCTCTATGGAAAAAAAAAAGAGCTGCTACCAGTGTGTGTGTGTGTGTGTGTGAGAGAGAGAGAGAGAGAGTTTTACTTTAATGCTTCCCCAATGTCTCCATTCCATCTGCAAACAAGGCAGGTGGGGTTGAGAGAGAGTGAGAGCAGGGACAGAAATGGCAAGAGGGTCAAGCGCAGCAGCTGGGAGGCTTACCAGTATGGCCCAATTCCTTGCAGCTCTACTCAGAAGTAATCTCATTGCAGCCAGTCATTCAATGAGTAATCATGTTATTTCTCCTGGATGGCTAAGAACCGCCTCTTCTTCTCCCCCCCCCACCTTCTCCCATCATTTGTCTGGGAGGGGGGAAACTTCATCCAATGATCATTGGTTCCTTTAGAGATGAACAAGAAAGCCTGCTATGACCCACCCCTGCCTCTTGCTTGATGCAAAACCAAAACATTGAAACTTTTCTGCCTCTTGGTTGGAACTTTCCTGCTGCTTGCCCGGTGTGAATGATGGCCCCACAAGGTCTTTCACGCCACAAAAAAGTAAGCCAGCACACCCAGTCAAAGACAGACTTGAGCCTGCACGTGTGGGGATTCATTTCCAAGTTAGTGGCCTCAGATCCGGTTCAGTGCCCAAGTCATTGGCACGCCTGACTTGAGTGTGCACGAGTCAGAAAACAAGCGTGAGTTTGCAACTCAGACTCGAGCCACCTGACTCAAGTTCCTGCCCTCTTGCCTTCTTTCAAATATCTGCCGCTTCCCATTTATCTATGAATCCATTTATCTGCACTCCTTCCTCTAGCCATCATCTATCTTCATAAGGGTGTAGAGCATCCTGGCACTTTTGCCTCTAGGCAAAAATCTCAATTTGCCACTTGCTGAGCCTGACGCTTTGTTCTCAGTTCAGTTCCTGTGGAATAAATTTTCCAAATCAATGCCACAGAGGTCCAGTGCCTCAGATACTCCTGGTATAGAATTTGCTGCACTGTGCTCCACTCCATCCCTCTCCACTATGCTCTACTACTATCATGGTATCAGGAAGCGAGACTGAGGAAGACCTTGGCTGGAAATTTTGAAGAGTTTCAGCTGATACTGCAGGCAGATAGACTAATATCTGACTTGGTATAATGGAACAAAACATGGTTCGAGCAAAGTATGACCATAGGAGTAATCATATGTACATTCTTCACTACATTAATCATGAATTAAGGTCTTCATTTCTAAGTATTGGCAAAAGCCCTTTAACAAACTTCATGGGAGGGGGCTATATATATTTTTCTTTTCATAAAAAGGCTTACTACTTTAATTTATCCTTTTAAATGTGCTGACACCGACCATATTCTAAGAGCTTATAGAGCAATGCATCAGGTTACCAAAAATTAATCTGCTTTTTATAGTTTATTTAATATAGTATTGATTGAATTAGCATTTGGGTTAATGACCTTTTGAATGCTCAGGCACTCGGCTGGCGGCCTCCTAAACGAAGGTGACAGTTGCAAGATGGAAAATGTTGGCCGATCAGCTCTTGAAGAAATAAAATAAAATTCCTAATTAAAGGTTGGGAAATGTAAAGTAATGTTTAAAAAAAAAAAAAGTCAGAGCTTGAAAACGAAATCATCTGATCCAAATCAATACGAATACTACACAAGCACTTTGTGTGGGCAAATGCTTGCTGTGGACTTGCAGTGATCAATCATGGGTACTCTGAGCTATAGAGTCAACACGGGAGAATTTGCTAATAATAGAAGACCGTAAAACATGCCTTCTTAAGGGGTGACTTTTAGAGCTCTTTAAGAACCACTGGATCACTGAATGATTGGAAAAGAAAGAGGTTGCAATCACTGTGTAAAGTAGTTGTGGAAACCCCTGCTAATTGGGTAAGAGGCACTTTTTCAAGTGGGTGCTCTTTTTTTTAGCAGGGGGAGAGTAACTGGCCCACCTCACTCCAGCAGTGTCTGTTCTAGTGGCTGTCTGCTGATATTCCTTTGAATTTTTTTAGATTGTGAGCCCTTTTGGGACAGGGAGCCATTTAGTTATTTGATTTTTCTCTGTAAACCGCTTTGTGAACTTTTAGTTGAAAAGCGGTATATAAATACTGTTAATAATAATAATAATAATAATAATAATAATAATAATAAACTAATATTGGTGCATCATGAAAAGAGTGCCTTAAAGGTAGTGGGGACAGTGAAGACCAGCTCCCCTGCTGCTTCATAGCTGTCCATTCAGGGCCCTGTGTGAAGAAAAAAAAAGTACATGGTGGCAGGCAAGGAGAGAGCATGAGTTAGTGGTAGGGCATTGTTTTGCTTACAGAAGTTCACAGATTCAATGGGATCTCAAGGAACAGCAGAGAATATATTCCTGACGAAAATAGGAATGCACTAAAGGGCTGGCCCAATATCTGTCAGCACCTGAGGAGGTCCTTCCTTGCCCCCTTACCTGCCCAGGTGCCAAGAGTTTTCCTTCCCACTCCCTGGATTGTAGTTGGCAACCTTCAGTCTCGAAAGACTCTGGTATCGCGCTCTGAAAGGTGGTTCTGGCACAGCGTCTAGTGTGGCTGAAAAGGCCAATTTGGGAGTGACAATCCCTTCCACACTGGGAGCAAGTGCAGTCTGTCCCTGGTCTGTCTCCCTGGCTATGGGCCTTCCTTCTTTGCCTCTTAGTCTCAGACTGCTGGCAAAGTGTCTCTTCAAACTGGGAAAGGCCATGCTGCACAGCCTGCCTCCAAGCGGGCTGCTCAGAGGCAAGGATTTCCTACTTGTTTAGGTCCACTCCTAAGGCCTTCAGATCCCTCTTGCAGATGTCCTTGTATCGCAGCTGTGGTCTACCTGTAGGGCGCTTTCCTTGCACGAGTTCTCCATAGAGGAGATCCTTTGGGATCCAGCCATCATCCATTCTCATGACATGACCGAGCCAACGCAGGTGTCTCTGTTTCAGCAGTGCATACATGCTAGGGATTCCAGCTCGTTCCAGGACTGTGTTGTTTGGAACTTTGTCCTGCCAGGTGATGTTGAGGATGCGTCGGAGGCAGCGCATGTGGAAAGTGTTCAGTTTCCTCTCCTGTTGTGAGCGAAGAGTCCATGACTTGCTGCAGTACAGAAGTGTACTCAGGACGCAAGCTCTGTAGACCTGGATCTTGGTATGTTCTGTCAGCTTAGAACAGGAAAAGGCCCCGGGCGCTGGGTCCACACACCTTGAGGACCACGTGGGAAGCCTCCAGTTGTCCAGAAATGCAGTTTAAGACTGCAGGGAAGCCTCAGAACGCTTCTCCACTCAGTCTAAAGGTTGCATGAGGCTCCATCATGTACTGGAAAGGTAGAGAATGTCTTCGCGTTGGGGGGGGTGGCATCCCTTAGGGGGTGGCATTGGGGACGTTTGCCCTGGGAGTGAGGAGGGAAAAGTCCACCACTGTATGGAGCAGAAGAGGAAGTGTGGATCAGAGCAGTGGTCCAGAGCATCAGAAACTTCATGAGCAAGGGATGGAACGTGGACATGGGCAGCTCATGCCAATGGGCTCTCTGAGGCAACCATCTCCGTTAGTGCCCAATCCTATCAACCACCGCTGCCAACAATGAAGCTGCACTGATGGCGCATGTGCAACATCCACTGGTGTGGGCTAGAAAATGGGGAACAGGATCTGGTGTGCACATTTGCTGCTGAGCTCTTCCCCCTCTGGCCTGCTCCCCACCCCCTGACTTCCCCACTCGCCACCTTGGAGTGCCCCCAAACCTTCCCTCAACACCTCCGCTGCCAATTTACCAGAGGAATCGCCAGTAGGACTGAGACCTTAACCTCACAGATAGGCTATTGAAGTCTTGCTGCAATAAATGACCTCATGATCTGACTCCGTATAGGGCAGTTTCCTGCATTCCATAAGGCATGTGCTGGCAGGTGATGGGACCCCTCCTTCTCTTATTTTCCATAAAAATTCTTTGGCTAAATGACAACCTTTTTCCTCTTTTGCAGTGGCTCCTAAACTAACCTGGGCCATGACGCCCCTGCAGCCTCTTCTTTCCAATTCAGCCAGGCACCACCATCTCAGTTCTTGTGTAATTTGGTGATTTGGTGGTGGCCAAGTCTTGCAACTTGGTGGTGGATAAGTCTTGCAAGAACATAAGAACATAAGAGCAGCCCCACAGGATCAGGCCATAGGCCCATCTAGTCCAGCTTCCTGTATCTCACAGCGGCCCACCAAATGCCCCAGGGAGCACACCAGATAGCAAGAGACCTCATCCTGGTGCCCTCCCTTGCATCTGGCATTCTGACATAACCCATTTCTAAAATCAGGAGGTTGCGCATACACATCACGGCTTGTACCCCATAATGGATTTTTCCTCCAGAAACTTGTCCAATCCCCTTTTAAAGGCGTCCAGGCCAGATAACATCACCACATCCTGTGGCAAGGCATTCCACAGACCAACCACATGCTGAATATTTTCTTTTGTCTGTTCTAACTCTCCCAACACTCAATTTTAGTGGATGTCCCCTGGTTCTGGTGTTTTGTGAGTGTAAAGAGCATCTCCCTATCCACTCTGTCCATCCCCTGCATAATTTTGTATGTCTCAATCATGTCCCCCCTCAGGAATCTCTTTTCTAGGCTGAAGAGGCCCAAACGCTGTAGCCTTTCCTCATAAGGAAGGTGCCCCAGCCCCGTAATCATCTTAGTCGCTCTCTTTTGCACCTTTTCCATTTCCACTATGTCTTTTTTGAGATGTGCAACCAGAACTGGACACAATACTCCACGTGTGGCCTTACCATCAATTTGTAACACAATACTCCAGGTGTGGCCTTACCATGGAAAATTTGGTGAGATCCAAGATGGTGGTGCCCAGGGGAACCGGTAGGAGGGGCCACTAGGGACATCCCTTGCCACCCCTGTGAAGTGCCATGATGTTCAATAAAAGGGTCTCCAAACCCTGGCCCGGGGGCCAGATGCGGCCCGCGGCAAGCCTCTATCCGGACTGTAGTCAGACTTTTGTCCCCTGAGAGCCTCTGGCCCACTTAACTGAACACAACTGGAGCTGTGCTCTGGTTGTGTCTGGAGGGTGTTCTGAGAGCCAGAGAAGTTGAATGAATGAGCCTATTTGTTCATTTATTCACTCTTCTAAGTTCCATTTCTAATTTATTTATTTAAATTATTTTTCCGGCCCTCAACACTGAACCAGATATTTGATGCATCCCTCTGGCCAAAAAAGGAGACCCCTATTCTAATACATTGTGAGGCACACTTTGGGAACCCCTGCTATACTGAAATGAAACCTTTGCAACTGAACTTGTTCACTTTTATCCCTTGTTATCCTTGTATCTTTTATCTCTCCCCTTCCTCTATTACTCCTCCCCTCTCTCCTGATGATAGACTGTAAGCTCCTTGCAATGAAGTCCTTTCACTTAAGTAACACTAGAAAGCACAGTGTGCATTGATGGTGCAAATACAACAAAAAGAACACAAGTTCTATGTTTCTCATGCTGTGAGGCAAGTGCCGCTGTTCAAACTCAGGTCAATCCTGGTAGCTCTTTTCACAGTTCCTGAGAGGTTTGGGCAATAATTTGTTGCCTTTTTGAGGAGGTGATGAGACTGACCCAGCAATAAGTATGTCATTTCTTAGGAAGGTTAAGAGACAGAGCAGGTGGAAAGGAAAAAAAAATGTATATGTGGATTTTCTATAATCCCTAGCTACCACTATTGCAATAACAGAATGCCTTGGGAAGATTAGTGGAGAAAAGAGCTTCAGCAAGAGAAAGATTTGTTGCCTTCTACAAAGAAATGAAGAAAAAAAGACTCTTTGATGGATCTGAAAACCCTTTAAATGATGGATGGAGAGGTCAATTTCCTATCCCTGGCAGCTTTCTTAAAGATGGGAGACAAAGCTGCAAATGGCTCCCAAGAAAGCTGCCAGGGAAAGAAAAAGTTGAGCAAGAAAGATGAGATTACCGGTTTCACCTCCGAGTGAAAGCAACTGTTTTGCTGATTAGAGAATCAACTCTTTTGTACCTATAGGAAGGAACTTTCCTGCCCACGCATCAACAATTTGCACACCAGATGTTGCAAAGAAGTTTGGGACGAAGACTTGAGACTTCAGAGCTAAGTTTGGGGTTAGCATGGTAGACTGTAGACTCTGGGTGCTGAGGCACCAAAGCTCTCTTCAATCAGAAGATGGAGTAGGGCTATGCAATATGACAAATGGGACAGTGTGAATCCACTGGATTTTCCAGATCTAGTATAAATGCCAGTGACCTATATTTCTGTCTCTCCCTAGTCAACCTAATAGTGCCGCCTGCTTCATGATCTACTGCAGTGTTTCTCAAACTGTGGGTCAGGACCCACTAGGTGGGTCGCAAACCAATTTCAGGTGGGTCCCCGTTCATTTCAATATTTTATTTTTAATATATTAGACTTGATGCTACCATGGTTTGTGACTGTATCTGGGGAAATATTACAGATCTGTACTTTGAACAGCCTACTATGTATATGCTTTTAACAATCATAGTTCAGTAGAACTTACTCCTGGGTAAGTGTGGGTAAGATTTGCAGCCTAGGATTAGTAAAAATTTTCCTGCTTGGTGGTGTCACTTCTGGTCATGACATCAGCTCTGGTGGGTCCTGACAGATTTTCATTCTAAAAAGTGGGTTCCCAGTGCTAACAGTTTGAGAACCACTGATCTATAGACTTTGTTTGGCTTTAGGTCACAGGTTACGACAAGCCATGATGGGTATGTACAACCTCCTGATTTTAGAAGTAGGCTACTTCAGAATGCCATATGCAAGGGAGGGCACTAGGATGCAGGTCTCTGGTTGTCTTGTGTGCTCCCTGGTGGGCCACTGTGAGCTACAGGAAGCTGGACTAGATGGGCCTTTGGCCTGATCCAGCAGGGCTCTTCTTATGTTCTTATATTCAAGACACCGTCAGACCTCAGGAACCCTGAGTTGGAGAATGCACCAGATTTCAACACAGCTACTCATGCCCCTAGCTTATCACTGGTGGCTTCACAAATGCAGCTCTTCAGAATTTCGGTGGCACGTGAATTAACGCGCCACCGGCGTTTGCCCTGCCCCTGCACAAGGCACAGGAGGGTCCAGCCCTTGCAGCCTATTGGCTGGGGGCTCAATGGATCGGGGCCGCGTGCTGCTGCATAGGGAAGCCCGCTGAGTCGGGACCAGACAGCAATCCCCCACCCGTCCACCCTTTGGCAGTCTGAGGTTAGCTGGTCGCCAACTGGGGCCGGGTAGGAATTTTTTGCCATCAGCTTGATTGGCATAATGCTGGTGGTTTTTTCGCCTACCCCAGACTGTGGAGTTAGGGGCGCAGTGGATGTCAATAGGTCTTACTGGTCACTTTAGACAAGTATCATGCAGGTTTTAGGTAGGTAAGGATCATCTTGGTGTACATCACAGGGTGGCAAAGGCTGGGTGGACTCCACGCCTGCTCATGCTGGCATTCCTGGCTGGGTGAGGCGGGCTGGATGAACCTCGGATGGCGGAAAAGGCGCATTGCGGGTTCGCTTGGGTGGCCCAAGCTAGCCTGCCACCCTGACCCTTCGGGGTGACGATGAAGGGGGCGGCAGGCTTGTACTGATGCTGCCCAGAGTCGAGTGTGGTCGCCCAAATTGCTATAGGGGGAGGTAAACGGGCAGCTCCGTTTCCCCCTTGTAGAACCCACACGTCCTAGTTGTTAGGTCCTGTTGCAATTTATGGTGTAATTAAATAGTTAATAACGTGGCCCTTTGTACCATATGTCCACGCCTGTGTCTTTATTGGGAAGTGCTGGGTAAAAACTTCATTTGCTCGGTAGCTGTATGCATGAAGATGTGTTACATAAACAAGTTGCATAACTCCATACTGGAGCATTACAGACTGATGAATAATCAAAAGGAGCCCCTGTAGTGATTTTTTCAGAGGCAAGGAGCGATGTGGATTTGCAGTACGTGCGGTCTTTTCCTCTTGTAATGTGGCTTCTGAGATCTGATACAACTTAATGCGCCGCCTGAATGAAGTGTGCTGTGATGGGTACTTAGCATTCTCCAAGACCGAAAGACCAATGACTTTCTAATCACTTGTCTTTGCCCACAGAATCCTCATATTGTTCTAGCCACTGCCTTGTTAGTTTCCTGGAGGGGAAAAAAAAGGAGGGATGTCAGAAGCAAGTTTCTAAGAACGCCATTTATGATTCACAGCATAGATCTGACTCCATGTCACCCGCCCATGTATCCGTGGATCGCAAAACAGTTATCTGTTATTTGCACATGTGTACAGGCTAAAATATTCTTTAACCACAGACATTTATTCTGTCCCATTTGGTGCTCTTGCTTAATTAAGTGAACAGATGTGGCTGAATTCTAAGTTCTGCTTGGTGAGAGACAGATGCTACTCTCTGGCTTGTACACCCTTTTCCATGGAAAACATCTGGAATGGTGGCTCGATTCCATTTCTGTATTTGCTGCTTAATGGCCTCTGGAGATCTTTCCCAATTAGCAATAGAGGAGTCTAGCTTGGATTTCTTGTTGTCCAGGCAACCATTTTCTCCAAAGTCTTTTTTTTTGGGTGGGGAGGGGGAGGGTCGTCTGTTTTGGTTAATGTTTCTCTTAATGAAGCAGTACATGGCACTTCAACCTGCCTTTCTGTTCCTTGTGATACAAGTTAATGCCTTTTTATTTTATTTTATTTTAAACCAGTATTAAAATGTTACAGGCTATAAATAGTTTAGTGCCTTCTCCCAGTGTTGGTGACAGTTTTTGTCAGGCTTCGCTGTTATGGTTGCAAAGCGATTATTTGAACGCTGTGCTTAGAGATAACTGAGAAGGATGATTCCCTGGCCTGAAAACGAATCAGGCTCCCTTGAGAGTTCGACTCCAACCTCAAAAAGTGATTTTTGTTTTTGTTTTTTTGTGTGTTTTTTGTGCGTTTAAAAAAAAACTTTTCAAAGTTTAACAAATGCTCCGAGTTGCCTTGTTCTCCCATCCCACATCTGACAGCAGGCTGACTGCAAGGAAATAAGGATGTTGGCTTCTCATCTCCCTGAAATCCCTCCAATACCTAGAAGAGTGCCTAGAGTGCACCTTTTCAGGTTTGGCAACCAGATGGATAGAAATAAAGGGGCAGTTTTCTCTTCTCCCCTTGATTCCCTTGTCAAGCTTGCATAGATGACTGAAACGCACCTTGTCATTTCAGGTGGGCATCAGAGGGAGATAACCGGGCATCCTTCTCATCTGCCCAGGGATCTCCCTAGAAAAGTGCCTTCAGAGCACTTGCAAGATGGAACAAACTCAACTGCAATTGCTTGTGCTTCCTTACGCTGTGATCAGAGTTGTTGATTTCTCTGGTTGTCTTCACAAGCAGGGATGTTCAATAATTTGAGCTACATCCCCCTCTCCCCCGCAAATGCCCATGACATTTCCAGCTGTTCTAGGTTTCCATTCTTCATTCCAGTGAAGCAAATGATGATTTAGATAACACAATGTTCTCACTTTGTATAAGGTCGGTTGGTTTCTATGAGCATCAGGTTCTGTCTTGGAAGCCTGCAGCCACCAGAACGCCTGGGCTGAACTACGGACAGTTGTCCTCTCATCTGCTTATTGCTGCTGTGTGAGACAGAAGAGACCAGATATTACTTTAACATCTATGGCCCAATAGAGGTGGTGGTGGAGAAAAGATGCCCTTGTAGCTTTTAATTGTATGTAAACTGCATACGACCTGACATGAAGGCAATATACAAATAAGGCTACAATCCAATCCATACTTTCATGGGAGCTTTGGTGTCACTAGGGGGATGCAGTGGGTGGAGAACACAATGGGTGTAACCTTCAGAGGGGGTGACAACACACTGCCTGAGCCTCCATATGGCAGTATTCATTCCACACTGGGCCCAGCTGCCTTGTGCTCTTGCCTACAATTGTGTTTTCACTGCTTGCTGGCAGGAAAACATTGCTTTGTTTTCATTGCCCAGAGTGAGCTGAAGACTGCCAAACAGAAGTGCTTCAGGGGTAGGTTTTTTGCATTACAAGCAATGTGATAGCATATAAGATCAGGGGCAACATTATTATGTCATTACATCACCCACCTCAGGGATGCTTCTGCCTGGGAATAGGCCCCATTCAACACAATTGGACTTCTGAATTGATATGCATAGGATTGTGCTTAAATATGTTCCATATTGAAGACAGGTATTAAAACAGAATTTTGCATTTTCCTCCTACCTTTGCAAAGAGGTGTGTTTGGGCGGAGATGCCTCTCAAACGTTCAATGTAGTGTCCTGAGTCCGCATGCCAAATTTCTTTCTGATGTTTCCGTTATCACACTACAAACACACCCTCCAGTGGCACGCCAGACAATGAATTAAATGGATCTCTTCACTTTGCTCATCCAGTAATAGTCACAGATAAAAGAGGCATTGCTATTTTAATGATTGGTACCTACAGCTTACTGTTCATAGGGAGATCACTGCAAGATCGTTGTATCTCTACTACAGAAGCTTAAACCTTTGGGCAGAAATTAATTAATATTCATTTCTGTCCAAGGGTTACAGCTTTCTCAATGAAAAACAGAAAACAGCAAAAAGAAATCATTATCAAAAGGAAATGATTAGTTAACTTGATTTAAAGGGAATTGGCCTCTTTTCTCTAGGTTGAAAAGACACTATATTGGAAGCACAATGGGAAAAAAAGGAACAGGGTGATGATATAAGTAATTAAACACTGATGAACGCTATGTGAGTAGACACCTTTTTTTTTTCCTTAGGCTTTTAGTTAAATTCCTTGAAGAATATTTAATTTAATTAAAGATAAGAGGAGCACCTAATTGAGATGGGGCACTTTTATAAGGGGCTTTGTTCTACTTTGGGATTTATCTGCAATTTTTTGAACAGTTTCTGAAACAAAAAGAGAGAAAGAAAGAGAGAGAAAGCTCTGAATGCACATGAATAAGATGTACTTATACCACTGCATTGTGTGTGAATTTATATAGATTGCAGTCTTATTATTCAAACTTCAGTTATCTCAAAAATCCTCATTTCTCAAACTACATTCCCGTGGAAATGTAATAGGCTTCTAATGAAATTACTGTATTCCAAGATTGGTGTGCACATGATTGAAAAATTGCATCCTTCTGATCAAGTGACAGCCCAATCCCAACTTGCTGTTGGTTGGCCTGCGCTGGGTTTGAGGTGGATCCTGCACAACTCAGTGTAAGGACATTTATTTTCCTTTACCCTGTGTCATGTGGCAGCCACCTCTATGGGGCTACTTGGATATGTACCAGTGAAATCACTGACACAAATCTGAGCAGCACGGTGTAACACCAGGCTCTTGGGAGGGAGGGGGCTAGATCTGGCCTAAGTTCCAGAGGCCGGTCCGACCCTCATCCCAGTCTTGGTTTGCCCACTGATCCAACAGTTGGCTTAGCTATCACCTGTCTCAAGCCCCAAGCTGCGACCTGGGGCACTCTATGAAGAGCCCAGCACAAGCAAGTGAGCAGTCATGGTTCCTTCCCCCCCCCCATGGCAGTGATGGCCTATCACTGCTACTTTGGTGTCCTTCTGCCCCATCTTTCTTTCCAGACCAATCAGAAAGCCAGAGGGTGGCATGCCACAATTCCCGCTCAGTTTTGAAAGGTGGCAGGAAAGAAAGAGATTAAGCAAGGAAAACAGCAGAGGGAGTTCTGCAGCAGGAGAAATGAGGAGGATGTGAGAGAGTGAGGGTGCAATCCTAACCAACTTTCCAGCACTGGGGTAAAGGCAATGCTAAATCAAGGTAAGGGAACAAACATTGCCTTACCTTGAGGAAGCCTCCATGACTGCCCCCCAACAGGAGGATGCAGCACATGCCCCACTGGTACAGCTATGCCAGTGCTGGAAAGTTGGTTAGGATTGTGCCCTGAGCCTTATTGCTGAGCCTGGCCAAAGCAACTAAAGCCAAAATTTCAGGTGGGGTCTTTCTTCCTCATCTAGGACCCTAGCCCCAGCTAATCTCCCAACTATGTAGATCTGTCCCTCAGAACAAAATGGCAGGGATAGCTTTACCATGATGTACTAGAGCAGGGGTGCTCTCACTTTTTTGGCTCGAGAGCTACTTTGAAACCCAGCAAGGCCCGGAGATCTACCAGAGTTTTTTTTACAATGTTTGCGCCATCATAACATATATCATTTATGTGTACAATGTATGTTGGTGTACCTTGAGCCCCACGGAGTATAACAGGACTTACTCCTGAGTAGACATGCCTAGGATTAGGCTGTGAGGCTGCAATCCTAGCCACACTTACCTGGGAGTAAGCCCCATTGAGTACAATGGGCCTTACTCCCGGCGTTTCCTCCCAGAGGCACCTGAAGGGGGGGGGTCGGCACTCCGCGATCTACTCATTTTGCCTCGCGATCTACCGGTAGATCCTGATCCACCTATTGAGCACCCCTGTACTAGAGGCTGGGCCACAACTCACTTCTGGGTCCCAAGACATCAACAGAAGAACTAGATCACATCACGGGGTCACTGCATCCCCTGTTTGTGCTTCACAATCGTCCTTAGCTATGTGAGGTATTTCTGTTTCAGCTAATTCTAGAGGTGGATATATTTATCTCTGGAATTAGGATTCAGGAAGTTTGTTTAGCTTTTAGCTTGGCTTCAGGGCAAAACTGTGAGCAAGCCATGCTTCCCTGAGATAATTTGTTTCCTAATTGCTATTCGCTTGCTGAAATACAATTAAAGCTATTGCCCTGATAGTCAACATCTTGATTGCCTCATAGAAATATGAATATGAATTTTTTCTTCTTCTTCTGCTCATAAATCTCTCTTGCTAACTTTCACTGAACATCTAAGTCTTAATTAGAGGAATATATTAATCCCTTTGAACAAAGATGTTTAAGGACACTCATGCTTATCCTTAAGTAGAAAAAGTGTTCCAAATTCCTGTTCTGATGCTTGGTCATTGAAGGGAGAGCTAAGGCTCCATCAAGGTCTTTAGATGTCCTTCCTGGGAACAAGAAACAGTGTCTCACCTCAATATGCTCACAGTGCGCTGGCCCAGAGTGTCACAAATGTGCCATAAAGCATGTTTGCAATGACTCATGAGCAAGTTGTGTTGGTGGAAAGGCCTGCACAGTCCCAGGGGCATTTAATCCCTGCAGAAGCAGATTAGAGCTGCTCTGTGTGACTCAGATGTGGAGGGAGAGCGGAACAGGGCGGGGTGGTGTTTATGGGTGGGGAAGAGCAGAACAGGGGTGGATCAGAACTGGGAGGGGAAGTAAAGCAAGCTTTTGCTGTATCCTATGCTCCCTTCCAGGCCCTTTACCCATGACACGGGCTTCTTGGACTTGCGACAGCTATTTAGCCACATATAGCAGGCTGGGGCTTTGCATGGAATAAGAGAGCCAATGAAATCTTCCCTCTTTCCTCACTGCATTCACCCCCCTCTCCACCCTGTTCTTCCAATCACTCCCCTTCACCAACTTACCAGTACTGGGGCTTCTCAGGAAGCCACTGTCTCCAGGTCACTGCTCATCATTTACAGCAGTGGCAAGGCTGCACTCTGTGGTGTGTCAGGTTTTGCAACAGCTGTAAATCACATTGCACTGCTGGAATGTGAGTTCCAGCGATACATCAGACCCATAGGTTTAGGCTGTAAGAGCTAGTGCAGCATCGTATTGGCAACCTTCAGTCTCGAAAGACTATGGTATCGCGCTCTGAAAGGTGGTTCTGGCACAGCGTCTAGTGTGGCTGAAAAGGCCAATTCGGGAGTGACAATCCCTTCCACACTGGGAGCAAGTGCAGTCTGTCCCTGGTCTGTCTTCCTGGCTATGGGCCTTCCTTTTTTGCCTCTTTGCCTCGGTCTGTTGGCCAAGTGTCTCTTCAAACTGGGAAAGGCCATGCTGCACAGCCTGCCTCCAAGCGGGCCGCTCAGAGGCCAGGGTTTCCCACCTGTTGAGGTCCACTCCTAAGGCCTTCAGATCCTTCTTGCAGATGTCCTTGTATCGCAGCTGTGGTCTACCTGTAGGGCGCTTTCCTTGCACGAGTTCTCCATAGAGATAGTGCAGCATCAGAAGCCTGTAATCAGTCATTCCTTTCCCCTCTTCACTCTAATTCCTGTATAGGTGGGTCCTTGGTATACACAGGGGATCCATTCCCAGATCCCCCATGGATACTGAAACATGTGGATAATGGAATCCGTGGGTTCCAACCCACAGGGACCCTGAATGCATCTGAAACCTTATTCCTGTTGTGTTCTGAGGCTTGCAGAGGCATGACACACACAGAGGGGTTTAAAGGCAACTTCTGGTTTTTGCTGAAAACTAGAAGTTGCCTTTAAGGAGGAAGGAGGTCTGGTCTAGAGGGTAGAGCCTCCGTCTGCCTGAAGATAACATCTACAAGGTCGCCAGTTCGAGGCCACCGGCACCGTGCGACCTTGAAGCAGCTGACAAACTGAAGCCGAGCTATTCCATCTGCTCTGAGCGTGGGAGGATGGAGGCCAGGATGGAGGCCAGATCAGAATGAAACACCTGAATGTAGTGGTTCTTGAAAGAAAGAACCTTCTTTCAAATTGTAAAAATCCCTATTTAATAAGGGATTTAAATAAAGCGTGCCTATGTAAACCGCCTTGAATAAAGACCAAGAAAGGTGGTATATAAATACCTGTTGTTGTTGTTGTTGTTGTTGTTGTTGTTGTTGTTGTTCCTGATACACACAAACCCCTCTCGTGCCCCTCCCCCTGCATCCCATTTGCCTCACCACTGCTCCCTATTCATCTCTGCGCATGAACTGGAGGTTGTCCATGACTTTGTGTACGATCACAACGATCTCCGACACTCTTTCTCTCGATACCGAGCTAAACAAGCGCATCGGTAAAGCAGCTACCACGTTTTCCATACTCACAAAGAGAGTCTGGTCCAACAAGAAGCTGACGGAACATACCAAGATCCAGGTCTACAGAGCTTGCGTCCTGAGTACACTTCTGTACTGCAGCAAGTCATGGACTCTTCACTCACAACAGGAGAGGAAACTGAACGCTTTCCACATGCACTGCCTCCGACGTATTCTCGGCATCACCTGGCAGGACAAAGTTCCAAACAACACAGTCCTGGAACGTGCTGGAATCCCTAGCATGTATGCACTACTGAAACAGAGACGCCTGCATTGGCTCAGTCATGTCATGAGAAGGGATTATGGCCAGATCCCAAAGGATCTCCTCTATGGAGAACTCGTGCAGGGAAAGCGCCCTACAGGTAGACCACAGCTGCAATACAAGGACATCTGCAAGAGGGATCTGAAGGCCTTAGGAGTGGACCTCAACAAGTGGGAAACCCTGGCCTCTAAGCGGCCCGCTTGGAGGCAGGCTGTGCAGCATGGCCTTTCCCAGTTTGAAGAGACACTTGGCCAACAGTCTGAGGCTAAGAGGCAAAGAAGGAAGGCCCATAGCCAGGGAGACAGACCAGGGACAGACTGCACTTGCTCCCAGTGTGGAAGGGATTGTCACTCCCGAATCGGCCTTTTCAGCCACACTAGATGCTGTTCCAGAACCACCTTTCAGAACGCGATACCATAGTCTTTCGAGACTGAAGGTTGCCAACTACAACTGTTGTTGTTGTTGTTGTTGTTATTATTATTATTATTATTGCTAGAGCCAGGGTGGTAGTGGTTCTGGTCTTGGATGCAGGTTCAAATCTCCTGTTTATTTATTTATTTATCTGGTTTGGCCGAAACCAGATGCACTAAATTAAGAGCACTTCTGACTTCTCTTTAGTTTCTTTCTGAATGGGAAAAAAGTGTGATTTATAAATACCTGTTTATTATTATTATTATTATTATTATTATTATTATTATTATTATTATTTAAACTCCTCTGCTGTCTTTCTGAGGCCCCAGAGGCCATGCTCACTAGTGCATGGCCTCTACAAGGTTCCGGTCACATCTGGGAGGTCTTCAGTGGGTCCATCCGTGGGTTCCGAATCCTGTATTAGAAAATTCCAGGCACAAAGCAAGCCACGTTCGAGAATCTAAACATTCCCATAAATCCATAGGACAAGAAACAAATTAGAGCACACAAAACAAAGAGGCAGAAACCCCAGAGACACAAATCAGGTGCTTGGGAAGCTATTGTAACGGAAGTAAAGTTACCTAGAAAGCAATTGCATTTTGTGATGAAGTCATCATTTTCATGCCAACAGCCTTTCAAGCCTGCATCTCATTTTCATTATGTGATTTTTTATGGCACAAAAGGTACCTCCCACTCCCCACTTTCATTTCCGAGAACGGAGCGATGCCCTGCTGGGTTACATATGAGGGGTGGCTGTTCTAATAATTTGACACAGAATAGATTCATAGGTATGAAATACAATCACCAAAAATTGGCTCATAGACTCCAGTGAGTTGTTTGCTCAGCAACGGATTCGGTGGGTAGCAGCCAGTGCAAATTAATTTGTAATTTCTTTAATTTCTTGGATAATTGTTCTCCGTAATAAAATCCAATGTCTCAAAACTAAAACGGCAGACTCTAATTATTTTAAAGAGCTCCTCGTTTAAAATCACATTATTCCCGTCTTGATTGATAAAAAGGATAAAATAATAATAATTTATATACCTTTTTAAACAATGTAGCATGTTGCAGTGTGTTTTTTAGAGCTCTTTGGTTAAATTAAAGGGGAGAAACCACTATAGTACGTATTGAGTCTAATAATGATTGAGAAACTGGCAGTTTAACTTAGGCCATTCATATATATATATTTCACTTTTTCTAAGGAAGATTGTCATGAAACTTCCCAATGGATAAATTGACTCTCTCTGACATGCAGAAAAATGAAGCGACCTTGGCGAGCTAATAATAGGTGCATCCTTGATGTCAGAACTGAAGGTAATTATCTGGTTCATGGACTTGGTACATGTGGATGTGGCCCACCTGCCAAAGTCAATGAAAAAAGGAAAAGAAAGCCAGTAAATTTCTTGAGACAAAAAAGGATAATCTAAGCAATTAATAGATAGATAAATAAAGAAGTAACTGGACACTGCATTTTAGACTAGTGTTGGTTGGCAACCTTCAGTCTTGAAAGACTATGGTATAAACCTACAGCACCTGGTATTCCCAGGCAGTCTCCCATCCAAGTACTAACCAGGCCTGACCCTGCTTAGCTTCCAAGATCAGGCATGTGCAGGGTAACAGTTGCTAGACTAGTGTATCTAAGGTCAAAATCTTGAAAGGATTGAGCTATTGCTAGCCTTCACTTGAAATGCCTGGAAAATGAAGAGGAAGTGTGGGGAAGTAAAGAATGTTGGGCTAGGGAAGAGCAGTCTCTGTTAGAGTACTCTCTTTCCAATGGCAGACCTGGAGGGGGGGCAGGGGGGCAAAAGCCCCGAGTGCTGCATCCATGCGGCACTCCAGACTGCATAGGAAGTGTTCTGAGGCTTCCGACACAATCTTAAGCAGTACTTCCAGTTTGCTTCCAGTTTGCTGGAAGTACTGTTTAAGAATGCAGGCAAGCCTCAGAAGACTTTCCCGGTCTTTCCTCTCATTGTGCAAGGCTCTGGGTAAGTATGGGGGTAGCATTACATGGGGAGGCAACATTGTGGACCTTTGCCCCAAGGCATAGCAGGGTGGGTCCATCACTGTCTCTTGCTCACATTTTTCTCTTCTGCTTTACCCCCTCTCCCTTTTCCAATTCAGGAAATCCAGGAGGAGCAGTCAAATCTCAAAGCACCCTCTATGACTGCATGGAAGCAAAAGCAAAAATGTCAACACAGCCATCTATAAGTTGGATATCTGTAATTTAGACTTCCATAACTGGGGGAGTCAGTGTAATTTGTATTAACATAGACCCTTCCCCCAGTCAGTGGTGTAGCTAGAGGGGGTGCAAAGCACTAAGGTTTGCAGGGCACCTCTGTTTTGTTCCCACCACCCAGAATGGCTCCCAAGGAAAGGGGAGGGGCCGCTTGCATACGTACTCCGGTGAGGCTCCCTGTAAAATCTAGTGCTTTGCACCCCCTCTAGCTAGGCCTCATGTTGTTGGCAACCTTCAGTCTTCAAAGACTATGGTATCGCGCTCTGAAAGGTGGTTCTGGAACAGCGTCTAGTGTGGCTGAAAAGGCCAATTCGGGAGTGACAGTCCCTTCCACACTGAGAGCAAGTGCAGTCTGTCCCTGGTCTGTCTCCCTGGCTATGGGCCTTCCTTCTTTGCCTCTTAGCCTCAGATTGTTGGCCAAGTGTCTCTTCAAACTGGGAAAGGCCATGCTGCACAGCCTGCCTCCAAGCGGGCCACTCAGAGGCCAGGGTTTCCCACCTGTTGAGGTCCACTCCTAAGGCCTTCAGATCCCTCTTGCAGATGTCCTTGTATCACAGCTGTGGTCTACCTGTAGGGCGCTTTCCTTGCATGAGTTCTCCATAGAGGAGATCCTTTGGGATCCGGCCATCATTCATTCTCACAACATGACTGAGCCAATGCAGGCGTCTCTGTTTCAGCAGTGCATACATGCTAGGGATTCCAGCTCGTTCCAGGACTGTGTTGTTTGGAACTTTGTCCTGCCAGGTGATGCCGAGGATGCGTCAGAGGCAGCTCATGTGGAAAGCGTTCAGTTTCCTCTCCTGTTGTGAGTGAAGAGTCCATGACTTGCTGCAGTATAGAAGTGTACTCAGGACGCAAGCTCTGTAGACCTGGATCTTAGTATGTTCCATCAGCTTCTTGTTGGACCAGACTCTCTTTGTGAGTCTGGAAAACGTGGTAGCTGCTTTACCGATGCGCTTGTTTAGCTCGGTATTGAGAGAAAGTGTCGGAGATCGTTGAGCCAAGGTACACAAAGTCATGGACAACCTCCAGTTCATGCGCAGAGATTGTAATGCAGGGAGGTGAGTCCACATCCTGAACCCTGACCTGTGTTTTCTTCAGGTTGATTGTCAGTCCAAAATCTTGGCAGGCCTTGCTAAAATGATCCATGAGCTGCTGGAGATCTTTGGCAGAGTGGGTAGTGACAGCTGCATCGTCGGCAAAGAGGAAGTCACACAGACATTTCAGCTGGACTTTGGACTTTGCTCTCAGTCTGGAGAGGTTGAAGAGCTTTCCGTCTGATCTGGTCCGGAGATAGATGCCTTCTGTTGCAGTTCCAAAGGCCTGCTTCAGCAGGACAGCGAAGAAAATCCACCCCTAATATTGATGCCTATGTATTCACAGACCACTAAAATGTCTCCACATCCGTTGTTGGTGTTCTCCATTGCTAGACAATTTCAGGCGAAGAATTACCCAGAATGCCTCGTTAGTGCATAGATGCTAGCTAAGAAACCAAGTTGCCTCATTGATTTCAGCAACCAGATCCAAGGTCAAATATTGTTCATCTGTAAAATTATCTTCTCTTTTGTTTTTAAGGGAGACTAACTGAGCAGAAAAGGTCACGGTAACAGCCCAGGAGCAGAATCCAAAAGAAGGCATTGCATTAGCATCACCAGTCCTATAAGGCAATGAGGATGTGCTCCATTTCTTAAACTTTTAAATATTCAGGAGCAGGGCATTCACTAGCATATGATGCAGCTCAAAGAAAACACAGAAGAAAAGAGGTATTAAAATTAATTCCTCATTTCAACCCTTATTGAAGACGGCATTCATCCACACTGCGCATAAAAACGGGAAATGGCTTTCATGATTCTGTAGGTTAAACTTTTAATAGGAGTGGTTTTGGTGTCTTTGAAATGCTCCCCGATTACCTAATAGTCCAATCCAAGGAGCTTTTGCTCTGGAAAATAGAGGAGTGTAAGGTAAGTTATACCTACCATTGCACAAGTTTAATGTCACAGTTTATGTAACTGTATAACATGGGAGGTTTCGAACGATGAACTCTACTGAACGTAACTTGCTTTATTTGGCTTGCACCCAGGTGTGAACAACTCCCTTTCCTTCTAAGGTTCCAAGATTTTCCCTAACCTTGCAACCCTTTGCTCCACATTCGGGGGGGGGGGGGAGAGCAGGTGATTGCTATGGGGAAGAGGGAATGGGGAAGATCACTTATCCAATTGATCAAGCATCCTCTGGATGCCACCCAGTGACTTTGGTTGATTCTTGAAGTAGCGGCTGCAGCACCCCTTATAGAGCAAAGCTCTATTCCAGGGGTCTCCAAACCCCAGCCTGGGGGCCAGATGCGCCCACAGAGAGCCTCTATCTGGCCCGCGGCCAGCCTCTGATCTCCTAAAAACCTCTGACCCAGTTGACCAAACACAACCAGAGTTGTGCTTGTGGGCTGGGGGAATGGAGGTCCATTTAAGTGTGTGCTTTATTTCTTGAACTGTGTTGGTGCTTGGAGAAATCCTGGACATTTGAGCCCATTCATTCAAGTTCCATCTCGAATGTATTTGTTTAAATTTTATATTTAATTTTTTTCCGACCCTCAACACTGTGCCAGATATGTGATGCAACCTTCGGCTGAAAAGTTTAGAGACACCTGCTCTATTCCAAAGCTCTAAGAGCAAAAAATGGGTATAGTCATGTCTACTAGGATGCCAAAATTATTCAGTACATTGTTCGACTCTCCAAGAAATATATCCAAATGAAGCCATTTTAGTTCCCCAGTATTAAGTCCAATCTAGGAGGACACTCATGTTGCATACTCAGGAGGCTGTAGGATGCAAGTGAAACTAACATGACCATCTGAGATATAGGATGCAATGCCTGGGCAGATGGAGGGTGTGTGTCAAGCAGTTGAATAAGCAGCTGTACTGGGTTAGGAGACAGCTGTAGATGGTACTCCTTTCATTGTGGTCTATCCAGAAGTTTCTTCTTGCAGAGTGCTAATAACAGATTTAAAGCGCTAGGCAAAATATTTCCTTTGAAAGCTTTCAAATGCCGTGGCCTGTGGATGAAAGGCTATAGTGTCATTCTCTGTTATGTTTCCACATTATCATTTGAAGAAAGGAATGCTTACACAATTAAATCAATAGATCAGTGCCTTCTGAGTGCTCTAATGGCTGCAAAGATTCCAAATTGGATTTAATGAATGCTCAGCAGGCAAGGAAATAAAAGAAAACATGCTTTTATGCCCAATCAAAACAAATAATAACAAAAAAAGAAAAAAAAAGAAATCTAATGCAAAATAAACTGAGAGTCAAACTCTTGCCTGCCTTATTAAATGACAAAATGAATTATTTGTTTCATCTGAAAGAGAAAAGGCCACCGGTTGAATCTTCCTGTGAAATTAATACAAAATCTATTCTTAGAATAGAGATTTCCAAACACCTTTTCATCTTCTGTAGGGTCCTTTGGGGAGGCCCAACATCAAGGGTCACCGTCATCAGGCAGCTTCTAAGGGTAAGGACCATCATAGGTTCTGGTGTCAAATCCTGGCCATAGCCTTCATGAAGTGGTGGCAGACTTTCGCTCCCGAAAGTCACTCTGTTGTCAACTTCTTTTTACGCATCTACCATTGTTAGCTCTACCATGAACTTGTTGGGGGGGGGGGTTTGATATCAGGGGGCAGGCAAACCAGCCACTAGCCAGACATCCATGCTTGTCAACTCCTGAACCCTCTATTTTATTTATTTCCCATTTTTATAGTACTCTTCCCCAAGAAGCTCAGGATAGTGTATATCAATGTTTCTCAAACTGTGGGTCAGGACCCACTAGGTGGGTCCTGAGTCAATTTCAGGTGAGTCCCCATTCATTTCAGTATTTCATTTTTAATATATTAGATTTGATGCATGGTATGTGACTACACCTGGGGAAATGTGACAGACCTGTACTTTTAACAAGCTACTATGCATATTCTTTTAATAATGATAATAAATTGGACTTACTCCGGGGTAAATGTGAGTAAGATTGCAGCCTAGGATGGTGAAAAATTTTTCCTGCTTTGTGATGTCACTTCCAGTGGGTTCGGACAAATTCTCATTCTAAAAAGTGGGTCCTGGTGCTAAATGTGCCCATGGTTCCTTCCCTCATTTCATCCTCACAACAATCCTGTAAGATAGATTAGGCTGAGAGAGTGTGACTGATCCAAGTTCATCCACGAAGCTTTGTGGCTGAGAGGAGATTTGAACCTGGATCCAAGACCAGAACCACTACCACCCTGGCTCTAGCAATACCATTATCCATACCTGGCAATACAGTAGCAATACCTGGCAGTACTTGTAGCAATGATGTCCAATGTGTCATGAGCTCCCCCCACCCCTGGACACTCACAGCAAGGAGACAAGACATGCCATCTCCTCCCTTATAAGGTGAACTGAGTGATGGTGGTACAATGGTGGTTAATCTCCTGGTGACAAGAGGGAGGGTATGTGTGCTGATTCCCCTAAACCACTGCATGAGGCAATCACAAGTAGTCCTAGGGCAGGGGTGCTCACACTTTTTTGGCTCGAGAGCTACTTTGAAACCCAGCAAGGCCCGGAGATCTATCGGAGGGAAGGAAGTGTCTGACAGACACCCCCTTTAATGTATGGAGCCCCTGCTGGAGTCTAGTCAGTTTCCTCAGTTTTGTTGCTGCATGCCTGAAGAGCAGCTAAAGTGTCAGTTTCAGTTTAGTGTCAGCTAAATATGTCTTCTAGTCACTAGACGAAACTGACATATTAACAGTTTGGAGAGACAGGGCTCCGCGATCTACTCATTTTGCCTCGCGATCTACCGGTAGATCGCGATCCACCTATTGAGCACCCCTGTCATAGAGGGTGCAGGAAGACATGGACAGATGAATGCTTGTCACTGAGGGTGGAAAGGTCACAGCTTTCTAAAGATGCTTATCCACATTGCAGTGTGCTTGGGATACCGGAAGCATGGCAGAACAGTATGGCACCGTACATTCCTTTTTGGAGATCTTCTAAATGTGTGGAAGAGACCAGATTGTGTCCCTGCAATTTAATGATCAAAAGCTATCACTTATCATGGGGGGATAAACCTTTAATATTTGTTTCTCAAAAACAAAAACAAAAAAAGCCTTTATTTCAGGAACAGCCAAGAATCTACATACCTTTGAGACATCAACATATGTGCCTCTGTTTATGTTAATTTTGTTTAGTTGTTAAAGTTTGTGTTATGCCTTTCTCCCACAGGACCCTAGGCAGTTTACAGTAAAAAGAAGACAATGTAAACAGTAGAACTATCATCACAACAAAATCAAATCAAACCGTTTCAAACTCAGCTTGCAAACCCAACACAATAACGACAAAATCCGCTCAGAGAGTTCAGCCAATGCCGAAAGATGTTCAAAATAAAAACAAGTTTGGACCATGCACCGAAAACACAAGCAATGTGGTTGGTTACCTGACCTCAATGGGTGAAGGTGTTTCAAAAGATTAGTGCCACCACTAAAAAGGCCCAGACCTGGGCCAAGATATCTTGGTATGTGAAGAAGTGTGCTGCTAAATGCTTCTCTGGTGATGGGCCAGCCTCTGTTCCTCCCAGTCCATGGACTGGGAAAGCGACAGGGCAAAAGAGAGAGTGCACATGCCTGATCTCGTCTGATCTCAGAAGCTAAGCAGGGTCAGGCCTGGTTAGTACTTGGATGGGAGACCACCTGGGAATACCAGGTGCTGTAGGCTTCTACCATAGTCTTTCGAGACTGAAGGTTGCCAACCGGATGAGAGGAGAGAGGGGCTAGTCCATCAGAGACACTCAAAGCACAGGGGGGAGATTGCTGGATGTACTAATTAATACAATGATTAATTTATGTATTAATTTGATGTATTAATCCTGAAAACAGAGCTGGAAGAACTGAAATTGTAGATTACATCGTAAGATTTTGTTTTTAATTCTCAGGATGCAATCTGTGGATCCTAGTCAGAAAGTTTACAGTCCAATTGTGCCTTCATGTGAGTTTACGTTGCTGGAGTAAATAAATAAATAAATAAATAAATAAATAAATAAATAAATAAAAAGTGTCCTTTTTATGCAAATCCCCAGAAAATTACTTAACAGACCACTCAAAGGAACTAAAAAATAAAAAAAGTATTCCCATGCCAGCGTTGATGTTGATTAATCATTTGGGTTTAAGCGATATTAAATTGTTTTGTCCCTGTTACATTTGCAATGCAGCCTCCTTTAATTATTCAAGCCCAATAAGAGATTGAATAATATGTCCACGTCAGAAAAAGTCCCCACAGTCCTTCATCACTGGTATAAAAGATGCATGAACGTGACATTTTGTCTACGCTTGAATGTTTTGGTGATTCTCATCGCAAGGATACAGTTGTGAGGACACTGGATATACATTACAGACTGAGCAGCCAGACCCTTGCAATTTTTTTTTTAAATTTTTTTTGGACAGGCTAAATAGATTCCTAACTGTACTTCATCTAATGACAAATAAACAGAATTGCTGTCATTCAGAAGCTTCAGGCTGTCCCTTCAAAGACTTAAATAAAGTTCAGTTTAATTGGATCAACTTCCCCAGTTACTCATTCAGATGTCCAAAACCCTAGGTTCCAGATCAGTTGGGAGCTCGAACAGAATATGAGGCCTGATCATGTTTTGTTTTGTTTTCCATCCTGATTACATTTTTGAGGACGTGATGTTTCTCTGGTTGGAGGTGTAGAATATTTCCATAAGGACCATCGATGGGATATGATAAAGTTAGGAACACAATCCAGATCAGATGAGAGGCGCTTAAGTCCCACTTAGGTTAGTGTGATTTAAATGTTCCATTCAATGTCCAAGATACATGGAGTGAAGTGGAATTTGTGTACACCTGGATCGGGTATATTTGCTTCCTTATTATATATTCTATCACTTTCAGTCAAAGTGTCTAACACTCAGTGGCATCGCTAGGGGAGTACGGGGGTGAGGACTTCACTGGGTGACATGCGCAGGGGGGTGACACCACTACTGGCCAAAAAATTTTAAATGTTAGTATTTTTAATAATACCTCATGTTATATATCATTTGATGCATCTTTTCATGCAGAATGCAATGGAACAAACAGTGTTGAAATATCTCTAGTCTATCAAAAGTTATAGCAAAAAAAATTTAAAAAGATGGGACCGAGGCTGTGGTGCATCACTGTGCTCACTGCCCAGGACATTGCCCTACCCACTGCCTGGTCCATCATGGGGGTTATGCCCTAGCCTCCTGCATTGGGTGACACAATCCCTAGTGAAGTTATTGCTTACAATGACAATCCAAAGAAATGCACAATATACAGTAACACGGTGTGTTCTTCATCAGAGGCCCTGCTTGGCTTTTCCATGCTTGTAAAGGTTTGTGATGGGAAAAGCCAAGCAGGGCCTCTGATGAAGAATACACTGTAGAACCACAGATACAGGCAAATGCCTTCCCCCACCCTCCGGAGCGGCCACGAAGGACTGCTTCCCCTTAAACCACACCATCCCATATCAGTTTGGGGAAATGGTAATCTATCTCTCCTTGATGACTGACCCAAGAGAGCTGTGTGTTATATCCTTGGCTAGGTTTGTCCTATCCTAATTTTCGAATCCTGCCGACTACGCCAATTTGTCCCGTCCAAATATCTCAACTCCCTTCTAATGCCTGCTTTTTGGCTAATTAACACCCTCTTTATCTTTAGAACAACCGCCGTGGTGTGCAAAGGAATGAACACAGAACTCCTTATCTATAGCAACTTCCCAAATTTATTGCTACGAACACAGACACTCCCTGCAAGTCCTCTTGTCCAGAGGCTTTCCCTCCCCAAAACTCCACTTAACTCAGTGGGTAAAGGTCTGAAGCCTCCAATTCAAGTCCAATCCAGTCTCCAAAGCACAGTCCAGTCTTCCCAGTCTTCTGTGTCCTCCAGCAGAGTCCTGGCAGTCCCTTTCTCCTGTAGGTCTGGGTCAGGTAGCACTCTGGGTCTGGTTCCCTCTGGGTCCGGTAGCGTCTCCCTCTGGGTCAGGGTCCGGGTTTCCCTCTGGGTCAGCGTCTGGCTTCCGGCTCCTTTGGTCCTTCCGAAGCTGCCTTTTATCCTTTGTGTCCCATTAAGTGCAAATGCAGCTCAGCTGTGAGCTACCTCCTTAGCTCATTCAAAGCCCCATCAAGGTCAAATGAAGTGCAGGTGTCCAACCAGGTCTCCATTGGCCTTGATTGCTTACAGCTTTGGAGCCAGCCCTGCCCTTCCCAGAGCTATCAAACAGCTGTCAAAACATGGAATCACTGTCAACACCACATCATCCACCTGATGATCTTCTGATCTTCCATTACAAGGTTTAACGTTATCCCCTCAAAGGTTACAGTCAGGAGATATCGTAAGACCCCCCTACCATGAGCATCTCTGTCTGCATAACCAGGGATCTGCTGAAATCCTCATTCACTTTTTTTTTTTATTGCCCATGGTTCTGCCTATTTGTTACCCATCTTGGACAGTAGGAATGGACTCTCAGATATGGTGAAAATTAAACTTCTCCCATATGTGACTGCCCTCTTGAAAAAATGAAGGAGGTCTAGAAATTTGTATTGGAGGTGATTAACAAACAAAATTATGATATAAGATAGCACATTAAAGCTCTTCAACGGTATGATAATAGCTAGTTAAATGTAATGTAATTGCTAGGTAATGTATGATGGATATTTTAGGTTTTAGGTCTAATTTACTCTTTTACTTTACATTTTGCTGTTGCTGCGGACAACTTTTTAGACTTTATTTAACCTTGTCTTTTAATATAGCTGTAAGGAACTGTTACTTTACCAGCAAGATTTTCTGCTGGGTTATTGTTTTTGGAATGTATACCAATAAAGCTGATTCTGGTTCTGTTTCCTTCCCGAAGGAAGGAACAGAGGGAGCTTTAAATGGGTCTTGGGAATGATTGATGGTAAAGTCTGCCCTTCGGAGAAATTATTTTGCTGCTGCCTTCTACCCAATGAAAATAGCCAGAGAGCTAGGATAGGTCTGGTGTTGGAGTTAGACCAGGAAGATCCAGGTTCAAATCTACACTCGGCCGCAATAAAATATTCATAGCCAACTGCGGTGGCTCCTTGTGTCCTGCTCACTGGGCAATGGAAGCTTCTCCTAGAGGCTCCATGATGAGTCAGGAACTGTTGGGAGAGTCTTCCATTTATAGATGGGTGCTGTGCAGAGTAGTGCCCTTGGCTTGCACCAGTGCTACCAGCAATAGCACCCAAATTCCTTGGCTTGCACCAGTGCTTCCACCAGTCCAGGGGCATGTTCAGGAGTTGGCTGGACCTGGTTAGCTATCTGGTGGGTGAGGGTCATTTGTCGATTCCCTATGCTGTCCCTGTTTATACCCATCCTTTGTTTACTCAACACATGATGTGTTGCAGCTGAATGGATGACCTCACACAACTAAAAGTAGGTCCTTATAGAAGGTCTTTCTGTGGTGTTTATCTCTGGTAAGTCATTCACACAAATGCTTAACCCCAGCTCAATACTCCAGTCATAAAATGCTGGCCACCTGTGTGTGAACTAGCTCAAGTGGATTCCCTGCACCAATTTTTCCAGGATGATATAACGTTGCTTTTGCAGCCATATACAATTTAGGGGGATTTGTTTTGGTCACATTCCCTTCTATGGCTGTTAATTCATCTTCCAAGACTGCTGGGCCAAAAGGCAAGGAAATTAACTTGTTTTGGCTGAAACCAGATGCACTAAATTAAGAGCACTTCTGACTTCTCTTTAGTTTCTTTCTGAATGGGAAAAAAGCAACAAAAAATGAAATAAAGCCGATCACTGTTCAGAGGGGGTGTCTCCCCTTTTTGTCCTATGTGGTTTTAAGACAAGTAGTACCCATAATGAAAAAAAAAAAAAACCAGAAGCTCCTATCTACTTTAAACAGGTTAATTAGTTTCTATAATTGATTATCCTGCTGCAGCAGGTGAACTAGCTAATTATCTTGTTTATATTGGAAGTGAGTTACTGTCTCCTGAGAGTTAGCTCTCAATATATATATATATATATATATATATATATATATATATATATATATATATATATATATATATATATATATATAATGTTTTGTATAATAGATCTGAATCCACCCATCTATCTACTGTTTTGGATTTCATCATGTGTCCAGCATTCAGGTCTAGCAATGTTAAATCATTTGTGTGAAAAGGTTGAGACTTCAAAGGGGCTTTGACTAATGTCTGTAGGGCAGTGGTTCCCAAACTGGTGGGTCGCAACCTTCCAGGGGAACTGGAAATGGGTCATTCCCCCTTAAGGGGAGTGGTGCAGGAATGAGTGCCTTGATGGCATCAGTGATCAAAGTGCCCTGGGGACCCAGAGGCACGTCAACAAACCGGGGTGGGGGTCGTGCAGCATCCCAGGCTCCCAACCCCCTCTGCAAGCTTCCCCATTGCAGCACTGAGCTCCAATCACCAACGATAATAATGATAATAAAAGGAATGAACGAACAAAATATTTCCCTGTTCAAATGTCATGCTGTCTTTTACAGACCCATGAACACTGTACAAGAAAACAGCAGCACTGAACATTTCAATAAGCATGCCTTTTTACATTTTTCACAGGCTTGTCCCTAGCAAATTTGGTTTCAAGGTCTTTTTCTTTCCGTTTCCAAAGCAATTATCCTTTGGGCCTGTTCTTTTCTGCTTTGTATGATGCTGGGCTAATTATTCTTCTGCTAATGAATGCTTGAAATGGATCCCATATGGTAGCATATGTGCTTTCAGATGGAAGCTTAATTTGAATAAAATAAGAAAATTCTCCTCTTGGGGCTTTCTTAAATTTTTCACTCTGTAACAATGATGAGTCAAATCTCTCTCTTGGGGATTGGGACAGACAATGTGAAGTTTATGGCACTTGTGAACATCGTTTGTGCTCTGAGAATCTTCAAGTCCCCACTGAAGTGTCCCCTTGGAAAGGAGAACCATGTCACAAGAGTCATGGTACGATTATTTACATATCTACTACACAAGTGGATGGCTGGTGACTGTCAGGGCTATTTCTAGGAGGATGCAAGGCCCAAGGTCTGTATGGGCCCACAAAGTGCATGAGCAACATGTTTCTGTCTCCCTATATGGTGCTCTTCATCACACAGTGAATCTCAAGGACTGCTGCAGTTCCCCCTTATCTAAAAGGCAAAAAAAAAAAAAAAAATTGTTCCCCCTATCCCAAAGAAAAATATCCATCTGTTTCTCCCTACTTCAAATGCAGCAATTCTACTTTTCCTGCTAATATTTCCCTCTATCAATTCTGGCATCCTTCTGTTTCTTTGGGTGGGAGTACATCCACCACAACTCTGCAGGGTGGGAAGGGTACCAGAAAGACCCTACCTCCATGTGACCCAATAAGGAGGGCACACCCTAATGAGGACAGTGGCATAGCTAGAGGAGGTGCAAAGCACTAAGTTCAGCAGGGAGCCTCACTGTGGCGTGCAAGCAGCCCCTCTCCTTCAGAGCTATTCCAGGGCTGAGAGAACAAAACAGAGACGTTTTAATTAAATGTAACTTTTTTTTTCTGGTTTTAGGTTTGTATTAAAATTACATTTTTATTATTTAAACAAATAACAAACAAGCAGGTTTGTGTACTTGTTTGCTGAAAAAAAATAGCACATCAATATTCATAATATTCAATATACTGCTACTAAGAATAGCTTAGATGTTCCTATTCACATTTTCCTGGGAGTAAGTCACACTGAACACAATGGAATTTGCTTCTGAGTAGACATGCTTAATATAATGCTGGCAGTGATTGGATTGCTTATGATGATTGCTGCAAGTCTGCCTGGGCATTTTCTTGGGAAAAGAAGATGTGGGGCATAAAATGTCGTAAATGAATAGGTGGATACTTTGAAAATGAGAATTATTATTATTATTATTATTATTATTAATGGACAACAGCCATCAGGCTCCAAGTCCTGAATCCCTGCGATCTGATTGTTGCTCTTCACCACTGAGGCAGCCAGCCATGTCGTCATGTTCCAACCTTTCAAGAAGGTGGATGTGAAATTCCATCGCGTGCATTTGCCCGAGGAAGGCCGATGAACACCAATTCTAGCCATTTGGGTCATTAAAGGAATAGAGACATGATTCAAATTGGTGCACTGCGAGAATTGTTAAGCCGACAATGGGTTTTTGAACATGTAATCCTTGACTCAGTTTTGCTGCTTGGCGGCTTGCAGAAATTATTAACATTGGAGACCTGCGCAGGTCCCTGGAGACTGTTCAGTAGCCCATGTCCTCTACTTGACTTTCAATCACGGAGTTCCAAATAATAACCACAGGGACACTAACCATTTTAAGAGATAATCACTTATCCTTGGCAGGCCCAGTGCGGTCGCTGCCTTGTGTAGTGAGAGTGTGGAATGCTTAATTCGCAGCTCCGAAGGATATTTCTAAGCAGCCACCCTCCCAGAGGAAACAGAGGCAAACATTCTGCAAGGGGATTGAGTCCAGCCTGAGGCTTCTGGTGGGGGGGGGATGATACTGAATGGTACACACACCTACCATCCTCATGGCACCCTTCCAGAAACCTATTGTTAGTGTAGTGCACAGGGATAGTGCAAGAGGTCACCATTAATAGAACTTCCTGGAGTCTCAAATAAATGATTGCAGAGCAAAATAAATCCGTTCTTATGGGGGTTAATTCTCATAATCCATGTTAAAATAACCGAACATGTTGATCAGCGCACTCCAATGCAAATTCCTCCGGGCTATTGCAGCGGGGTCAATGTAGGGAGCTGCACTGTATCCAAGGGTCACGATAGTAGACAGGTCTTCTAGGAGTAAGGGGACATTTCCCCCTTTGTCCAAGGAAAAACGCCATTCTGCACAATGGGTCTGCTCAGACTTGCATGAGCCATATGGCTGGTGCAAGTCTTCGTGTACCTGTGTTGGTGGATCAGGGCAGGCACAGGAAAGGGGGATAGGATGTAGTGCATGTCAGAGCTGCCAATCCCATTCCTGTCCTGGGCCCAAGCCACCTACCTCACTACTCTCCCCTTGCCCAGTTCCTCCTCCCCCACCCTTGCACAGCTTGGTGGCATCTCACCCGCTCCAGTGAGCATGCTAGCGCATGCAATGCCTTCATCCTCACATTCCCAGCCTCCACACCAACACAATGTGCTCTGCGGTGCTTGTGCAACATGTGGAGGCCTGGTGCGCTGATGGAGCATGAGCTCTGCTGGAGTGCCTGTTGGATAGCATTGGGCCCTGGACATGCAACATTCAGGACAGCTCATGCTGTCTCTGGAACTAAATCCAGTAGTCCCGCACTTCCAGGTTTGATCACAACGCACAAAGAGCATGGTAAGGGTGTGGGTTTTGTGAAGGAACTGTGACGACATCAGGTAGCATTCCTGGTCATGCTGCACTTGATTCTGGGAAACTGTTATTTCTTGAAAGTTAGTTGCTTAATTCAGATTATGCACGGGTGTTAACCAAACTTGTTTATGAACTGATTCTTCTCTGCTCCTGGAAAGGCTCTTAACTATTATCTGTAGCACATTTTCCAAGGCCAAGGAAGAGAGGGAGGAAAGAGGCTGGTTGTAAAGAGGATAGAGCAGAATTACTTCATTGTGCCTGAACACAATACAATCTGAAAGTGAAAACTCTGTTCGTGTAAGGTGCTAGCCAGGTCTGTTCCAGTATCACTCCACGTGAATTGAGAGTGTTTTCATAAACACATTCACCAACTTTGTGGTCATATATATCAGCAGAAGGGTGGTAGCGGAGGGCAAACTGTCTTTCAGGGTAAGGCATCCACCATTATTGATGTTTCCATCCAAGAACCTGTGATACATTTTCAACAAAACTCAGGATTCCACTAAACTGTGTTTGAAAACAGCTGCCTTGACTTACAGCAATGAAACCTGATGAGGATCTTAGCAGGTATGTCTATAATTAGAGCAAGATGCTACTGCTGTTATTTCTTTAACACCTGTGATTTACAGCTTTGGGTCATGATTTTCTTTCAGCAAAATACATATAGGTATTAATAATAATATTTGCGTACTGCTTCTCAACAAAAAGTTCACCAAACCTTGCCAGTAATAATGTTGATAATGAAACTCATTTACTTACCACCCAGCCAAAAGTGATGCCTTTCTAAGAATTCAGACTTCTATTAACCCTTCAGTTTCATTGGAAGAAAAGTAATTGCAGGCTTTAAATTCAGTGAGTACCCAGAAACCTCTAATTTCTTTTTTGGGTGGTCCCCATTTTGGGTACATTCCTATCAACACAGAGTTACGGCTTTAGAAATAGATAGATAGATAGATAGATAGATAGATAGATAGATAGATAGATAGATAGATAGATAGATAGATAGATAATTTGTTCAGTGTCTTTAGTGTTTTAATTGCACAAAGTTTATTAGCTTTATTTATTTTTTTTAATGCTTCCATTTCTGCACTATTGCTCAGTTTGTGGACTCTGGAAAAAACAAGAAAGAAGTCACAATTGCACAGATGGATAAATGACTGTGAACTTGAGGTTATTTTTTATTAGGCTGAATTTATTCATTAAGTTAGGCAACTTTAGCCCAACAGTAGCCAGTTATAGCCCAATTCAACCTAAATACTCCCTTGCTGACGCAGCCGTGCCAACGAAGCGAACTCTGCATCTCTTGGGGGAGGCAGTCCCAGAGGCCTTCTTGAGGTAAAAGAGCATTTTTACCCTACCCCTGGACAAGACGCCACTGCTTGGATATACTTGGATCTGTGCCAGTCATTTTGCTAGTTCAATTGGACTTGGGGAGGGGGATTGAGGCTGAGAAGGGAGATTGGATATTGGGGGATACACTGCCACCCACAACTGCCCCTCCCTGCCCTTAACACACAAACACTTGCCCCCTCCCCACCCAGATACTTCCCCATTCCTCCCCCTCCCTGCCCCATTCCAACCACATACATAGGTATAAAGATTTTTATAGCCTGCCTTTCCCAGTTTGAAGAGACACTTGGCCAACAGTCTGAGGCAAAGAGGCAAAGAAGGAAGGCCCATAGCCAGGGAGACACACCAGGGACAGACTGGACTTGCTCCCGGTGTGGAAGGGATTGTCACTCCCGAATTGGCCTTTTCAGCCACACTAGACGCTGTTCCAGAACCACCTTTCAGAGCGCGATACCAGAGTCTTTCGAGACTGAAGGTTGCCAGCAGTACATAGGTATTTATATACCACCTTTCTCTGTTTTTTTACACAGCATTCAAGGTGATTGACATAGGCAGGCTAATCTACACCACTGTTTTTCCATGGGGTTTTTGCAGTATGTTCTCTGGGAAGACTCGCAGAACACTCAGACCCCAGATGTTGCCTTCACAGTGTGATTGTCTCGTCTCGCTGTGTGCCATCGAGCTTCAGAGGCAGCCATATATCAAGCCCAGACAAGTCCTCAAGGCTGTTTGCTGTTTTATTGCCGGACGACCTTCTCTCACGCTCCCCACTCCCTTGCTGCAGTGGTCAGCAACTTAGCAGTGATTGCGTCCTGCCACAATGGGTAACAGCAGCTTATCAGCCTGCCATCCGTCTCCCATCTAGAAAAGGGACCACTGTTGTGCCTCCTTAGCTCTTCAAGCAGTACAGCAGTTCAACCATCAGACCACACCTCCTGCCCCTGTCTGACCCCACACCAACTCACTGGCGCTGGGGTTTGGTGGCCTTTCTCCCAGTTTACTCTGGCAGCCTCATGGCACTCACCAATGGAACATTATTTCCACTGGTATCCTCTCACTTCTGCTGGAAGAAAGGGGATAGGATTGGGCTGCCAGCTACAATCCTATACACACTTACCTGGGAGCATGTTCCATTAAACTCAATGGGACTTACTTCTGAGTAGATGTGCATAGCATTGCACTGTTTGACAGTGAGGGGGAAATAACCTGTTGCTGCTAGAAAAATACCTTTGATCAAGCCTTTATCTCCATCATACTGTAAACATGATACAATCTCCCTCTTCTTGAAATTCATCACTGCTCCTTGCAAAGCAGAATAACAACCAGCTAGATGCAGAGGAGACTTTGCCAAACAAGGTACTTTTCCCAAAGAGCCCTTACTTGAACAGAAAAACATAACCTCTGCAGATTTGCTTTATCTGCTGCATTACATTTTAAAATTAATTCCATGCAGCCCCAATGAAACAAAAATCTATTTCACTTGTTTAACAAAATGGTGTATTGATTTCCCAAAGCCCAAACAAAGCTGCCTACATGACTCATTGATCAAAAATTTGGGCTCTGGCCATGTGATCATTAAGTCAGCTGTCAGATGTATTCATTTATTCATAAGCTTTGCTAGTGGTGAAACTTTTCATAGGTTTCTTGTAAAATGAGAAACATCAAGTGACTCATCTACCTGCTATCTCATTGAACACAGGAAAGAGGCGGGCTGGTCCTTTCAGATTCCTTAAATTTTGCACCAAGCTCTTCCACTGAAAAAATGCTAGAAGAATACATAATTCCTGTTGTAAATGGCCAATCTTACGAGTAGTAATCAGTTTTTGTTTTCTGGAAAAGACCTGTAGATCTCACTTTGCAGAAAGGCCAAGAAGGTCCTGGAGAGTCACTACCATGCTAGGTGAGATGGATGAATTTTCTGGACTTCATATAAAGTAACTTCATCTGAAAGTACTTCATTTATCAGCAACTCACAAATTCCTCCTGTCATGCTCATGACTCACCTCTCTTCCTCTGCCAGAGACAAGGGAGTGAACAAAGTCCAGCGTTCTTGGTCTGTCTGCTTCATCTGCTGTCCACTTCCTGTTAAAATTTTCTTCTGTGGCATTAGTCTAGCACAGGGGTGCTCAAACCCCGGCCATGGCGCTGCATGCGGCCCCCGAGGCCTCTCAATGCGGCCCTCAGGGAGCCCCCAGTCTCCAATGAGCCTCTGGCCCTCCAGAGATTTGTTGGAGCCCGCACTGGCCTGATGCAACTGCTCTCAGCGTGAGGGCGACTGTTTGACCTCTTGCGCGAGCTGTGGGATGAGGGCTCCCTCCACTGCTTGCTGTTTCATGTCTGTGATGCAGTAGCGGCAGCAAAGGAAAGGCCAGCCTTGCTTTGTGCAAGGCCTTTTATAGGCCTTGAGCTATTGCAAGACCTTCATTCATTCATATACGTTCCACCTCTAGTATATTAATTTATGTAAACTTATGTAAATTTATTCAAATTTAAAATGTAAATTAATTCTTTTTCCCCCCAGCCCCTGACACAGAGTCAGAGAGATGATGTGGCCCTCCTGCCAAAAACTTTGGACAGCTCTCAGCAGCTCTGGGGCAGCCCAACCCTATGCTCACCAATGCCCAGGGCTTCATTGGCACCAAAATGGCAACTGCTCTATCCTATGGGCTCCAGGCTAGTGCCAGGAATCTCCTCAGGGTAAGGAAGTGTTTGCTCCCTTACCCTGGGTAATGCTGCTGTGATCTCTTTGAATCTGCACGTGTTTTTGAGCAGGTGCAGAACCAAGGAAGCTCCTGTCGAGCTCCTTGGGCTGGGAGGGATCATAGGATATGGCAGCAGAGACTGCTGCCATCTCTGCCCCCTTCCTTGGACCAATCCTCCGCCCCCAGTTCTGCCCTTCCCCACCTACCCTCCACCCTCCCCATGCCCCCAAAAGCCACACCACCGCCTGATCGTGACACTTACCATCAAGTGGCTGCCATCAGTCATCTTCCCAGTGCTGAGTCTCAGCACTGAAGCTCCTTGCTCCCTAGGTCCTGCAAACATGCTTTACAGCATGTTTGCGACACCCAGTGCCAGTGGTACCCTTGTGTCGCCAGTGCTATGGAGCTCAGGAGTGAGGTCTAAGCTTAGTGCTCTCAGTGCCTTGCAGCTCTTAATGCAACCAAGCAACCAGGGTGTGGAGGTTGGATCATACAAGGGGGTGCCATAAGACTATCTGGCCCTTGGACTGGGCTATACCACACTGATTCACAGCCGCACTCCTGGTCAGGCCGTGCTAGCTTGTCCTAGTCAACCCCACAAGGGGGCAGAGGCAGCTGGACTGCACAGGGCCACCCCAAGCCACTGAAACTTTGAGGAAGCCCCTGCAATCTAGGCCAGGGACACTTCTCCATCCCTTTGTGTTTCTGGTGCACTGAGGAATGGGAGGTGGGTTCAGCCATGCCTTTGTTGACCTCAGGGTATACACCAAATGGCCATGCTCATGTCTTTGACCTGGACTGTATGAATTGTCAGTTTGGATACCAAAATCCAAAGCTGCCACAGAAACGGAAGAGTCCCACGGAGGACCACACAGTCTCCCACAGAGCTCAGGATTCAGTGGAGGGGAGCTCCAGTGGTCCCATCCCCTTCCTTCCTGATCCCTCCCCCTGTCATGCCTCCTCCCCACCCTCTCTTCCCCACCGCAGAATGCATCCTCCCCACCTCGCCCACACACCCCCACTCACCTCTCTGCCACCACAGTCTGGGCGACTGCTGGGCAGCGAAACCTGGGTGAAGTGCTGGAGCTGGCCCACTGCGGGCTCACGCGGGGCTAGCTCTCATGCTGAGCCTGTGGTAAGGACGCACAAACGTGCCTTACAGCACGTTTGCAACAATGCGTGCTGGTGGTGAGACAGCGCGAAGGGCTCCAGACTGGGCCCTAAGGCCAGCATTTTTCCCAAACTGTGGGTTATAACAACAACAACTCGGTATTTATATACTGCCTTTCTGGTCATCGGATTACTCCTCTGACTTTATTCAAGGCGGTTTACACAGGCAAGCATTTCTAAATCCCTCAAGGGGATTTTTACAATCATAGAGGTTCTCTTCAAGAACCAACAACATTTCAGAATGGATCTTCCTGGTTTGGTCTCACTTCTGGCCTCCAATTTCCTCCCATGCAGGCTGACAAGCAGCTCCTTCATCTCTCACATGAAGGGCAGCCAAGACGCTTCTTCGCTCACACCGAAGAGCAGATGGAATAACTCGGCTCGGCTTGTCAGTTGTTTCAAGGTCTCGCCATTCAGGGACCTGCCAGTGTTCTCGAACTAGCGACCTTCTGATGTTATCTTCAGGCAGAGGCTCTACCCTCTTGACCAGACCTCCTGCCCCCATGACATGTGGGTCATGACTCAATTTCTGGTGGGTTATGGGCCTAGTGATGCTGCAACCTAAAATAGTGGATGACCCAGATCACACTTCCAGGTCACGCATGCGTGCCCCCCATGTCTTTGTCTGCATTGCTCCACATTACTCAAAGTGTGTGCTATACCCACGCTGCACAACACACACTTTGGGAAATGAAACGTGACATAGTGAGTGCACAAGGGACCTGGGGAGTAACTTCCAAGTCATCCATCATTTTAGGTTGCAACATCCTGGCCTTGGTGGTCCCCAGATCTACCATGGACAGTACAGAGGGTCACCAAAGGAAGTAGTTTGGGAACCCTGGCCTTGGAACATATGGGGGTTGCTGCTGTTCTATTCCCATGTAACACTGAGCTCAACCCAGTATCAGATCCCCCACTTTTTTCAAGGGTTGGCAGTCTTGTGACATCATCAGGCCCCACTTGATGACATCAGAAGGTCCTGCCTCCGAAATCTTGGAAGTTTGGATGCATCTGACCTAGTAACTCCACTCACAACTCACTTTTACTTGAAATATAGCACTAATAGCATTTGAATGAAATATATGGCAACAACTATGAGATACACTATGAAAGAAGTTCTTCCAAGCTGAATCAATCAGGAAGAGAGATGCTGGCGGCTTATTGCAAACTCGTCATCAGCTGTGCCTATCAGTCTTTCTTCCTCCAGAAGCTGTGGGCATTACTGTCATACACCACAGTGTAGCAGCTGTGAAGACCATCAATGCTATGCGCATGAGAGGCAGGAGAAAAATAATATTTATACAGATATCCGTTGAAGGTCATTGCATATAGGAAATGAAGATCCAGCTAAATAACACATTGAAATGTTTTAACCATGACTGTAGTCAACAGCCATCCGGCAGAAGCAAATGTTTAATTGCACAGCTGGTCTTTTCAAACAAATCCATGTGGGTGTGACCAGCCTCCATAAGGTCAGCCACTTGCTGTCAAAACAAGTTGGAGATTTCTCAGTTTGCTTCCTTTTCCACCTGAAAGCAGGACACCATCGTCTCTATATATGTCGGCCAGTTGTCAGCGTTCCACCTTGCTCTCATAAGAACAGCCCCACTGGATCAGGCCATAGGCCCATCTAGTCCAGCTTCCTGTATCTCACAGCGGCCCACCAAATGCTCCAGGGAGCACACCAGATAACAAGAGACCTCATCCTAGTGCCCTCCCTTGCATCTGGCCTTCTGACATAGCCCATTTCTAAAATCAGGAGGTTGTGCGTACACATCATGGCTTGTACCCCGTGATGGATTTTTCCAACAGAAACTGGTCTAATCCCCTTTTAAAGGCGTCCAGGCCACATGCCATCACCACATCCTGTGGCAAGGAGTTCCACAGACCAACCACACGCTGAGTAAAGAAATATTTTCTTTTGTCTGTTCTAACTCTCCCAACACTCAATTTTACTGGATGTCCCCTGGTTCTGGGGTTATGTGAGAGTGTAAAGAACATCTCCCTATCCACTCTGTCCATCCCCTGCATAATTTTGTATGTCTCAATCATGTCCCCCCTCAGGTGCCTCTTTTCTAGGCTGAAGAGGCCCAAACGCCATAGCCTTTCCTCGTAAGGAAGGTGCCCCAGCCCCGTAATCATCTTAGTCGCTCTCTTTTACACCTTTTCCATTTCCACTATGTCCTTTTCGAGATGTGGTGACCAGAACTGGACACAATACTCCAGGTGAGGCCTTAACATCGATTTGTACAACGGCATTATAATAGTAGCCGTTTTATTCTCAATACCCTTCCTAATGATCCCAAGCATAGAATTGGCCTTCTTCACTGCCGCCGCACATTAGGTCGACACTTTCATCGACCTGTCCACCACCCCCCCAAGATCTCTCTCCTGATCTGTCACAGACAGCTCAGAACCCATCAGCCTATATCTAAAGTTTTGATTTTTTGCCCCAATGTGCATGACTTTACACTTACTGACATTGAAGCGCATCTGCTATTCTGTTGCCCATTCTGCCAGTCTGGAGAGATTCTTCTGAAGCTCCTCACAATCACTTCTGGTCTTCACCACTCGGAAAAGTTTGGTGTCATCCGCAAACTTTGCAACCTCACTGCTCACCCCTGTCTCCAGGTCATTTATGAAGAGGTTGAAAAGCACCGGTCCCAGGACAGATCCTTGGGGCACAGCAGAGACCGGTGGTAAGGGTTAGGTTTAGCTCAGTGGTGAAAGATGGGGTCCCAAAGTGAGACCAAAACAACCAAACATTAACATTTGCTCCCGTCTTAATAAATACTGATGATGATGATGATGATGATGATGATGATGATGATGATGATGATGATGACAACAGCAACAACAATCTTCATGATCATCTGCCTGGCCAGGAAAAAAGCTTGTGAAAGGCTCATTTGGGGCAAACTGGGAACACTTGTGGGCCTTTCAAAAAACAATGATCAAAACTAGCCCTTCTTTCTTTCCTACAGGTTGATCCCAAACTAAATTTCTCCATCCTTGCTTAGCTAACCAGGTCTCTGGCCTTCCCACGAACAGGAAAGATATTTTAGCTAGAAAGGAAGTTTTCATTTAACATTTTCTATTATCAATCCCAGTCATATTTATTTCTCAAGGACATGTTTCCATACAAATATCATTCCCCTCCTACCAACTTTAATTTGATTCAACTTTATTTTGTTTTCAAGCCCAAAAGACAATTTGCATTTTGAGAGCGAGAGGCAGGGATTTCTTTTCTTTCTTTTACATACACACCTGGTGGTACAAAGCAATATATCACCAATTTATACAGCATGTTCACTCTCCATGTGTAAACATACGCATACAGAGATATAGTGAGGAGTAGAACACTAAAACCTTGAAATATTGATGGCCTGTTTACATTTTTCCTCCTCTTAAAGAATGTGTTTCCCTTGCATTTTCTCTCAGTTGTTTTTTAAAAAAAGAAAATAAACATGAATGCACACCACCAGAGAAGGAGGTTTTGCAATGACTGGCTACCACGGATAATTGTATTTCAGCAGTTATGCAAAATAGCCATGCTCAACTTTGACTGGGTTCCACATTGGCTAAGCTCTCCATAAATTCATCGTTTGGATGAGTCGCATGGAAAATTGTTTTAAATAAATCTATGCAGGAAATTAAATTTAAGTCAGAATGCAGCAGCAGAGAGAGAGAGAAAAAAGATGTACAGTAAGCACTTCATTTGCTGTGAGAGGGTGATTTGGAAGGAATATGAACGCTCCTTTGAGCTGCACAATGGCACATACACAAGCCACAGCGCCCCCCGCCCCCCCACACACACACAGATTTAGCAGCTAAATGAAGTGAAGAATCATCATCCCCTGAGAATTCAACTTGGAGATCCTGAATAGATTTTTCTGGGTTTGGAAAATTAGCCCCCTTTTTGCCAGCATCTCACTTATAAATGGCAGAACTACCTCCTTGTCCTAGCTGGCTGCGGTCTCCTGAGCATGTTTTTTCATTCCACTCCTTACTCCAGCTTCCACCAAATGCTTCACAGAAGCAACCAAGTCCCCTCGGAGGAATATATAAGAAAATGCTTTCTCTCCTATGGAATCCACAGTCCAAATAGCTCCAGCCACTGACGGATGGTTTGTGACTGATAGTAATCCTTCTTGGGTTCAATACCTATATTGCATTCAATATGAATTATGCATCGCCAAAGTCTAGGAGGGACTGATACACTTCAGTGTCAAAACTCCTTTCACTTTTCCTCGGAGACTCATCATGGACTAGAATGGACCACTGGAAGGCAATGTGGGGACTGAGTACCAAGTGTCTGAATATGACTGCTCTTTTGGGGGAGGTTTAATGGAGCCAAATCTTCCAGTAACCTGCACTGCAAACCTCTTGCTAAATGCAGCAAGTAAACAACAATGGTGTCTCAGGAGCCCAGGAAGTAACATAAGAAATATAGAAAGAAACCAAAAATTTTCAGGACAATAGCTGCTGGGAAACAAGCAAGGCTGTAGGGGGTTCCTCTTCTTCACACTGCTCCCCCTCCCCACTTAGCTTAGGGGTGAAAGGTGACTGAAGAGCAGGAATATGATGAGACTTGGGGCACAATCCTAAGTGCGCCCTGGCCCAGCGCAAGTCCCTTACGCCGACCCAGGAGGGTCGCAAATGTGCCACAAAGCACATGCCATAAAGCACGTGCCATAAAGCACATTTGTGCCTCTTGTGTGTTGGCTGGGTTAGCACAGGGATGCATGCAGCCCACAGAGGCTGCATCCAGCCTCTGCCCCAATGCAGAGAGGTAAAGCTGCATCAGCTAAGCTTGGCCCACGCAGGGGTCTGGGGAGGGCAGGGAGAAGGTGCGAGGGAGATGTTCCAGGGCAGAGGAGGGAAGGCAGAGGGCGTTCCAGGGGGTGGGTGGGTGGGGAGTGGGAGGCAGGACTGGAACCCGGCAGTTATGCTGGATCCCAATCCCGCTCCCCAAGCAGCACGGAGTGGTTCCAAGTCGCTCCGTTCTGCTCAGACTTGCGTCACCTCCTGAGGTGGTGCAGGTTCAAAGTGTAGGGGACATTCGCCCCCTTCTCCCAGATATGGAAAGTAGCCCCGTAATGGGGTTACTCACTTTACTGCCGACCTAAAGTTTGGCGGTAAGCTAAAGGCGTTCGTGTAGGGTGCCAAGCCCCACACGAATGCCTTGGATCTGGTGGAGCAGAGCAGAGCATCACACCCACCCTTTCTCCGCCTTCCCGTCACCCCTCCTCCCCACTCTCTCTCCACCATCCACCTGCCACTCCCCTCCCCACCCCCGCTTATCATGCCATTGCTCAGCCGTCCGGTGTGCCGTGGGACAGGTGCCCACCAGCTAGCCTGTGCTGGCCCAGCACGGGTGCTGGCCCAGCGGTAAGCCTTGCAGACGTGCCTTACGGTACGCTTGCAACAGTACTCAAGATTGGGCTCTAATCCTAACCACACTTTCCTGAGAGTAAACTCCATTGAACAAAATATTATTATTATTATTATTATTATTATTATTATTATTATTATTATTATTATTATACCACTTTTCAACGGAAAGTTCACAAAGCAGTTTAGCAGTTTGCAGAGAAAATCAAACAACTAATGGCTGCCTGTCCCAATAGGACTTACTTCTGTGTAGACCTGGTTAGGATTGTGCCCGAAATTTTGCAGCCCCTCCCCCTCCCCTTGCCTGTTTTGCTCTTGTGGCCCTGAATGGCTCTGAAGGGGAGGGAGAGGGGCTGCTTGCACGCCATAGTGAGGCTCCCTGCAAAACTTAGTGCTTTGCACCCTCTAGCTGTGAGGGTGCTTAGTGCTTTGCACCCCCTCTAGCTATGCCACTGCATCCAAGCACTCTTCAGACCCAGACTTAACTTCAACAGCTTCAGGAACATGGTTGCTTAGCTGACTTTGACCATCAACCCTGAATGAATACTTTAGTGAAATGTCGCTGTCCGATTGTTCTACTTGCCAGCCACACATCTCCCAGAAACACAGTTGTGCATTTTTTGTTCACAGCACTTGTTACTTTGGACTTTTCCTGCCTCAACTTTTCATTTTAATCTTGTGAAGAGCATGAGCTAATGGAGCGTCGGTATTACGGATCTGTGCACAGTGCGCTCTTCGAGCCAGTTTAGATGATCCTACTGCTGGGACAACCTGAGCTGTCACAGTTGCTGAAATCCTAGTTCTAACTACTGTTTATTCACAAAAGGGGAAAAAAAAATGAGTTCCATATCTCAAACACCCTGAAGAAGGCTCAATTGGATGCTTCCTGTCATGCTGCATTTGAGTCAGCTCAGCGCACTGTCTCCTTCTGTATTGTGAATGGAAGAGACCTTTCATTCATATTTCTACTCTGGGGTATTTTTCACAGGTGCCCTTTGGAACATGGGTGGTCTCTACAGGGATGGTGTTTCCTGATTCTGTTTCCACTGGTGCAGAGATCATCAGCTTGTTACGAAGTGGAGACCTACTTCAAACCTTAACATGCAACGTGGGACCCACCTTCAAGAACCCTACAGGCAGTGATCACTGTATAACTTTTAGGAGCCCCTTCTCAAATTGTCCATTCAGATTTTCAAATGGATGTTGGTGCTTCTGCAATTCCCTGCAAAGAAATTAAACCAAACAATTAGGGAGGCAAAAGCTCATACTTTGTGTCCATCATTAAAGGCCATTCCTTATCCTGTTAACTCTCCTCTGGAGTTCTTTGATTCCTACTTCTGTGTAAGTAATAGTTTTGTTCTACCTTTTTAACTACAGCTGAAACCACGAGCTCAGCTGTTCTATTAATTGTTTTCTGATTTGTATCCTTTTATTTTTTTTCCATTGTTGGTTTCCTATTAATGCACCTTTGGTTTGTGCTCAGGAAGACGTTTGGACATGACCTACATCATTCTGATTAAACACCTGACTCGAAGCCGGTCAACTCCATTATGAGATGTGCATCGATTGGGCGGTCTGATACGATCTGCGGTGGGGGAGGCATCCAAACTGATTGTTGGCCAGTTCACTGGAATGGACTGACTCAGAGGTGGTGTCCAGGGTTGACCTGTTCAGTCACTGGCTGGGGGCCAAACTGGTCACGCTAACCTCAGAATCTTCAGTTCTGTACCCGGTGCACCATCAGGAGTGACATCAGCCACCAGGGTGGACAGACTGCAATGCTTTGCCCATGGGCCCCTAGCAGGGACGTATGGTTGGGGGGGAGGCAGGTGAGGAAGAGCCTTCCCACTAGAGTCCTTCCAAAAGCACCACCGCCATGTGAGGCACTCCAATACTCACAACCCACATGATCTGTATGGCGGTGGCAATTTTTGAAGGACTCCAGTGGGGAGGCTCTGCTTCACCTGCCTCCCCACCCACCACATGTCCCTGGCCCCTAGTAACCTAGCACTGGGAAAGGACTGACCTGTATCTATTTCACAAAGACTGCAGTCAGCCCCAGCCCTTCAACTGGAAAACCACTGTGCATGTAGAAGCTAGTCTGAATGGATCAGGTTGAATCCGTGTAAGGTATTTTATATCTTAAACTCTCCTGTAGTTCAACTCAGTCTCTTACATAAACAACAACTTTCTTGTACATCTTTTGATGTATCAATTCAAGCGGCCCAATTCTATGGACGCATAGCACTGGTGGAACTAGTATTCTGCCAGCACTACTAAGGGCATAATCCTAACCCCTTAGGTTAGTGCTTTCCAGCATTGGCATAGCGGTGCCAACGGGACGTGTGCTGCATCCTGCAGTTGGGTGTCACTCACAGAGGCCTCCTCAAAGTAAGAGAATATTTGTTCCCTTACCTCAGAGTTGCATTGCCCTTATGTCAATGCTGGAAAGCACTGACATGAGGGGTTAGGATTGTGCCCTAAGTGAAGTAGCATGTTACTGGAGTGCCAGTGGGAAGGCCAGAGCCTTCCTTTGCTTGCCAGAGGAGTGTGCTGGACCCATTGAGGCAGTCATCAGGGGCAGGGCAGAACAGGGATTGGGAGGGGGCAAAACTGGACCAAGAGGGGTGGAATGGAGCAAAGAAGCTGTGGGGGATCTCTAACATGGACTACCTTTCCACACCCTTTCTGTCCTTGTGCCAACTGAGGTTCGAGGAGACCCACTGCAGAGTGGGAGGCTTATGGAGGCGTAAGTGGATTTAAATCCACTCTCCCCTCCAAAGCCTGCAAATTCACTCCCTCCTGCTGGATATGGTACACCCATCTTTTGGCAGAGTTGCACCAGGAAAGGGGGGGGATAGTATTGGGCCTTTTAGCTAGGGACACCATCATGCCACAGCAGGGAGAATTTAGATTTCACCTTTTTTCCATCATGGAACTCAAGGCAGTGCACATAGGATGGATAATGTACCATTGACGCACTGACTGGCATCAGATCTGATTGGCTTCAACAAGGCAGATGTAGGAGCAAACTTCTTAAGGGTAAGTCCAACCTGACAACTGAATCAATTACATAGTGTCCCATGGGCTCTCACTGGAGGTTTTCAAACAGAAGCCAGATAGCATCCACTGGGGATACTCTAGCTTTGGATTTTCTCTACCGAGCAGGAGGTTGGACTAGATGGTCTACAGGGATTCCTTCATGATTCTACTACAGTGATTTTTAATTTTTTTTCATCTCACAGCACACTGAAACAGGGCTGAAAATGTGAACACACACCATCATTTTTTGACAATTGGCAAGGCACACCGCACTTCCAGTGGAGGGTTCAAATCCCCTCAAATGGCTCTACTAATAAATTATCCTCCCCCAAACTCCCACGGCATGCCTACAGACCACTCACGGCACACCAATGTGCTGTAGCACAGAAGTTATAAAATCACTATTCTGTGATTTTTACTTTGACAATAAGAAAATTTGCTGTGTCTAATTTCTAATTTATTTATTTACTTTATTCAATTTTTACACCGCCTTTCCCCCTGAAGGGTTCCTGGTTCTTACTCCGAAGTTTCCTACAACTCAGCTTGGCCTGGTGCGCTGATAACTGTAGATGCAAATTTAATGACTAGTCTCTTGACTCACAAAAAAGTCAAGATTGAATAGACTGTTTGCACCATTGTCACAGGACAAACATGTCATTTAAAGCAAACCTCACAGCTGTCAGATAAGCAGATGACTCCCTTAGGTGGAGTTGGATTGTGTTTGCCTGTCTCTCCTGATTCAGTTCTTTTGTTCCTCCTAGTTAGAACAAAAAGGAAGATAAAAGTTTATAAGGCCCAGGTGAACATCTTACTCAGACTATAAAACATACTTACTCTTAGGTTGACATTGCAAACCATTTGATTTTCCATGAATGGGTCATATAAATACAAGAAAAGGACGCGGTATTTGATTTCCTTTGCCATTCTGGGATCAAAGATGTTAAGGAGCAAGAAAGCACCGTTTTATCATGATGGTATATGTGCTAGTTATGTGTTTTTATTTTATTTTATTTTGAGAGTTTAATTCTAATGAAAATTAGAATTAAACTCTCAAAATAAAATAAAAACATAAGCTTTTACAAAGGTTTACAAAGTTGGGAAAAAAATGATAACCCTTGCTAATTGGGTAAGAGGCACTTTTTCAAGTGAGTGCTCCTTTTTTTAGCAGGGGGAGAGTAACTGGCCCACCTCACCCCAGCACTGTCTGTTCTAGTGGCTGTCTGCTGGTATTCATTTGCACCTTTTTAGATTGTGAGCCCTTTTGGGACAGGGAGCCATGTAGTTATTTGATTTTTCTCTGTGAACCGCTTTGTGAACTTTTAGTTGAAAAGCGGTATATAAATACTGTTAATAATAATAATAATAATAATAATAATAATAATAATAATAATAATAATAATAATAATAATAGTGCTGAAAGATTTTACTTGACTCATCAGTGAACTCTCCCCCTCCCCAATCTTGAAAGCCATGGCCCAATCTTGAGCCATTTCAAAGATTATGCAAAGTCAAATGTATACTTGTCAGTTGACTACAGGGTGCTGTAGTCAATTACAGGTGCCCCAGCTGAGAACCTGTGGACACGAGAACATGCCTGCAAGTACACGTTTACCATACTCATGCCTTACATTTTGCAGTGTACACTCAAAATATCTTTGATGCACACCTGCAAATGTCTTTGATGCACATATACAAATGTAATGCATCCCTTAGAGCAGCTATGGGTCGCACTCCACCCATGTGAGGTCCAAAATGCTCCCAATAGGAGCCCTTGAGTCCAAGTGGCTCCCAATAGAGGCCATAACACAGGGATTTGTTGCACCAGTCTGGCACCCCACTCGACCCGTCTCTGCAGGCTACAGAATGACCCACAGATGCTTCCAAAAGCCACTTCTAGTTTGCAGAGACAACTTTTGGTTTGCCTTCAAAAACAGAAAATGGCTTTTGGAGGCTTCTGTGGGCCATTCGGAGGTCCATGGAGGCCAGTAGAGTGAGTCACTGGCCCAGCAAAACCCAGAAGGTGGCTTCTGGACACCATCAGAAGTGTCACGACCCGTGGCAGGGGACAAGGTGGCTTGTGGCACCAGCATTTCCAGCTGCTAGTAGCTACAAGTCCCTACTCGCATGACATTTTCTTATCATCTTTGATATGGCCAGCAAAGGCATTATTGGCCTTTAAGGTCATTTGCAAGGGCTCTACCACCTGAGATGTAGCTAGTGAGGAAAGGACCTTTGGAATACCCTCCCCAGTCAAATGCAGGAGAAATCTTCAAAGTCGGTATTGCAGGTTCCAGATTTTTAGAGTTTACAAGGCTTTTAGCTGAGGTTCCCTTTGGTGTTTAATTGCATTCGTGGTGATTGTTTTGCAGCTGATTGACTGTAGCTGAGGTTCATTTTGTTTTCAGTGATGACTGCCTTGCCCATATTGTTCTAATGTTATTAGCACATCGTTTGCCTGCTTCCTCATTGTTCATCTTGAATCCTTGGGCGGGAAGGCGAGTCATAAATATTTGAACCAAAGAAAAATAATATTGGATGTTCTTTGAAAACCATGTCCCAGGAGAAATTCTGGGCCATCTCTTTACTCTCCCCTCGATACACTCCCTATTCTGCTCTGCAGGCCTGAATCTTTTTTTCAAAGGGGAAATGGCACAAAAGGAAGGAGTGTAGGTAGGTAACCAGAGCTGGTGGCAGCCAAACAAGTGGCTGGAATTGGCAGCAATCAGGCAAGAAGAACAAAAAATGTAAGATCAAGTTGCTAGTTCTCTTATCTCTCCATCCTTTGCTCCATAAGAGGATTTATTTCTATTTTTTATTTTATTTTATTGCTCTAAATGGCTGAGGGAAATTCTCTCTGCTTGTTTTCTTTTCTAAATGTTGCCATTTAGCCTAAGGCACATTTAGCTAAGAACTTAAGCACCCCCCCCCCCCACACACACACACAGAGGACTTCGGGCATGTTAATATTTATCATTGAAAATAATTTTGCATGCCCACAAACCTGCATAGAAGGGGTGTTTCATCCAGAGCAAATAACCGAGGAGGATGTCAATTGCAAAGTAGTCTTATGTTCACTGGGAGAAAAGGAACTAAAAAAAACCTCAAAATGCTACTAGGAATGCCTCAAAATCTACTGTGAGCATCTCTCCAGAGAGAAGAATCAGGTCACAGTGGACCACGAGTGATGAAGAGGAGATGAGATCTGAGAGCTACAACTATGTTCAGCAGCATTTGCTCAAGGCTTAGGAGAGACTTCTCTTGATCTTAACACGATCATTAGTTGGCTGCCTCTGGGTGCCTTGGTTTCCAATCCCAAAGCCATAAAAAGACCATAAAAAGGCGTTTGACACGGTCCCTCACCAAAGGCTACTGAAAAAACTCCACAGTCAGGGAATTAGAGGACAGGTCCTCTCATGGATTGAGAACTGGTTGGAGGCCAGGAAGCAGAGAGTGGGTGTCAATGGGCAATTTTCACAATGGAGAGAGGTGAAAAGCGGTGTGCCCCAAGGATCTGTCCTGGGACCGGTGCTTTTTAACCTCTTCATAAATGACCTGGAGACAGGGTTGAGCAGTGAAGTGGCTAAGTTTGCAGACGACACCAAACTTTTCCGAGTGGTAAAGACCAGAAGTGATTGTGAGAAGCTCCAGAAGGATCTCTCCAGACTGGCAGAATGGGCAGCAAAATGGCAGATGCGCTTCAATGTCAGTAAGTGTAAAGTTATGCACATTGGGGCAAAAAATCAAAACTTTAGATATAGGCTGATGGGTTCTGAGCTGTCTGTGACAGATCAGGAGAGAGATCTTGGGGTGGTGGTGGACAGGTCGATGAAAGTGTCGACCCAATGTGCGGCGGCAGTGAAGAAGGCCAATTCTATGCTTGGGATCATTAGGAAGGGTATTGAGAACAAAACGGTTAGTATTATAATGTCGTTGAACAAATCGATGGTAAGGCCACACCTGGAGTATTGTGTCCAGTTCTGGTCGCCGCATCTCAAAAAAGACATAGTGGAAATGGAAAAGGTGCAAAAGAGAGCGACTAAGATGATTATGGGGCTGGGGCACCTTCCTTATGAGGAAAGGCTACGGCGTTTGGGCCTCTTCAGCCTAGAAAAGAGACGCTTGAGGGGAGACATGATTGAGACATACAAAATTATGCAGGGGATGGACAGAGTGGATAGGGAGATGCTCTTTACACTCTCACATAATACCAGAACCAGGGGACATCCACTAAAATTGAGTGTTGGGCGGGTTAGGACAGACAAAAGAAAATATTTCTTTACTCAGCGTGTGGTCGGTCTGTGGAACTCCTTGCCACAGGATGTGGTGCTGGTGTCTAGCCTAGACGCCTTTAAAAGGGGATTGGACGAGTTTCTGGAGGAAAAATCCATTATGGGGTACAAGCCATGATGTGTATGCGCAACCTCCTGATTTTAGGAAAGGGTTAAGTCAGAATGCCAGATGTAGGGGAGGGCACCAGGATGAGGTCTCTTGTTATCTGGTGTGCTCCCTGGGGCATTTGGTGGGCCGCTGTGAGATACAGGAAGCTGGACTAGATGGGCCTATGGCCTGATCCAGTGGGGCTGTTCTTATGTTCTTATGACCCTGGTAGAAACATGAAGATGTGGCTTCCTTCAAAAAGGGAGAAATGACTTGGCTTTCCCCCCTCCCTTCCCCCTTTAATTGCCCAATTGAAGCAAGGAAAGAAACACAGAAAGAATGTAACATTTTCAGAGCATCCCATTGATGCAACCTGCTAAACTTGCTAAAAGCTAGCCTAGTAGTACCACAATATACTATATGGGAGAAGATCGTCAAAGATCGGCAAATATTTTTTAAGCAACCAATTTCCCCCTGTCTCCTGAAAACAAATACTGGTACTGATTCCTGAATATTAAAATCCTACCATAACAAACAAATGAACAACTTGAATTATGGATTGAATTAGATGGAGATTTAATAATAATGGAAAGTCTAGAAAGTGAGTTTACCCCCTCACTTTTTTCAGAACAAAACAAGTGTCATAAACCCTTGCTGCCAACACTGTTCATTCAAACACACATGTGTTCCCAGTGGCATAGCTAGAGGGGGGACCAAGCACTAAGGGCACAATCCTAACCAACTTTCCAGCACTGACCAAAGGGCAGTGCAGCACCAGGGTAAGGGAACAAACATTCCCGTACCTTGAAGAGGCATCTGTGATTGCCCCCCAAGTGCGGGTTGCAGCACATGCCCAATTAGCAGAGCTATGTCAGAGTTGGAAAGTTGGTTAGGATTTGACCCTACATCTAACAGGGAGCCTCACCGCAGAGTGCAAGTTGCCCCCTTCCCTTCAGAGCCAGGCTTATGCTTCTGTGTTTCTCGAGCAGCCCGGAATGGCTCCAAAGGGAGGGGCCTCTTGCACACTGCGGTGAGGCTCCTTGCAAGACTTAATGCTTTGCACCCTCTCTAGCTCTGTGTGTTCCTACACATGTCATGCATGCACACAAAAACTCAAATTGAACCAAACTGGGGGAAATTAACAATACTTCTAGAGGAGAGGTCACATTAGCGGTGCCTGAGAGTTTGGGGACAATTGCCCTGGGTGAGCAATGCAAGCAACCTCAAAGTGCCTCTAAATTAGGCTACCAGGAACCACAAGACTGAACTTTAAAAAAAAAAAATGTGAAGGCTTTCAGCAGGTTAAGAAAGTGCTACCAAAATGAAGGGGGGGTCCTCTATGGGGAAGAGACCACCACAATTCACATCCAGGTGGACACCTTGACAAGATAAAGAAAAGCACGACATATGGACACCGCTACTGGGGAGAGATATGATCCAGAATTACAGCATCAATAGTTTAGCCTGTTGTTGGCAACCTTCAGTCTCGAAAGACTATGGTATCGCGCTCTGAAAGGTGGTTCTGGCACAACATCTACTGTGGCTGAAAAGACCAATCTGGGAGTGACAATCCCTTCCACACTGGGAGCAGGTGCAGTCTGTCCCTGGTCTGTCTTCCTGGCTACGGGCCTTCCTTCTTTGCCTCTTTGCCTCGGTCTGTTGGCCAAGTGTCTCTTCAAACTGGGAAAGGCCATGCTGCACTGCCTGCCTCCAAGTGGGCTGCTCAGAGGCCAGGGTTTCTCACTTGTTGAGGTCCACTCCTAAGGCCTTCAGATCCCTCTTGCAGATGTCCTTGTATCGCAGCTGTGGTCTACCTGTAGGGCGCTTTCCTTGCACAAGTTCTCCATAGAGGAGATCCTTTGGGATCCAGCCATCATCCATTCTCACGACATGACCGAGCCAACGCAGGCGTCTCTGTTTCAGCAGTGCATACATGCTAGGGATTCCAGCTCGTTCCAGGACTGTGTTGTTTGGAACTTTGTCCTGCCAGGTGATGCTGAGAATGCGTCGGAGGCAGCGCATGTGGAAAGTATTCAGTTTCCTCTCCTGTTGTGCGCGAAGAGTCCATGACTCGCTGCAGTACAGACGTGTACTCAGGACGCAAGCTCTGTAGATCTGGATCTTGGTATGTTCCGTCAGCTTCTTGTTGGAAGCCACCAACCATAGTTTAGCCACCATTTAGCTATGCAGTTGTATAATACAACTGCATAGTATAATACAATACAATAATGCATATTTCAGTGTGATTCGGCAATAGGATTAATACAAACAGAAAATTTAAGATAACTAAAAAAAAATTGATGGTACATGCACACAATAAGACTACCATTGAAATCAGCACCTCTGAATTATATAAGAAACATTAAAAATTCAACATAAACCATTTTCACAGTGTTATCTCTGGACATTCTTGCCACTTCGGAAGATGGGGAGCATGTAGCACGACTGTGATGGGTGTAATGGGAGGAGGTGGTCTTGAATGTATACATGCCAAAGTATTTTGCCTTCATTCTAATCTGAGACCAGATCTGAATGCATTCTAGGAAGCTGATTCCTGAATGCATAAGAACATAAGAACAGCCCCACTGGATCAGGCCATAGGCCCATCTAGTCCAGCTTCCTGTACCTCACAGCGGCCCACCAAATGCCCCAGGAAGCACACCAGATAACAAGAGACCTCATCCTGGTGCCCTCCCTTGCATCTGGCATTCTGACATAACCCATTTCTAAAATCATGTCTGGCTCCATCATTCAAATCTCACATCAATTCAAACTGCAGCTCAAACACATTGCTTCACTTTTGGAAAAGTAATTCAGTCCTTCCTAAAGACCTCAGTCTAGCTTTGCAGTTTCCATGTACTGCGAAACCCTTCTGCATTGGGCGCTCGAATGCGCCTTTAAGGTCCAGCATGCTCACCAAGGCGCTACGTTTAAGCAGTTTCTAACTCATTTATTCTCTTCCTGGAAATATCCTGTCAGAGCAGATCAGGAGGAAAAGTGACACACTTTAAATGTCACATATCATCCTGACAACAGAAGGCACTGAGCATGGAGTGACAAGGCTGGCATCAGACTACAATACCAGCACAACTTGGCGTGTTAATTTTGGCAATATGCTCAGATGGTATTGAGGGAATTGCACCTCCTGGGCATGCGCCAGCTTTGCAAGTTTAAACTTTTAGCAAAGCATCAATATTTCTTGGGAGTAATGGCTGCAATATGGAGTTGCAATAAATTGACCTCCTAACTCGTCAAGAGATGTGCTTCTGGTGGTAAGAGAGATATCCAAAAGAGAGATTGTTATGGCCCTTATACATAGCCCACTAGGTCAGGGGTGGACAAACCCTGTTAAAGCAAGATATATGCTACCCCCAGTAAGTTTTTAAATGATGTTAATGAACACTGGGGACAGTGGGGGGGCATCACAACCATGAATAATTGAAACCACAGATGCGTAATGTATGGATATAGGGGCCTACCTATATTTTCTTAAGACAGTAGAACCTCCAAAGTTGACCACCTCTCTATATTGACCACCTCCGTAAGTTGACCTAATTTTCACAGTATGGACAGATACTGCTGATACACTATGGGAGACCAACCTCTCTATATTGACCACCTCCATAAGTTGTATCTTGATCACTTTGACCATTGCACAGAGTATTAATTTGAATTAATTAATTTATGCGATACTGTGGGCCTGGGTTTTGTCTGATTTGTCCCATCTTGGAAAAGCAAGAAGCCACGCAACAATCCCTCCCCTACACCTGCTAGTGCGTGTGCGAAAGGGTTTTTATAGGTGGGCACACTGCACACAGCCGACAGACCTGCGCCAGCTGCCAATTGTACCTGGACATGTACCAAGTTGTGAGGGACATGAGGTTGCTTGTACAAAGTGAAGCCACTGTCCTTTCACTTTGGTTCCCATCACCAGTGCATTACTTTACACTTATATTGAAACACAGCTGTTATTTTGCTGCCTATTCTCCGGGTTTAGAGAGATCCTTCTGAAGCACTTCACAATCCCTTCTAGTCTTCACCACTCAGAAAAGTTTAGTGTCATCCACAAACTTGTCCACCTCCCTGCTTATCCCTGTTTCCAGGTCATTTATGAAGATGTCCAGTCCCAGGACAGATCCTTTTAGACACTCCACTTTCCACCTCTCTCCACATTTTTTGTCAATTGCCCATTGACACCCACTCTCTGTTTCCTGGTCCTCAACCAGTTCCCAATCCATGAGAGGACCTGTCCTCTTATTCCCTGACTGTGGAGTTTTCTCAACAGCTTTTAGTGAGGGACAGTATCAAACACCTTCTGGCATTTAGTGAATCTAAGGAGACCCAGTGGAGGCCAGGCAGCCTAAGTAAAAAATGTTGGGGTTTTTTTTTTTTTGGTTTTTTTTTAGCTGTTGGGGCTTTGTAACATGCTACATGCCATGGGCTGGCAAGGGATAGCATTGGTCTGCCTGTCTGCTATGAAATCAAGTACTGTTTTTTAACTTAAACTTAAAAAAAATTGTATGAATTTTCAGGGTTTTTTTTAAACACTGATTGTGGGCTGTTTATTCTCTGTCTCTTGATGTAGGTATAAATGATATAAATAGTAAGCATCTTCGGTGATTACATTTTCTCTGGAATATAGCTCAGAATAGTGCTGCACCCAGCGTTCCATCTGCTGCGCCCGATCCTGGATGACCTCGCCTGCTGCAGACTTCAGAGGGGCAATTTTCTTCTGCGTTGGACCTAGGGTCTGCTTGATACCGTCATACATCCCCTTGATGTTGCCCGTGTCAGCTGCTATCTGTATCTGGGAACAGAGCTGGAGCCAGTAGTCGTTAGCAGATCTCCTGCCAGTCTGCTGGACTTTGCTGCGAGCAGCTCGGAGAACCTGCAGGTTGCGCTCACTGGGACAGGCCTTGTGTGCTGCTTGAGCTCTCCTCTTTTCCTCAATGACTGGTGTCAACTCCTCAGAGTGGGCTTCAAACCAGTCTGCTGTCTTGTTGGTCTTCTTGCCAAATATGGACAAGGCGGTGTTGTAAATGGCATTCTTGAAATGTTCCCATCTGTTGGATGCGTTTGCATTGACCAGGCCTGGAAGAGATTCCTTAAGCGCTTGTGCAAATTCCTCCACTTTTCTCTGATCCCGGGTCTTGCTGGTGTCAATGCGAGGTCTTTCCTTTTTTGTGTGATACAGTTGCTTTGTTTGCAGTTTCACTCTGCTGCACACCAGGGAGTGGTCAGTGTCGCAGGCAGCACCCTGATAACTGCGTGTAATCTTGATGCTGGGAAGGCTGGAGTGTCTGGTGAGAATCAGGTCGAGCTGGTGCCAGTGCTTTGATCTTGGGTGTCTCCAAGAAACTCTATGTTGGGGCTTCGTATTGAAGAACGTGTTGCTGACACAGAGACCATGATGACAGCAAAACTCTAGCGCTGAACAACATTGAGTGCCTGCCTGTACTGGAGGAGCTTGACAGTGAACCAACCCTAGAAGAACTTCACATGGCCCTTGCCTTTGGCAAGGCACCTGGAAAAGACAGTATCCCTGCTGAAGTCCTAAAGAGCTGCAAAGAGATCATTGTTACTGAGCTGCATGAAATCCTCTGTCTCTGCTGGAGAGAAGGCGGAGCGCCTCAAGTCATGAGGGATGCAAACATCATCATGCTGTATAAGAACAAAGGCGACAGGGGTGACTGCAACAACTACCGCGGCATCTCTCTCCTTAGCGTTGTAGGAAAGCTGTTTGCCCGAGTTGCACTAAAGAGGCTCCAGGTACTTGCAGAGAGCGTCTATCCAGAATCGCAGTGCGGATTCCGAGCCAACAGGTTCACCACGATATGGTATTCTCCCTTAGACAACTGCAGGAGAAATGCAGGGAACAAAAACAGCCACTCTTTATAGCCTTCATAGATCTCAAGGTACTTTGTCTACCTTGGCTCAATGATCTCCTCTTTCTTTTGATACTGAGCTAAACAGACGCATTGGCAAAGCAGCTACCACGTTTTCCAGACTCACAAAGAGTCTGGTCCAACAAGAAGCTGACCGAACATACCAAGATCCAGGTCTACAGAGCTAGCGTCCTGAGTACACTTCTGTACTGCAGCGAGTCATGGACTCTTCGCTCACAACAGGAGAGGAAACTGAATGCATTCCACATGCGCTGCCTCCGACGCATCCTCGGCATCACCTGATAGGACAAAGTTCCAAACAACACAGTCCTGGAACGAGCTGGAATCCCTAGCATGTATGCACTGCTGAAACAGAGACGCCTGCGTTGGCTCAGTCATGTTGTGAGAATGGATGATGGCCGGATCCCAAAGGATCTCCTCTATGGAGAACTTGTGCAAGGAAAAAGCCCTATAGGTAGACCACAGCTGCGATACAAGGACATCTGCAAGAGGGATCTATGGTATCGCGCTGCAGTACAGAAATGTACTCAGGACACAAGCTCTGTAGACCTAGATCTTGGTATGTTCCGTCACTTCTTGTTGGACCAGACTCTCTTTGTGAGTCTGGAAAACGTGGTAGCTGCTTTACCAATGCATTTGTTTAGCTCGGTATTGAGAGAAAGAGTGTTGGAGATCGTTGAGCCAAAGTACACAAAGTCATGGACAACCTCCAGTTCATGCACAGAGATTGTAATGCAGGGAGGTGACTGCACCCATCAAGACTTGCCAATAAAATAAAATAAAAATAACGGATCAATATCTCAGCAGCTCATTAGGGTTCAGATAGGGTTCAGGGTTCAGAACTTTCTCCACCCTACCAAGAGATACCAGGACTTGGAACCTGGGACTTTCAACATACAGCGCAGGAGTTCCTGCTTTGGACCTGCCATATTGTAGCAGTTGGCTGGTAAACTGGTTCTCAGTCTATTTTCAGAGATCCCATTCAATTTGCTTGCCAAGAAAAACAACTTTCCCCTGACTCTCTGGGATTACCTTTAGGGCTTTCTTTCCCATAATTGGCTAGACCTAACTTTGTTTGACTTGTGGAATTTAAATGACTTTGCAGCCCAAAGAAAGAAAGTATCTTGATCTTCTACCAAACAATGGTCGACATTTGAATTTCACCCACAAGGCACTGTGCAGCCAGAGATCTACAACTGCTGTAAAAAAACAAAAACAAAAAAAAAATTAACCCCCTCCTCCTCCTGCACACACTGTAGTTGTGAGGAATTTGAGGGCTTGTAGTGAAGAAATTAAAAAAACAAAACAGAGAGTTGGGGGGAACAGGAGGTCAGAGAGGGGGCTTGTAAATGGCAGATGTATTTGTGTGAAAATATTGCTTGAAATATTGCCCTTTGTTTTTAGAAGGTTTTGTTTGTGTGTTTGTTTTCATACATTTCAAAGAGTCGGGGAAATCGAGGTAAATACCCAGGGGTACCAAAAGTCTAGAAGTCTCACAACACTGTTCCTTTTCACCAAATCCAAGACTATTTGGTCAAAGCCCCAAAATATTCAAAATCACATGGCAAGCCAATGTACAAGATTCCAGACAGCTAATGTGTTGAAAATCCCCAATTTCTCCCTACGTTTTCCTTTGTTCCCTGCACCTGTTTGGAACTTCCAATCACAGGGATTACTCATGCGTGGAATTCAGGTAGCATCTATTTCTATTGGCATCCTTCAGTCTCGGAAGACTATGGCATCGCGCTCCGAATGGTGGCTCTGGAACAGAGTGTCCTCTCCAGTGCACAAAGCCTGGGTAAAGTAGATATGGAGGACAGACTGTTACCCATGCAACAAATCCCCCTCTCCACTTTGCTGAAATGGTCCAATGGAAAGGCAGAGGCCAATATGGTTGTTTCCAGCGGCGTCGCAGGAGTTGCCAGAATGTGACTGTGTTCAGCCATGAACTGCCTCAGGGACTCCGGCTCCGGATTTTGCCTCGAGGTTGACTCCTGAGGCCTTTTCCATCACTGGATGTAGCCACAAGGCAGTGGAGGTTTGGGATCAGAGTTTTCCTTCTCTCAGATGAGCTGCCTTCCCAGGCTGATGAGTCCCATCTACCCGGTGGCTGTTTAGTCACCTCTTATGACAAGTACAGCCAAACTGAGGGCCTATTCTTATCCCCAGCCCTCAGGGGAATAGCATCTATTATTTTTCTTTTATTTTCCACATTGTTATACCACCCTTCCTCTAAGAAGTTCAGGGAGGTGTACATGGTTGTTTCCCTCCCTTTGTCCTCACAATAAACCTGTGAGGTAGGTGTGGTTGAGAAATAATGACTGGTCCAAGGTGACCCAGGAAGCTTCAATGCTAAGTGGGGATTTGAACCTGGATCTTCCGGGTCCAAGTCCATCTCCTAAACATTTACATCATCCTGGCTCTATTTTCTAATGTTTCTCTACTACTGATCTATTTCCTGGTTGTTGTGGACTTGCTTCTCCTTCTCCTCCAACTGACAAGTAAACACAGAGCCAGGGTCTGAGCCTGCTTATAGGACCATGAAGCCCCTCCCCCATTCCCAAGGGTAGTAAAATCAAGCAGCTCCAAACATTCAATTCCATAGGTAAAACCAGGTTAATGACCACAGATGAAAAAGGATGGGGTCGGTCGGTCTCTCTCTCTCTCTCTTTCTCTCATATACACACACAACATTTAAGCATTTGCTCTGACCCAACATCTGGGATATCTATGCTCATCCACCTGATCAAGTGTGGCTACATGCATCAAGATCCTGGACTAGTGCGAGCACATATGAGTAAAGAAAATACCCAGAAACAAACGGCATTCCTGGTTTGTTTTAGTGTCAACTTGCATTTCAACAACCTTGCCAACCTGTGACACCCAATTCTTCTCCGTCTGTTGGATTGCCTGCGCTTTGCTTTTCATGCCTGCCTTCTTTCCCACCATCACAATCCAGGAGAGGATACAGAACTTTTAGCCTTTTGTAAGAAAAGTCAAAGTTCAGTATGGTGTATGCTGCTACCGTTATATTTCTTTGATTTCCATGGGAAATGTATTGAGGTTGTCAAATCTTACCACTTAAAGGTTCTATAGAGTTTCATTTGAAACACACACAAAAAAAGAGAGAGAGACAACACATACATACCCACAGTTGCTCTCTCGGATTTCTTTTCATCCTTCCCCACCTTTTCAAATAGTTCTCACTAGCTGTGTCTTCAATTGTCATTTGGTTTCGCATCGTTCTTTGAATGAGATGTTGGGATCAGTGGATCATTGGCCTGGAGTGTCATTGTCGTGCTCTAGGTACAGAAAAGGGACTTCCTGCTGGAAAAACAAAGAAGATGGCTTCTGCGAGAGTGGAGACACACGCCGTTCCATCACATTATTGCTCTCGCACACATAAAGGACGAAGATTAAAAGGCAGGTAGAAAAGGGGCCGCTCACTCCCATACCCATATCAGGGCTACAGAGCTGCCACTTCAACCATAACAAAAGAAGCCACCTGGGTGTTAGGGGAAAAGAAAAAACAGGAACATAACCTCTATTCAGATTGTTTAGCTTTCTGAAACAGTTTAGAGCGACTGTCTCTTTCATTTGCTCTTCCCCTATAAATATCTGCCCATATAAATAGCTCCTATTATTCCCCCACCCCCGCCAAACAATTTCTAGTTAGGCTCCAGGTTAGCAACTACCGTTCCAGATATTTGATGTGGCCCTCTGGCCAAAAAGTTTGGAGACCCCTGATCTACACCCCTCTTTTGCCCTGGGGGTCAGGGCAATTTGGGAGGGGGAGCAGAAGACCCCACTCACTGAGTGCAATCTGTTCAAGTTCTTTGGCTAGGTCAGTCACCCACTTCGGGAAAATGTTATTGAATCACATGACTTTGAGTCAACAAATTCATCAATTAAATCTGCATGCGCTTGCATGGGAAATACAGGGCCCTATCCTGTACAACTTTCCAGTGCCGAGGCAGCCACAGTGCAGTCCTGAGGTAATACATGTCCCCTTACCTTGATGAGGCCTCATAAGAACATAAGAACATAAGAACAGCCCCACTGGATCAGGCCATAGGCCCATCTAGTCCAGCTTCCTGTATCTCACAGCGGCCCACCAAATGCCCCAGGGAGCACACCAGATAACAAGAGACCTCATCCTGGTGCTCTCCCCTACATCTGGCATTCTGACTTAACCCATTCCTAAAATCAGGAGGTTGTGCATACACATCATGGCTTGTACCCCATAATGGATTTTTCCTCCAGAAACTCGTCCAATCCCCTTTTAAAGGCGTCTAGGCTAGACGCCAGCACCACATCCAGTGGCAAGGAGTTCCACAGACCGACCACGCGCTGAGTAAAGAAATATTTTCTTTTGTCTGTCCTAACCCGCCCAACACTCAATTTTAGTGGATGTCCCCTGGTTCTGGTATTATGTGAGAGTGTAAAGAGCATCTCCCTATCCACTCTGTCCATCCCCTGCATAATTTTGTATGTCTCAATCATGTCCCCCCTCAAGCGTCTCTTTTCTAGGCTGAAGAGGCCCAAACACCGTAGCCTTTCCTCATAAGGAAGGTGCCCCAGCCCCGTAATCATCTTAGTCGCTCTCTTTTGCACCTTTTCCATTTCCACTATGTCTTTTTTGAGATGCGGCGACCAGAACTGGACACAATACTCCAGGTGTGGCCTTACCATCGATTTGTACAACGGCATTATAATACTAGCCGTTTTGTTCTCAATACCCTTCCTAATGATCCCAAGCATAGAATTGGCCTTCTTCACTGCCGCCGCACATTGGGTTGACACTTTCATCGACCTGTCCACCACCACCCCAAGATCTCTCTCCTGATCTGTCACAGACAGCTCAGAACCCATCAGCCTATATCTAAAGTTTTGATTTTTTGCCCCAATGTGCATGACTTTACACTTACTGACATTGAAGCGCATCTGCCATTTTGCTGCCCATTCTGCCAGTCTGGAGAGATCCTTCTGGAGCTCCTCACAATCACTTCTGGTCTTTACCACTCGGAAAAGTTTGGTGTCGTCTGCAAACTTAGCCACTTCACTGCTCAACCCTGTCTCCAGGTCATTTATGAAGAGGTTGAAAAGCACCGGTCCCAGACAGATCCTTGGGGCACACCGCTTTTCACCTCTCTCCATTGTGAAAATTGCCCATTGACACCCACTCTCTGCTTCCTGGCCTCCAACCAGTTCTCAATCCACGAGAGGACCTGTCCTCTAATTCCCTGACTGTGGAGTTTTTTCAGCCTCCATCAACCCCCACTGCAGCATGTGACATGGTTGCATCAAGCCATGTTGGCATGGCTGCATCAAGTACTAGAAAGTGGGATAGGGCTGGGCCACAGTCATTCTAAAGAAAAACAGGAAAAAAATACCTTTTTTGGATTGTGCATGTACATGTCACAGCAGCCATCATCTTTGAAGAGGCATCCTCTCGTCTCCCTCACATAGAAAGGAATGCCTCTTTTACCAAGGCACAACCTCCAAGATAATTTGCTGCTTCCTAATGAGACACGCCAAAAGTCCACCTGGCTCATTAAGGACCAAATACATCCAGGGGTGTTGTCGAAGGGACTCCTCCGACAGCATGACTGAAGATGTCATCCACAGGAGCACTCAGGCGCTGCCTTTGAAACAGGCTCTTCACTCAAAAGAAGCATCGGACTTAGCAGAAGTCAAACTGAGAAATTTACCTAGGGGCCTATGTTACAGCACAATCCAATGCATGCCTCCTGGACAGTCATTCTAATTGAGTTCTATAGGATTTACTCTTAGAAACATGCATATAGGATTGCAATTGTAATCTTTTGGCAATGCCCAAGTCAGTGATTTTCAACCTTTTTAGTTTCACGGCTCACTGACAAGGTAGTAAAATGACCAAGGCACACCATTAGTGTTTTGACAATTGACAAGGCACACCGTGCTGCTGGTGGGGGGCTCATGTTCCCCAAGGGCCCTACTAATAAATGACCCTTTCACAAGCTCCCACAGTACACCTGCAGACTGCCCATGGCACACCAGTGTGCATAGCACAATGGTTGAAAATGGCTGGCCTAGGTCTTTCTTAAGGACTGCTGAGACAGACAGACAGAAAGACAGGCAAGCAGGGAGTGCGACAAATGAGTGCAACGCATCTAGGCTGCAATCTTTCCAAATTTACCTGGCAGTAAGTCCTAAGGAACTCAGCTTTACTTTTCTGTACACATGCATAAGAACATAAGAACAGCCCCACTGGATCAGGCCATAGGCCCATCTAGTCCAGCTTCCTGTATCTCACAGCGGCCCACCAAATGCCCCAGGGAGCACACCAGATAACAAGAGACCTCATCCTGGTGCCCTCCCTTGCATCTGACATTCTGACATAGCCCATTTCTAAAATCAGGAGGTTGCGCATACACATCATGGCTTGTACCCTGTAATGGATTTTTCCTCCAGAAACTTGTCCAATCTCCTCTTAAAGGCGTCCAGGCTAGAAGCCATCACCACATCCTGTGGCAAGGAGTTCCACAGACCAACTACACGCTGAGTAAAGAAATATTTTCTCTTGTCTGTTCTAACTCTTCCAACACTCAATTTTAGTGGATGTCCCCTGGTTCTGGTGTTGTTTGAGAGTGTAAAAAGCATCTCCCTATCCACTTACCTGGCAGTAAGTCCTAAGGAACTCAGCTTTACTTTTCTGTTCACATGCATAAGAACATAAGAACAGCCCCACTGGATCAGGCCATAGGCCCATCTAGTCCAACTTCCTGTATCCCACAGCGGCCCACCAAACGCCCCAGGGAGCACATCAGATAACAAGAGACATGCAGGGCTTCCTGGGAATTGTAGTTTAAGAACATAAGAACAGCCCCACTGGATCAGGCCATAGGCCCATCTAGTCCAGCTTCCTGTATCTCACAGCGGCCCACCAAATGCCCCAGGGAGCACACCAGATAACAAGAGACCTGCATCCTGGTGCCCTCCCTTGCATCTGGCATTCTGACATAGCCCATTGCTAAAATCAGGAGGTTGCACATACACATCATGCCTCCATATTTACAGCTTAGCTATCTGTGGATCTGGCTCAATCTGGTCAAGCCAGTGGTGTTGGTGAAGCCCCATCACCTGGCCCAAAAGGATCAGGCCCTTGGTTGCCTGTGACGATCCTACCATGGATAGCAGCCTGGTTGTGTCACATTCCTAGTGCAGGAATGAAGAATTCTGTTTAAGAATACCATTTGTTGCACAGGTATTCTTGCACAGGTAGCCAACAGAGGTTGGCTACGAGCGAGGTCCTTCCTTACAGTTCAGAGGCAAATTCATGCATTCATGAAGCATCCTTATTATTGATAGCTCTGTCTTTGATACATGTTACACTGAGATATTGAAAACATATGAAGTGTAACATCCGATTTCTAATCTAATCAATCACATGCCATGTATATGCAGTGGATTCCTAGCTTGTGCTAAGATTAATTATTATCAGAAATGACAACTCACTTTTGATGGGAGGGGGAATAGTGCCTGCACAATCACGTTTGGGTTTGGGGGGGTGGGGGTTCTTTTCTTTTTTCTTTTTTTTTAAGGGAGACCGAAGATGCAAAGCAATGAGGACTTTAATGCATTAACAACTACTTCTGTCACTCAAGACATATGCAACAGCCTTGAAGACAACAGAAGCCGAGATGAAAAAGCTGCTAAATCAGCTCTCTATTAAAGCATTTAGAGGTTGTTTTTCACCAGATTTTACATGAAAATTATGCAATCTGTTGCAAAATTAAGCTCCCATCTTCCAGATGGCATTCCGAGTCTCAGCAAACATTTACATGCTTCATGTAACAAATTGTATGTGTATATCTATTTCCCAGTGCGCTTTGATATGTCGTTGCGCTGGACGTGCAATATGGAACTGATGCCAATTTAAGCGATGCACCTCAAACCATGTCCACTTACCAAGTGTGGGAACTTGCCTTTTTCCATGATTAAGTCTCTCTAGGCCAGTGCCTCTCACACTTTTTAGTACCAGGACCCACTTTTTAGAACGGCAATCTGTCGGGAAATGATGTCATTAATGTGGAAATAATGTCAAGGTCAGAAGTGACATCAAGCAGGAAAACTGTTAACACAAACAACAAAATCAAATCAATTAATTTTGTTAAATTAAAATTTTACAAAGAGTAATTTTTCTGGAGGAAAAATCCATTACGGGTTGCAAGCCATTATGTGTATACGCAACCTACTGATTTTAGAAATGGGCTATGTCAGAATGCCAGATGCAAGGGAGGGCACCAGGATGAGGTCTCTTGTTATCTGGTGTGCTCCCTGGGGCATTTGGTGGGCCACTGTGAGCTACAGGAAGCTGGACTAGATGGGCCTATGGCCTGATCCAGTGGGGCTGTTCTTATGTTCTTAACTACAATTCCCAGGAGGCCTTGCAGGTCTTCTTGTTATCTGGTGTGCTCCCTGGGGCATTTGGTGGGCTGCTGTGAGATACAGGAAGCTGGACTAGATGGGCCTATGGCCTGATCCAGTGGGGCTGTTCTTATGTTCTTAAATTACAATTCCCAGGAGGCCTTGCAGCTCTTCTTGTTATCTGGTGTGCTCCCTGGGGCATTTGGTGGGCCGCTGTGAGATACAGGAAGCTGGACTAGATGGGCCTATGGCCTGATCCAGTGGGGCTGTTCTTATGTTTTTATGTAAGTATAGGATAAAATAAAATTATTTGCAAACTCTTAAAGAACCCTCCTAACCCTCCCAAGCAGCTGGTGATCTGTTTTAAAAAAAATCCCCAGACATCCCAAAAGCTGCAGTCCTAACCGCATTTACCCAGGAGCAAGCCCCAGTGATTATCATTGTTAAAAGCATATACATAGTAGCCTGTTAAAAGTACAGATCTGTGACATTTCCCCAAATGCAGTCACATACCATAGTAGCATCATGTCTAATACATTAAAAATAAAATACACACTGAAATGAACGGGGACCCACCTGAAATTGGTTTGCAAACCATCTAGTGGGTCCCAACCTACAGTTTGAGAAACACTGCTCAAGGCATTTGGCTCGACATTAACAAGTAGAAACTTTAACTGCACGCCAGTGAATTCTCACAGACCACTGATAGTCTTCCATTAAATTAATTAAGAGCTAATTGCATTGTTGGAATTCTATTGTGGAGTTAAGTTGAATAAAATGCTCTGAAGTGTGTGTTAGCAAACAGTAGAATAAAGAATACAGGAGGGAGACAATGGGAGCCTTGTTGCTACTGAAAAACGTGCCACAACTGTGGATGTTCATCAAACGTTTGCTTTTTGAGATGAAAATCCCTTTCTTGGAGGGGCTGAACTTTCTGTCAGCTATTCAACATTCTCTTTTGAAAAATAAGAAGATATTCTGCCAGATTCCCACTGGGCCTTGTGCCCACTTAAGACTGATTAGTTTCCCTTGTTAGACTCACAAGTGCAGCAAGCAAAAGTCAGAGTCCAGTTCCAGTCCACAGATTCCAAGTAAACCAGTCCAATCAATGAGAGTTGCCAAATCAGAGTCCAGAGCCAATAAGCCAAGTTACAGTCCAAGGTCAGGTTCCACGTAAGTCAGTCAAGGTATCCAAGTCAAAGTCCATATGCCAAGTCACAGTCCAAGGTCAGATTTCAAATTCAATAAGCCAAGTCAGTCAGTCTCCTCTCCTACCTCCAACCTACACTCCTTCTACAACCCACAGTCTTTAGTTCCTCCAGGTGCTGTTTATATACTTCTAGGTTCACTTTAGCCTCTAGTGGCTGCAGCTGTGCAGCACACCTCCAGCTACCACCTGGGCTTTAACCCTGCATTTACTTAGAGCAAGGGGCACTGTGGACACCACATTCTACCTCCTCGCCAGATCTTCTGCTATTCCACTACAGTAGACAATGAAGATGGGCATGATAGAACATTATGTCTGTTGTGGACTAAACTAATAGGAACACATGCTGTAGAAACACACAAACACACACTTATTACCCAGCACCCCCCAATAAAGACACAGGCACGGGCATATGGTACAAAGGGCCACTTTATTAACTATTTAAATATACTTCAGATTGCAACAGGGCCTAACAAATGTCATGCGGGTTCTACATGGGGGAAACGGAGCTGCCCGTCTACTTCCCCCTATAGTGATTTGGGCGACCACACCAGAATCTGGGCAGCGTCAGTACAAGCCTGCCGCCCCCTTCATTGTCACCCCGAAGGGGTAGGGTGGCAGGCTAGCTCAGGCCACCCGAGCGAACCCGCGGTGCGCCTTTACCACCAGGCCGAGGTTCATCCAGCCTGCGTCACCCAGCCGGGAATGCCAGCATGACCAAGCGTGGAGTCCACCCGGCCCTTGCCACCCTGCGGTGTACACCGATATGACCTTACCTACCCAAAACCCGCACGACACCTGCCTAAAGTGACTAAGAAGACCTATGGAAAAATCCCATTCCGCCCCTAACTCCACAGTCCAGGGTAGGCAAAAAACCACCAACCGATGTGCCAATTAGGCTGATGGCAAAAATTCCTACCCAGCCCCAGAAGGCGACCAGCTAGTCTCGGACTGCCAAAGGGTGGGCGGGTGGGTGACCGCTGCCTGGTCCCGACTGCGCGGGCTTCTCTGTGCAGCCTGCACGTGGCCCCAGACCAATTAGCCCCCAGCCAATCGGCTGCGAGGCTGGCCCATTCTGTGCCTCGTGAGGGGGCAGGGTAAACGCTGGTGGTGTGCTAATACACTTGCCACCAGAATTCTTAGAGACCAGGGTCACCCAATGAAATTGAGGTACTGTCGATTTAGGGAATGTAGTTCTTCGCACAAGGCCTAATTTATGGAATTAACTGCCACGGGTTGTGGTGATGGCCACTAGCCTAGATGACTTTAAGAGGGGATTAGACAAATTCTTGAAGACCAGGTCAACCTACAGATGTAAGATATGAGAGCTAAACATAAGATTCAGAGGCAGTGCAGTACCTCCAACAGCAGATTGCTGTTGCCTTCATAGCCTGTTTGTAGGTTCCTGGAGGCACTGGAGTGCTTACCATGTGAGCCAGGGTGGGGTAGATAGAAAGGTCTAGATCAGTGGTTCTCACATTTAGCACTGGGACCCACTTATTGGAATGAGAATCTGTCAGGACCTACTGGAAGTGATGTCATGGCCGGAAATGACATCATCAAGCAGGACAATTTTTAACACTCCTAGGCTGCAATCCTACCCACACTTAACCATGAGTAAGTCCCATTTACTATATTGTTAAAAGAATATGCATGTGTGTTGGCAACCTTCAGTCTTGAAAGACTATGGTATCATGCTCTGAATGGTGATTCTGGAACAGTGTCTAGTGTGGCTGAAAAGGTCAATTCGGGAGTGACAATCCCTTCCACATTGGGAGCAAGTGCAGCCTGTCCCTGGTCTGTCTCCCTGGCTATGGGCCTTCCTTCTTTGCCTCTTTGCCTCAGACTGTTGGCCAAGAGTCTCTTCAAACTGGGAAAGGCCATGCTGCACAGCCTGCCTCCAAGCGGGCCGCTCAGAGGCCAGGTTTTCCTACCTGTTGAGGTCCACTCCTAAGGCCTTCAGATCCCTCTTGCAGATGTCCTTGTATAGCAGCTGTGGTCTACCTGTAGGGCGCTTTCCTTGCACGAGTTCTCCATAGAGGAGATCCTTTGGGATCAGGCCATCATCCATTCTGAAAACATTAATATGCATAGTAGCTTGTTAAAAGTACAGATTGGTAACATTTCCCCGAATGCAGTCACATACCATGGGAGCATCAAGTCTAAATATTAAAAATAAAATATCAAAATGAATGGGGCCCACCTGAAATTGGCTTGTGACCCACAGTTTGAGAAACACTGGTCAAGCTAGTTCTTTTCAAGATTCACCATAGACAGGGCCAGCCTATCCATGGGAAAGAGAGGAAGAGGACATGAGGAAGGGAGGAGAGCGCTGAAGAAGAATATTGGCAAGTGAGAGGGGCAGAGGCTGGCACATCTTTGAGTAAGGAGGCAGCATTTAGTATGCCACCTCAGGCATCAGGGGTTCTTGTTGGAGTACCCTTGAGCATAGACCCAGGACTTAAGGGAACAGCTGTGGTTCAGTGATACAGCAAGCAGAAGCTCTCAGGTTCAATTCATGGCATCTTTTGATAGAGAGGGGGAAAAAAATCCCTTCAGAAACCCTGCAGGGCCACAACTAATCAGTCCTGACAATACTGAACTAGCAGCACATGCCTATGCAAACGTCTTCAGGAGTAAGTCCTGTTCAATGGGACTTACTCCTAGGTAAGTGTGCACAGGATTGGAGGCTTAATGAACTGGTAGCCTGACTTCATAAAAGGCAGCTTTCAATGCTCTTGAAACTAAAGGAGCAGTCTCTTCTCAGCCGTTCTCAAATGTGCAAGTGTACTGGAATTACTTCATGCTGTAGTCTAAAAAAAGTCACAGAGTCCAATAACCTGACATTTGAGGAAGGGGAAGAAATTTGCACAGGGGAAGAAATTTGCATAATTGCTTTGGGCTGATTTCTTTAAGCTGGCTGAATCCTCCCAGCTATATCCAGCTTCTCTTTCGAGAGCTGTAGAGTTAGTAGGTTTTAGAGGAGTTGAAAAATGTTGGGAGCTGAACTGGTTCAGAAGCACAACTGAAGCAACAGACCAGATTTTCAGCTCCAGAAACCTCTGGTGTCCAATTAAGACGACATGGTCTTATTTCCAACTGCTTGTTTTCCTTGGGGGGGGGGGGAGAAAGTTATGGGTGGAGAGAAAAGAAAAAGGACTGTTTGGCTTGGAAAACTTTGAGTCTTCCAATGGAATGAGCAGTTGTTAACTATTTGTCAGGAGGATGCAATGACATGTCCCTAGTGAGTAAATAATCACCTTCAAAATCTTTCGTAACACAGAATTGCTTCCTTCCCACAGCCACAGCACCTATTGCAATGTTTTATATGCCTTATGATTGTCCTTGTGCATAGTACCTACTGGATAGTACTTGTAACATCCATTTGTCCTACCAGTGCCATTTTGACTCATTCAGTGCTCTACCAACTCAGGAACTTTTGCTGGCTTTTCTGTCTGGGTTAATACATAAGCTGAGAGGTTTTATTTCACCACACTGGTTCATTCACCATTCACGGTGGCATATCGATGTGAGCAGGTGGTAGTACAGAATGCAAAATCAAGGATTCTATCCAGAATGAAGCCAGTGAAATGGCACTGTGCTGTGATTATGCAAAATGCACCTCTCTTTTGCTGACCTTTGCAGGTGCTGCTTCCTCTTCCTTCAAATCCTTCCTCCAAGCCAATGACGTAATTTGATGGGGTGCAAAGCACTAAGTCACTTTGTGAGGGAGCCTCACTGTGGTGTGCAAGTGACCCCTCCGCTCCCCTCCCCTTCAGAGCCCTTCCAGGAGGTGGGAGCAAAACAGAGGTGACCAGGGAATGGCTATGAAGGGGAGGGGGAGAGACCATTTGTATGCTGGGGTGAAGCTCCGTGCAAAACTTAGTGCTTTGCACCACCTCTAACTATGCCACTGCTCCAAGCCCATCTTTTCCATGGGGTCTTTGACTAATCCCCTTAATTCTTAGTCCCAATTATTGCTAAGCTTTAAATCATGGAAACAGTTGTCCAGTGATGCAGACAGGGGTGTACCAACTCTACCTGGCAATGCCAAGGGACTTGTAGTGTCCCTGCCCTGGAGGGGCCTGGAGCAGGCTTGTCCCACCCCCAGGGAGGCCTCAGATTGGCTGAAGGGAGAGGGGGTTCCAGCACCCTTGTCCTCCTCCCTTGCAGAGCTGCCAGACCTGGCCTAGGAGCAGGAGCTGTTCACAACAACAGTATTTAACAACAACAGTATTTATATACCGCTTTTCAACAAAAAGTTCACAAGGCGGTTTACAGAGAAAATCAAATAACTAAATGGCTCCCTGTCCCAAAAGGGCTCATAATCTAAAAAGATGCAAAGGAATACCAGCCGACAGCCACTAGAACAGACAGTGCTGGGGTGAGGTGGGCCAGGTACTCTCCCCCTGCTAAATAAAAGAGGAGCACCCACTTGAAAAAGTGCCTCTTACCCAGTTAGCAGGGGTTAACCTGCTAACCTCACAGCTCCCTGCTTCGCACTGACCGCCTCCCATCCCTGGCCTTCCTGTTTTATGGAGCAGGCCCGCCCCCTTTGGCCCCGCCCCTTCCTCCAGGTGGGGCAGAAAAGGCGTTTCCTTGGCCCCGCCCCTTCCTCCAGGTGGGGGCAGAAAAGGCCTTTCCTGTTCCTGGCTTGTTTCCTGTAGTGTTCCTTGTTTGCCCTGCCAGCCCCCTCTGGCTGGTTGGGGTGAGCCAACCTTCTTTGCCCCCTTCAAGGGTAGGGCGGCCTCCCCACCCTGGGCATGGGGTGCCTGCTCCAGGGTAAGTCGGGGGTCAGGGCATCTGGGAGGGGCTCCGACAGGACTCAAACTGAGGTCTCTTTGCATTCAAAGCATGTGGGCTCCCACAGAACACCTCCTCTCCATAAATGTAATTTAATTCAGTAATGTCATGTCATTCACTACGAATGTCATCATCATCCCTCCTGTTTTCATCCCACCATTTGTTTTCATGATGCAAGGAGCAAGGGACGGCTTACCTTGTAGTGGGGAACACCAGTGGGCTTTTTCCTTTTCTTCCAACTATGTTTAAAAGTTTAAAAGGAATGCCCAAGTTATTTTTCATATTTTTATACCACCCTTTCTCCAAGGAGTTCATTGTGGTATACATGGTTTATCTTCCTTTTGTCCTCACAACAACCCTGTGAGGTGGAGAGTGTCACACTAGGAAGGTTACACTATGAAATTTCATGTCTGAGCAGGGATTTGAGCCTGGATCTCCCAAATCATTTATACCATCCTGGCTCAATTTCCTGCAGAATCTCCTGGGAGCAGCTATGTTTAGTCTGGGACATTGTATGTAAAATGAAGCCGGCCTTGTTCTTCTCTTTGAAACAGGTTTTTGCCAATTCAGATGTGTTCTAGAACATACCGCCATTGTCAAGAGGCAGCATTCATTCAATGACAGCATGGTTCGCTAAAGGCTCTCTCTACTTTTGTTCCATTTTGTTCCATCTCTCCCCTCAATTAATTGAGGCCTGTCTGTTCCGCCTCAATAGGAGATCCATTTATATGTTATCACGGAAGAGGTACCCTCACATTAGTTACTGGGTATAATTATCTCTTTAAATTGATAGTTACTACATTTTTTTTAAATTACTCTGCCAGTTCCATGCATCTCTGAAACTCAGCATGCAGCACCGCTACTGATATGTATGGCACTGAAACCCACAATTCTAGGTTTGTGTTCTGTCACTGAAATGATAAGACTTTCAGCTGTAATGGATAGGACACCGGAGGACTAATGCATTCAGACAAAAAAGGCATTCTGCATTGCTAGTACATCAAGATATAATATTTTGAGAATGGCTGTTAGTGCAGCTAGATTGTTTCATCCCTTTTGAGCAGGGGTGTTCAAAGTTTTTGGCAGGAGGGCCACATCATCTCTCTGACACTGTGTCGGGGGCCAGGGGGAAAAATTAATTTACATTTAAAATTTGAATAAATTTACATAAGTTTACATAAATGAATATATTAAAGATGAACTTATATGAATGAATGAAGGTCTTGCAATAGCTCAAGGCCTATAAAAGGCCTTTCTCAAAGCAAGGCTGGCCTTTCCTTTGCTGCCACTACTGCATCACAGACATGAAACAAGAAGCAATGGAGGGAGCCCTCATCCCACAGCTCACGTGAGAGGTCAAACAGTCACACTCACGCTGAGAGCAGTTGTGTCAGGCCAGTGTGGGCTCCAACAAATCTCCAGAGGGCCAGAGGCTCATTAGAGACTGTGGGCTCCCTGAGGACCGCATTGAGAGGCCTCGAGGGATGCAAGTGGCCCCAGGGCCGGGGTTTGGGCCTGCTTTTGAGTGACAGCATTTCAGGAAAAAGGAAACTGGACAGATGATCAGAGCAAGAGGGTTGGTGGTCTTGACTGAACCCTCATGCAAATTGGCAGCAGAACATGGGTTGAATATTCATCTGCACATAGACATACTATTGTGTTTCATTCCTCCAAGAAACTCAGGGCGGTGTACCTGCCCCCCCACCAATTCTATTAGCACAACAGCCCTATGAGGTAGGCAGGGTTAGGAAATAGTTACCAACCCCAAGTACTCATTGAGCTTTGTGGCTAAGGGACACACTGAAACAAAATCAATGCCTTGTCTAGCTATGCATCAAGGCTGTACCTGCATTCAGGGCTTCTCTGAAGAGGCAAGATGGAATGCAAGGTGAGCATTTCTCCTGCATGGAACAGGATCTCCCCAGGGTACACAAAATGCCTCAGCAGAAAAGTGCTGAATGTGGGGTGTGTGTAGGGGGTGCTGCTAGTCAGTGCGTCAGTGTAGGGGGTGCAATGGGGTGCTCCCGTTACTCCCCTGCTTGTTCCGAGTTCTTGAATTATAGTTGGCAACCTTCAGTCTCGAAAGACTCTGGTATCGCACTCTGAATGGTGATTCTGGAACAGCGTCTAGTGTGGCTGAAAAGGCTGATTTGGGAGTGACAATCCCTTCCACACCGGGAGCAAGTGCAGTCTGTCCCTGGTCTGTCTCCCTGGCTGAGGGCCTTCCTTCTTTGCCTCTTTGCCTTGGTCTGTTGGCCAAGTGTCTCTTCAAACTGGGAAAGGCCATGCTGCGCAGCCTGCCTCCAAGCGGGCCGCTCAGAGGCCAGGGTTTCCCACCTATTGAGGTCCACTCCTAAGGCCTTCAGATCCCTCTTGCAGATGTCCTTGTATAGCAGCTGTGGTCTACCTGTAGGGCGCTTTCCTTGCACGAGTTCTCCATAGAGGAGATCCTTTGGGATCCGGCCATCATCCATTCTCACAACGAGCCAATGCAGGCATCTCTGTTTCAGCACTGTATACATGCTAGGGATTCCAGCACATTCCAGGACTGTGTTTGGAACTTTGTCCTGCCAGGTGATGCCGAGGATGCATCGGAAGCAGCGCATATGGAAAGCGTTCAGTTTCCTCTCCTGTTGTGAGTGAAGAGTCCATGACTCGCTGCAGTACAGAAGTGTACTCAGGATGCAAGCTCTGTAGACCTGGATCTTGATATGTTCCGTCAGCTTCTTGTTGGACCAGACTCTCTTTGTGAGTCTGGAAAACATGGTAGCTGCTTTACCGATGCGTTTGTTTAGCTTGGTATCAAGAGAGTGTTGGAGATCATTGAGCCAAGGTACACAAAGTCATGAACAACCTCCAGTTCATGCTCAGAGATTGTAATGCAGGGAGGTGAGTCCACATCCTGAAGCATGACCTGTGTTTTCTTAAGGCTGATTGTCAGTCCAAAATCTTGGCAGGCCTTGCTAAAACAATCCATGAGCTGCTGGAGATCTTTGGCAGAGTGGGTAGTGATAGCTGCGTCATCGGCAAAGAGGAAGTTGCGCAGACATTTCAGCTGGACTTTGGACTTTGCTCTCAGTCTGGAGAGGTTGAAGAGCTTTCCGTCTGATCTGGTCCGGAAATAGATGCCTTCTGTTGCAGTTCCAAAGGCCTGCTTCAGCAGGACAGCGAAGAAAATCCCAAACAAGGTTGGCGCAAGAACACAGCCCTGCTTCACTCCGCTTCGGATGTCAAAAGGGTCTGATGTGGAGCCATCGAAGACAACAGTGCCCTTCATGTCCTTGTGGAAAGATCTGATGATGCTGAGGAGCCTGGGTGGACATCCAATCTTGGGGAGAATCTTGAAGAGGCCGTCTCTGCTGACCAGGTCGAAAGCCTTTGTGAGATCTATGAAGGCTATAAAGAGTGGCTGTCGTTGTTCCCTGCATTTCTCCTGCAGTTGTCTAAGGGAGAATACCATATCAGTGGTGGACCTGTTGGCTCGGAATCTGCACTGTGATTCTGGATAGACGCTCTGGAGAGGACACTCTTGAATTATAACAGTGATCAAAAACAAGATTGTACCTGTGCATTTGGCTTCACCGTTTGCATTGGCACCAATCTTATATTCACTTACCTGAGAGTAAGCCTCACTGAACATAGTGGGTCTAACTTCTTAGTAAACCTATCTAGGATTGTGCTGTATATCTATCTGCCTGCCTGCCTGCCTGCCTGCCTTATCCTTTACTGGGGATGGTTCAGACAACACATTAAGTCCAGAATTGTCAACCACATGTTAACAGATCTATATACTCATTCTGTCATCTCCCATTACTTCTTGGCTACTTTCCCTAACTATTTTCCTAACTGGTGGAAGGACATTGCAAGAACCACCCCTTCTACATGTGCTTCTAGACTAAATAAAGATATGGTCACATAATTAAGAGCCCAATCCTATCCCCCACCACTGCATAATAGGGAGGGAGGAAATCAGATAGCCCAGTAAGAGGTAAGTAAAATGTTCCCAGTAGACAAACTGATCACCTATGGGTAATCACATATTCATTGGCATAAGTTGGGAGAGAAGAAGGAGGAAGGGTTTGGAAAAATCAGCTTTTGCCTTTGAGATCCACCCCCTCCAGCCCAGTCCTCATCTCCTGCCCTCCTCTCTCCCCACCATGACCCTCCCCCTTCCTGCCCACTACCTGCCCCCTCGACCATCTTACCTGCTCCACTTCAACCTAGGTGGGCCATTGGCTCATGCAGGGAGCAGCTGGTCATTTCTGATGGTGGTTCACTTGAGCTCAGCAGCCGTGCACCATAATTTTTACCCCAAACAGTCCCACATGATTCTGGACAGATATGCTCATGACCCTCACATGTCTGGGCACCTCCTCTTATTTCTAGGCTACAATGCAACACATTTCAAGCAGCAGTTCATGTGGACCATCTCACCCTCCAGGATTAAGGAAACGGTCTAGGAAGCGCAAGAAAAGGCCAGGTGGTGCGTAGATTTAATAATCACATGGGACTGGTTCTAAAGTTAAAGTATAATCCAAACTAGCCTGTGCTTACCCTAGTGGACTAATAGCTTTCTATACTAGTTGTCTCTCTGTCTGCGAAGAGGCTTCTTCTACAGAGGTCAACTTGAAGTAACACTATGGCAAGAGTATCAGACCTGGAGATGTCATAGTGAGATCTCTTGCCTCTCCTCCCTCACCATTTTCAACTATCTGAAACTTCCCCAGCATCTTGGAAGGCGAAAATGAGAGACGGTACCTCAGGAGGCTTTCAAAGGGGCTAGATTAGTGTAGCCTGATTGCCAGCACTGATAGCTGTGTGTGATAAGTCTGACTTTATGTCTCCATTTGCATATTAATTGTAATTCAACTACGGCATAATTAGAAAAGTTCAATACGCAGTTTTATCAAGACCTCAGCTGCATCAACAAGAAGTCAAAGGCTTTATAAGCTTTCCCAGCGTTCGCTGAAAGTCCTTGGGAAATATTTCTCCTTCCATTTTGGCTAGATACCGTTTCCTGATTCATCGACTGGTTTGCCCTTCGTCCTTGGGGGATGGATACAAATTATGTGGAAGCAAAGGGACCTTTGCTTTCACCCCTATTGTTTTTTTTTTTAGCTATAACGTTTGATAGAATAGAGATATTTCAATGTGGTTTATTTGATTGCATTCTGCATCAAATCACACATTGAATGATATATAACTTGATGATATTTTTTTTCTAAAATGCCAAGATTTTAACAATTTTGGCCAGTAGTGGTGTCACGGCCCTGTGCGCATCACCCGGTGCAGCCCTGCGCCCTCCCCCAGCGAGGCCACTGGTGCAATATAGCAGCACAACCATCTCACCACAAGAATGGTCATGGGAATGGGGAAAGCACAATATGCTCGCAACAACCTTATTTGATGCTCCAAGGAGGTTACTTTGGAAACCTGACCTATTACCGCAATTTAATGTCTGTCATCACCAACTTGAACTAGTAGGATCTCTTCGTAAGGACTGTACCGCATGAAAAGCATGCTGTTATCATTGCCACATGAACTTCTCTTTCTGCAGGCTTCACGTGTTGTTCTGGAAGTGCAAACGGTCTCTGTTGTTGCTGTTGTTGTCATTAAGTCCAGTGTGTCGTTTACTGCTGGCACTAATTTTCCTGGGGGCCTTGGGCAGGTGACTTTATAGTGTCCCCCCTCCAGGGCTTGGTGTGGGGAAGGTGGGTTGGTAGTTGGCTGTCACTTTTTTTAACTATTGCAAAATTTCTCTTACTATTGCACCATTGGCCACGGTGGTGGATATGAGGACACTGTATCTTCAGTAACGTAAGACTGAGGTCACAAGTGCAGCTGTCAAGACATGCCCTGAGTCACTTCCACTAAATGAGTCCCCCATAATAGTTTGGGGAAGGCTCACCTTGATGGTAGAAGCTTGGAGTGTGTCTTCGTGGCTGCACTGTCAGACACCATCTTTTTCCACCATAGTCTCAGGCGGTAGCTGTGTACACTTTGATGGTGCCCCAAATTAAGAACTTGGAGGCTGCAATCCCAGGCTCATTTGAATAGGAAGTCATTCCCATGGCTCAGAGTGACAGGCAGCCCAGTCCTAAGCTTCCCGGTGCCTGCATGAATATTTATTATTGTTGGCAACCTTCAGTCTCAAAAGACTATGGTATCGCGCTCTGAAAGGTGGTTCTGGAACAGCGTCTAGTGTGGCTGAAAAGGCCGATTCGGGAGTGACAATCCCTTCCACACTGGGAGCAAGTGTAGTGTGTCCCTGGTCTGTCTCCCTGGCTGTGGGCCTTCCTTCTTTGCCTCTTAGCCTCAGACTGTTGGCCAAGTGTCTCTTCAAACTGGGAAAGGCCATGCTGCACAGCCTGCCTCCAAGCGGGCCGCTCAGAGGCCAGGGTTTCCCACTTGTTTGACCGCTGTATCCCATGGGTGCTGGGAAGCCACCGGAGGTCTGAAGGGGACTTTCATCCCCTTCCCCCGAGGAAAGGCCCAGGCCCTACAATGGGGCTTCTCAAGTCTGCACCAGCTATTTTACCAGTGCAGACTTGAGAACCACTGTGTCAAACTTTGTAGCCCAACATGGATAAGAGTATCCAAGGGAGGATTCTGGATCCTCCGCCAGTCCCACCCCCCTCCTGCCCTGGCCCATTCCCTGTTCTGCCTTCACCCCACCCCGGAATGCCTCCTCCTGCCCTGAACAGCTACACCGCTGCCCACCAGTCTTACTATCCGCTGGCGGCCATGTGGCATCCTCCACCCATCATTAGGATCAGCGCTCCCTCCTTCCATGGTGCCACAAATGTGTTTTATGACACGTTTAAGAATCTAACACCAGCGTTGGTGCTCAGTGCCAACACTAGAGACCCAAAGGTTGGGCCCTTTTCTGAGTAAATAGAATAATGTTTAACATCCCATTGATTTTGAAGAGAAAGCCAAGCTTGTGCACAGTGTTGAACTTGGTCTAGAGCAGGGGTCTCCAAACCCCAACCCGGGGGCCGGATGGAGCCCTCAGCAAGCCTCTTTCCGGCCCTCGGCCAACCTCTTGTCTCCTGAAAGCTTCTGGCCCAACTCAACTGAACATGACCAGAACTGCGCTCTGATTGTGTCTGGAGGGTCTTCTGAGGGCCAGAGAGGTGGAATGAATGAGCCCATTCATTCATTTATTCACTCATCTATGTTCCATCTCTTATTTATTTAAATTTTATATCTAATTTTTTTTTTCTGGCCCTCCACACCACACCAGATATTTGATGTGGCCCTCTGGCCAAAAAGTTTGGAGACCCCTGGTCTACAGTGAGGTGGCCAAACTGTAACTCACAAGCGAGGTGCGGCTCTTTGACGTATAATGTGTGACCGTGAGACGTATGTTGGCTGAGCTCCTTTTTGCATCCCAATTTATATAGAAGATAAATAAGAAATTTTCAAGCTATATAATTATTTTCCAGGTATAAACTGAGATTCCACTGGATTACAACATAACTTTAATGTTCATGGTGAGTAAATATACTTAAGAACTGAAATGCTTCTTAAATATTGTGGCACTCGAACAACGGCAGTTTTTTGTAAGTGGCTCTAAGTTTAACCACCTCTCATCTAGATCATGCTCACTACAATCAGTTCTTCCTTTTTCACACAGCAGAAAATATTGTTTTGAGTATTACCTCTAAAACATTATACTAAATTGCTTCACGTAAAAGTCGCATTAAATGCTATACTGAGATACTTAAAAAGAGGTGCGAAGAAAGGAGGGGAAATATGTGATTTTGTTAGCAGAAAAATTGATACGCACGCGGTTTATTGCACTGTGCTAGATGTTTTGTCTGACACATTAAAGAAAAAAATAGATGCTTAACATCCACATAAACAGAGAATACATCTCATAATCATCTTCTTCTAGCAAGGCTGCTATTAAAGCACTGCACTTCTTGACCTCTTGCACATTACAGCAACTTGTAAAATGCAAAAAACTTGGTATGCATATATTCATAAGCAAAACATTTATTGCAACTGTAAAATGAATATATATAACAACCATTTCCTCATTCACCAGCTCTATGTCTACGTGAACAGCACAGTGCTTTGTTTTTCAATTAATGATGCTCATACATGCACAGTCCAAACTTATTCTCCCCACCCCCCATCGCAGCAATGCCAAACTGGTGAACACTGCATTCCATGGTGGGGGGTGGACCAGGAGGCATCAGTGGGGAAAGGGGACTTTAAATCTCATTACCCCTCATTGCCACCATTGGGGGATGAGGTTAAGAGAGTACACTGTATCCAAATACAGAGGTAACGCAAGCACACAAGCTATTAGTGCCTTCCAGGACCAATGTGCTCCATAGCTATAACTCCTCATTGGATTCAGTAATAGGATGGGGGGAGGGCAAGCTGGGGGCAAGGGGTGGGAAAATTGGGGCTGGATGGTGGCAGGATCAGTGGTGCCAGTAAGCATCATATCCTATCCCCCTCCCGGGCTTGATTTGCCAACAAGGATCAAGGCAGACTTTTACCTGCAGTATAACTGACGCTGGTCCAAGTTAACGCATTGTGGTTTCTGGGACTTACTCTGGGGCAAGGAGACAAATGTTCTCTTAGACCTCCAGCAGCCAAAATTGCTCCATGGAATGCAGTGTAGCCTGCACAGGAGTCAATGCATTGGCATGGGGGAATTTAGTTTGGATTGGGCTGGCTACTTGCCAATGCCAGTGCCCGCCCATTGCCTAGGTCTCCTCCACCCAGGGGCCTGGCACCTGCTAGTGCTGCCATTTATCTCCCTCCTCCTGTTCACTGGATTTTAATCTGAAGGGAATAGAGTGGAAGAGAAGGTGCCCAAAAGGCAGCAGTGGAGGGATTGGGCATCAGTGTTCCTCTCTTCCTTCTTGAATACAGGAAATGGGAAGAGAGAAGTGATGGAGACAGGAGGCCCCAGGCACCCCTCCACCGCCTTAAATGACTGATCCAGACTTTCAGCTAGATGGGAGGACACCTGACCTTCTAACTCATGCAAGTTTGTCACCCCAGTGGCGGATTTACTCACATGAAAAGCCCACCTCATCAACTCAGAAGATTAGACACTTATTTCCCCTGCTTTGGAACATCTCAGCTACAGCAAGAATTTTAACCTCCATTCATATTTACATTTGCCCTCTATTTCCTCAATTTAAATGATCTTTCTGAGAAGACTGGCTTCATGCAGAGATGGAGAGATGTTTGCACACTTTTTGCACAGTATTCATAATAACTTCCCCCTCCACTCCATATTGTGGTGGCAGTGGCATAGCTAGAGGGGGTGTAAAGCACTAAGCTTTGCAGGGAGCCTCACTGCAGTGTTCAAGGGGCCCTCCCCAACCCCTCTGGAGGCGTACACTTCCATTTTGTTCCCACAGCCTGGAATGACTCCTAAGGGGAGGGGGAGGGGTCCCTTGCACACTGCGGTGAGGCTCCCTGCAAAACTTAGTGCTTTGCTACGCCACTGGGTGGTGGGGAAGGAACACGCAGTACAGACTTAAGACTTCTGGATACCTAAATGCTTTCCATTGTTCACAGGCAGTACATGATTCCATTGCCTACTTTTTGTGATTATTTTGCTTTTCACTGATTGTGAACCGCCCTTGTTGGGAGGGGTAAAGGCAGGTGATGGACATTTTCAAGCCGTCAATCAGCCCATTGAGATGTGCTTCAACAGCGACCACATGCATTTCCTTCCATGCGCTTCTGAGAGTTGGCCAATAAGCTCCCTGCCTTGCTTTTCAGCTCCTGCTGCTGAATCTCTGTGTCTTCAAGTCCTGGGTAGTAGGACTTTTAGTATGCCTTCCTTATGTAGTGAATGAAACAACGGGGGCTAAGCGAAGCCTCCTTCAACAAAGCCTCCTCTGCTCAGGAAGCAGAGATCATGTTGAAAAGCAAGTCAAAGAAAATCAGCATTCGGGGAGACGAGGCACTCCATTATCCAGTTAACCACGTAACTGACTCAGACACAACTGCTGAATCAATATACAACCAGATGCTACAGTTGGAAAACTATTTCCAGCAGCTTAGCATCTGGGTGCTCAAAATGACGAAGATTGGTGCAGTTGTGTCCCAGAGGATGCTAGACTGCTACATGGCTGTGATTCTTTATGGCATGCACTCTCTTTATGGGCACTGGCACATCTACTAGCACATCAACAAAGGCATACACCAAAAAAAGAGTCATGCGGCATCTTGAGAATAACATAGATTGTGGCATTAGCTTCATTGGACCCTATCCACCAAAAAAGGATGCTAGCCTTGAAAATGCCAGAGGGCTCTGGTTTGTGTGTGTGTGTGTGTGTGTGTGTGTTTATAGCACAATTTTAAAAAACAGTGCAGCACATGGGGAGATTTGAAGCACCATCCTATGCATGTCTGCTCAGAAGTAAGTTCTGGTGTTGAAAAGCGGTACAACAACAGCAACATTTAAATCATTGGAACATTGGCAAAATTACTATTGGTCAAATTCAAAAAGCCACCCTGCTTGTTTCAGCACACATTATTTGCAAATATATTGCGACATCCTAGGCCCCTGGGTGGGGCCCGACTAGTAATTAACATAAAGTTCAGTTAAAGAAATGGCAGCTGTGTTGTTGTTGTTGTTATTATTATTATATAATATATATAATAATTATATATTATATTATAATTATTATATTATATTAATTATAATATTATAATATAATACAATAATATTATAATTATTATATATTATAATAATATAATAATAGAAACACAACATGCCAGATATAACTGCGATTCCCAAGCAGTCTCCCATCCAAGTACTAACCAGGCCTGACCCTGCTTAGCTTCCGAGATCAAACAAGATCAAGCATGTGCAAGGTAACAGTCTCCTAACAATATATATAACTGTGATTGAGAATGATGTTTATTGATGTGGCCCAGGGCCTCTGAGAAGAATTTTATCAAGGGGTACAAAGTTTTTTGGAGGGGCCCTTCCCAAAGAGGGAGGAAGTGAAACAAAGTAGTGTGTGGCCAATGGGGTGGGCAGAATGGGGACAAAACGGGAAAAGTGGCAAAAGTCAGAATAGCCTTTGGAGCCAAGGTCTACCAATCTTCCAATGCAGAGTTCAGGTCTACCTGCCTGCCCAGCAATGTCAGCATCCCACATGGGCAATGTGTCTGGGTGAGATTGGAAAATGAAAGATCCCAGGAAATTTCTGGGCCCCCTCCTTTGGCTCCTGGGCCCCCTTTCTGACCCTGGGCCCGGGTACAAATGACCCCCTTTAACCCCTTCTCCTAGGCCCTGATGTGGCCATTCCAAAAGAATATCGGATTGAGAAACAATGGAAAAAGATCACAAAATACAAAGACCTAGAAATTGAAATACAGCAGCCTTGGGGAAAGAAAACAACAGCCAATTGTCATTAGTGCACTAGGGGCAATCCTCAAAGCCCTTAAGAAATGCCTAGCCAGTATAAGCATTTTGTTATATAGGTATAGACAAGATTCCCCTGGGGGCTGGGGATAAGAATAGGCCCTCAGTTTGGCTGTACTTGTCGTAAGAGGTGACTAAACAGCCACCGGGTAGATGGGACTCGTCAGCCTGGGAAGGCAGCTCATCTGAGAGAAGGAAAACTCGGATCCCAAACCTCCACTGCCTTGTGGCTACATCCAGTGATGGAAAAGGCTTCAGGAGTCAACCTCGAGGCAAAATCCGGAGCCGGAGTCCCTGAGGCAGTTCATGGCTGAACACAGTCACGTTCTGGCAACTCCTGCGATGCCGCTGGAACCAACCATATTGGCCTCTGCCTTTCCATTGGACCATTTCAGCGACGTGGAGAGGGGGGATTTGCTGCATGGGTAACAGCCTATCCTCCATACCTACTTTACCCAGGCTTCGCACACTGGAGAGGACACTCTGTTCCAGACCCACCATTCAGAGCGTGACACCATAGTCTTCCGAGACTGAAGGATGCCAACAAAGAAAAGACAAGATAACAGTTGAACAACTGCAGCAAACCATACAAACCATACTAACCATACTAAGATCATTGAACATTATATGGTGATATCTCACCAGTTCTTAAACTCTTGGGTAGAGTTTTACCTAGTGAGTACCCAAAATCGCAATCAAAAATCTGGGAGGCTGTGACACCACTTGGTCATTATCATGTATTCAATGGGGTCTCTCCCAGGAAAGTACATCTAGGATTGCAGTCTTGGACTGCAGGGCTGATGAGGCAGATGAACCTTTGCCTCCCATCATTTTCCTAGTGGCTCATATGACCTATCTCAGTGGTCTCCAACTTGAAAAGAGCCGGGACTCACCCCAAATGTTTTCCTGAACCACTTTCAAGACAACTCACCTTCAAGAGCTCAGTGGGCAGGAGGTGGTGGGGGGGAGGTGAGTGCAAGTGAGCATCTGACTGCCACTGATGCTGGGCGAGGACAAACAGTATGTGCTGTTAATGTGTCATTCTGCCCCATCTTCCTACCAGGAAACAGTATAGTCCTGACCCCGAAACAAAATGGTAGTGGGCACCCCAGCCATGAGCCACACAAGGTTGACTCCTGACCCACTGGGGGTCCCGACTCACCTGCTGAAGACCTCTAGCCTATCTTTTAAGCTGAGGCTATCTGGGCTTGATCTCTAAAATGTCTGTAGACAGTTCTGCACCAGTAAGCTTCCATGTTTTAAAAGAGATTTGCATCCAGGTCTGGCTGTTCAATGCCCAAAATGCAATCCAGTTGACCAAACTAGCTCTGTTACAACTGAACAAACACCATCACTGTTTAAGACCAACTCTCAGGATGCCCGTAATCCACTCTTCTCTAAGCCATATATTCCTCTTCTCAGATGAACTTAAACAGTTCTCACTGAGATTGTTAGGAAAAAAAATACATATATAACAACCAGGGTTTTCCCTACCTTATCTAGGTAGAACCCCAAATGACATTGTGCATGAAAATCAATCTAAGTATGGATTCTGTCCTTTCCCATCTGAGTGTTACCCATATGTCAAAACAAGTGTGTATTAATTTTCCTTACAAGCCTTCAGACTGAGAGCTGAATTTGGTTTTGCTCAAGGATTCGCCCCCAGACAGAGCTCGGGTACGGTCCGCTTTCTTTAACCTCCCTTAAACCATCTTCTAGTTATAAAGCACTATTTCTGTAGCTGCCCTCTGGATCGCTGTCTCGTGTTATTCCCTTTGGTGGTAGTCCCTGACAGCCAGCAAGATCAGAAGATCCCAAATGTTCTCCGCTTTGCTGGCTTCCTGCCATTTTACCCCAAATTAACTGCCTTTCAAAGTCTTCTTTCGTAAGATACATTCCCAGGCATTCGGCACCCTGGAAAGGCTTTGCTTGAGATTAAGTGAGGCAGAGGTTAGAGGGCTAAAAGACATGGCATATGCGAAAGTACAGCATTGCCCACCCTCCTGATAACATTTAAGGGAGCAAGATGTAACTGTGCTGTCGCTTGAGGAAATCTGGGCGAAAGCGCATTTGATGGGCCTTCGGCAAAAGTGCGTAGGCTACGTTCTCATGTAAACAGAGGGGACAGCAGCTGCTTCAAGAGATTGAATAAGTTGAAACAGCAATCCTACAGCAAAGCAGAAAGTTAAATGTCTGTGTAAAGCAGGACCAGACTGAGGTTGGTATGAGCCCCACGGTGGCCAAAGGGTTCAGAGACTTTGTTTCCTTGGAAGGACAAATTTCCAAGAAGTCTTTAGGGAAAGAGAGCCCACACAGCTCATTGACATGTTTTGCATGGTTCATCCTTGCAACATCCTCAATGCAGACTGGGAAATCTGGGTAGCAGCACCTAGGACTATTCAGTGCTGAAGGCATCGCTTTGTCATCAGCCACAAGGTGTGGTGAGGTTTAGAGAGCTTTGAAAGAGGATTAGACAACTCCGTGGAAGTTGTAGATGATAAAAGTTAAACTGAATGGAATCTGGGGTCACAGGCAGTTACAGGGAGTGGGGACAGTAAAGGAGAGATATTGCCTTCATGGTATGCTTCTGGGCTTCCAGCAAGGTCCTGAGATTTCTAGGGGGCAGTGGCGTCCACAGGGTTTGTGTCACCCAATGTGAGAGGCCAGAGCATCACCCCCATGATGGACCTCCTTTCATGCAGTGGGCAGGACAACACCCTGATTGGAGGGCACGGTGATGTACCGTTGCCCCGCCCCACTGGTTTTTTGACTATAACTTTTGATAGACTGGAGATATTTCAACATGGTTGTTCCATTGCATTCTGCATGAAATTATGCATCAATTGATATATAAGGGTATTATTTGAAAATACCAAGATTATCTGTAGTGTCACCTCCCCCATATGCATCACCCAGTGTGGACCTCACCCCCTGCCCCCCCCCCAGCAACACCACTGCTAGGGGTGCTTCTGTTGGCATGTTTGGGTAGAACATTGTCATCCTTCACCTGTCACCCAGAGCCAATAACTGTTGGGTGAGGGTGAAGGATACAGAAGTCCAATACACCACAAAGGCCTATGACAAGAGTTTGCCATGAGGCTTCCTGTTAAATCACCGCTTAAAATGATTTAAGGACTAGAACCTGTATGTGAATGCTTGTTGTCAAAAATGCACAGCTGTTTTCCACAATGGTTTGGCCTGAGGCCTGATCCTATCTCTATTTACTCAACAGTAAGTCCTCCTGTGTTCAGTGGAGATTGCTCCCGAGGAAACCAGCATACAATTGCCATCCAAATGAGTTTAAAATCCTATTTGGTACAACCTGAATGGAAAAAAAGAAGCCTCTGTAGAAATCTTTTTAAGTGATTTATAGAAGGCTTATTTAGATTTTGCATAACTAGGTTCCTTAGTCAATCAAGTGAAATCAATGCACGCCTGGCTGGAATCAATTTAAGAGAGGAGTCATGTTCTTGCCAAATTGGTGTGATAATAGGATACTGACTTGGGAGCATAAGCAAAGAATAGGATCCATTCAAGGGGTTTGCATCCATGAAGTTTATGCCATCCTCTATAAAACAGCTTGGATCAACTCACATTCAGTGTGACTCTACTTGTAACCTCCAAAGAGGGAAAGCTCAGCCATGCACAAGCCCAGCACTGCCCAGTGCAAGGCACCCCCTACGGTTAGGCTATCTTCCTCCTATCTAGCCTAAATCTACTTCCATGTACAGGCATCCCCCATATCCGCAGAGCTTAGTGGCATAGCTAAGAGGGTGCAGGGGGTAGCAGTTGCACCGGGCATCAAGCTTTAGGGGGGCAACAAGCTGAGCTTGACACTAGACCAAAATTGTGAAAATCTTGGTGTGTATGAATAATGCACACAGAATTATTAATTATTATTATTAATTAATTATGTAATTAATTATGTAATTATTAATTAATTATTATTAATTCAGATACCATCGTCTTTCAAGCCTGAAGGTTGCCAACAACAATGAATAATACCATCATGTTATATATCATTGGAAAGGTAATTTAATGCAATGAAATAAATGGCACTGGAATATCTATTTTCTATCAAAAGTTATGGCCAATTAACCAGCAAATGAAAACACAACTGACTTGTGGAATAAAAAGTGGATTTGCTTAACACCAAACAGACCTATGAGACTGTTTGTTCTGAGTGCCAATGAGATATTATTATATTACAGCATAGAACCAATAACGTTCTATTTATTTAATAAATTAAATTTGATTTTTGTTGTGCGGGGGGGAGGCTACAAAGGGCGCAGTCCTAACCCCTTATGTCAGTGCTTTCAATACAATACAATACAATACAATACAATACAATACAATACAATACAATACAATACAATAATACAGGTATTTATATACCGTCTTTCTATGTCCTCAGATTTCTCCTCGGACTTTATTCAAGGCGGTTTACATGGGCAGGCAATTTAAATCCCCATAGGGATTTTTACAATTTGAAAGGTTCTATCTTTCAAGAAACCACAACAATCAGATGTTTCTTTCTTGATCTGGCCGCACATTCTGGCCTCCATCCTCCCACGCTCAGAGCAGATGGAATAACTCGGCTCAGCTTGTCAGCTGCTTCAAGGCTGCACAGTGCCGGAGGCTTTGAACTGGCAACCTTCGGATGTTATCTTCAGGCAAATGGAGGCTCAACCCTCTAGACCAGACCTCCTGCCAATGTCAGTGACATAAGGGCAATGCAGCTCCGAGGTAAGGGAACAAACATTCCCTCACTTTGAGGAGTCCTCCGTGAGTGACACCCAACTGCAGGATGCAGCATATGCCCCATTGACACCGCTATGCCAGTGCTCGAGAGCACTGGCATAAGGGGTTAGGATTGCACCCAAAATCTTCTTTGATCCAGGTTGCAGAAGATGCCTCAGCTATGCCACCAACTGCGGGGGGGGAGGCAGCAGAGCAAGTGGGTGATGATCTGCTGGGGGGAGGAGGTGGGTTTCTCCCAATTTTCACTTTTTAAAAAGCCTGGGTGTGATATCACTTCCGGTTGTGACATCACTTCCAGGGCAACATTTTGAGCTTGGCACCAAGCTACACAATCATTAGCTGTGCCACTGGCAGAGCTCGTATTCCCTGTTTCACTAATGCAGGGTTCACAAATTCCTCTTCCCCTGTCCTGCTCGTGACTCACTTCTTTTCATTTGCCAAAGTTTTACAAAACACAGCTTCCGCAGTTTCCAGTATCTGCAGAAGCAGCTAGAATCTATCCCCCACGGATACCTGGGGACACCTGTAGTTTCAACCCATTGGTTCTAGTCTTAGCTGCAACAATCCTTCAAAAGCAAGCATTCCTCTGTGTGTCAGCCCTTCAGATATTTGACTATGGCTGCAATCCTAACCTACTTTCCTGGGAGTAAGTCCCATTGAACACAATAGGACTTACTTCTGAGTAGATCTGGTTAGGATTGTGCCCAATGACTATCATCTCTCCCCATAGTCTTTTTTTTTCTCCAGTCTAAGCATCTCAAAAACTTTTAACCATTCTTCATAGGACTTGGTGATGGCTGAAGCCCTCACTGGGTTAGCTGCCCTTCTCTGAATCTGCGCCAAACCGAAGAGGAGTAAAGATTAATCAGATGGAGTCGCAAGTGGGGGGGGGGGTTCTCTCCCCCACCCCATCTGGGAATTTGTCTGCTCGCAAATAAGACAAAGAGGCTTCCAGGCGACGAGCTGGAGGAAAACAATGTGAATTAAAGCAGGATGTGTTCGCGCCTTGCCAGATGCCTGTTAGGCTCCAATATTTGTCACTATTTCAGAGATACGATGTAATTTCTCTTGATGGAATGCGGCTCTGGGGAACCTAAATGAGGCTTTGCACTTCAAAGATTTAAGATGTACAGAACGAAACGGGGAGAAAAAAGCAGGTGATGATCATGGGAATGTGCCACATAAAATGCAGACGGCACTTTTTTGCTCTTAGTTTTACGCTTGCATATCTCAGAAGAAGGCCCCTTCTTTCATCTCTCTAATCTCCCCTTCATCTTCCTTGTCTTTTCAACTCCCTGCAATTCTGACAGGCCTCTCTCAGGTCTGGAAGACCTGCTGTCCCTATCAGGCCTCACTCTGAGCCTCTGCTTGCTATACAGCTGTGTGGGTCCTGTTGTGGTGTTGGCAACTAAGCTCCACTGCACCCTACCAGGCTTCCCAGAATGTCACTCAGAGAGGGAGAGAAGAAGCAAGCTGGGCAATGGTTGGTGCAGTGTTTGTGGTCCAGCAAGCTCTCTGCCTTGGTTGGATAGTTGGGGTCTGAATTAATTCCTGACTTTGAACATTTATGCATAAGGATCTCATTGATGTTGATCAGAGAATTCACTTTGCCCATAACCTCCAACATTCTGCAGGTGAGGACAATTTTGAACACTTGTAACACTCCTTGTCTTGCTCCCATCCAGCTATGCTCTCCACCCTGTTTTAGCCAGTGGCTCCCCATTAAAAGTGGTGCATGGCTTTCCAGCTGCTGAGCTGGCATTTGGGTTGCACCCACTGGTAGAGCAGCCAGCTGCAGGCCTCTGCAGCCCCGTGCCCAGGGCAAAGCTCTGCAATGTTGCCCCCCCCTCAGGTTATTGCCGCCCCCCATGCAGAAATCCGCCCCCCTCCACTCACCAGAGGCTCAAGGAGCCTCGCGCAACCTCCTCCCACACCAGGGAAACCTCTGTGAGTTTCCCTGGCGCTATAAACTGTGCTTCCAGCAAACCGGAAGCACAGTTTCCACCCCCGTCAAGAGCCTCAGAGAGGCTTCCGCGGGATCCTAGTGGCTGGCGCCTGGGGCATTTGCCCCAGGGAGATCTATGGCAGGCACGCAACTGAGAGTGATGTAGCTAGAGAAGGTGCAAAGCACTAAGTTTTGCAGGGAGCCTCACTGGGGCATGCAAGTGGCTCCTCCTCTTCCCCTTCAGAGCTATTCCAGGCAGTGGGAGCAAAACAGAGGCAAACACCTGGCTCCAAAGGGGAGCAGAAGGGGCCCTTTGCATGCCAGGTGAGGCTCCCTGCAAAACTTAGTGCTTTGCACCCCCTCTAGCTATGACACTGCAGGACCATCTCTGCACTGGCATATGGGACCGTATGCTGGTGTTTCCCCTGCTTAGGATTGGGCCTTAAGTGTGCAACTCACTTCACAGATATTGTCTTGAGGTTGTCCCTAAAACAACCTAGTCATGAAAGTTGAGTCAATTCTATTATCTCCATATTGCAGATGGGGAAGACTGTGGTCGAATGGTTTGACCAACATCCTCTAGAGTTCATGGCACAGCTGAGCCTTTAACCAGGGTTTTTAACTTTGCAACTCCAGTTCTTAGCCACAGCACTACACGAGCCCAAACAGATTATTATAAATACTAACTTTTCAGCAAGAATAGTGTCTAACTGATTTATATTGAAAAAGAACTGAGATGCTCCCAATTTCCAAGGGACTCATAACCTGAAAAAAAGCAGCAAGGGAGACATCAGCAAAAAGCGATTAGGAGGAACGTTGTACAGAGTTCAATGGTTGTTGCAATACACATTTTTCTTTGACTTGCACATTAGTCTGAGCAATGAATGTAGTGCTGAATATCAGCCAGGTAAGCACGATGGACAGCCCAATCCCAACCAGTGTCAGAGCAGAGGTGCCACCAGGACCACACATTTGTCCCCTTAACCAGGTAAAGTCTTAGCCTGCGCAATGGGGCTACTTGGATCTGCACCTTCCAAAAGTGGGCACAAGTCTGAGAAGCTCTGTGTTGGATTTTCAAGCCCAGGAGGGAGAGCAGGATTTAGTGTGCACTGCTTCAGCTGATTCTATCCCCCTAGTATATGATCTGTTCCTATCTCTGCCCTTCTCCTTCCCTCCCACCCCACCCCACCCACACTTGCATTGCCTGGCAGGAACCTACTTGCTCCATCGAGCACTCCTTTTGCATCCACGGTAGTCTAGAATAGGATTGTTCAATTAGACTTGCTTTGTGGCATTTTGCTTGGTTGATGGCAAGGGTGCATCAGGTCCCAGAAGCTTTAGAGAAAGGGCAAATGTGGCTTCTGAGCAGAGGCGTTGACTTACTGCACTTTACTCGGCTACCAGATTAAAACCTATAAGCAAGATGCATAATGGGAGCATTTGGACTTGCAGTAAATGTTCATTGATGAATGCAAAAGAGGTACCTTCAACCTCAGCCACCCCCATCAACTTAATTGCAAACTCAATCAAGAGTGATGTGATAATTGAGGCTGACTGAGGTCAACTGAGATCAAAGAATGCCCTGCCACACCCTATGCTAAGAGGCACCCGTCTTAAGTTAGGCATTCGCCATCAAGAGTCATCAAGACACAACAAAATGATCCTTGATGTGTTCAGCCCACAACAGCCTTTATGTTTCTTGATGACATTTTTGATTCAAAACATCTTTAATCAGATCCTTCATGTTCACTGCTTGCTGCCTGCTTGCCTGCTGCTGCCTGTTGAATGTGAATTGCTCAGCGACCCACTGGTGCTGCATCCCGCACCCCATTTCCTCTTCCTCTTGCAAAATTGCTGCCATTTACTGCTTGTGTGTGAATGATTTTGAGATGCATTGCAGTACATTCTCTTTGCGATCTCCGTTTACCAGTTTAGGAGGAGGAAAGTCTTCCTGAGGTAAGGGAATATTTGTCCTCTGGCCCTGGGGTAAGCCCCAACTTGCACAGTGGATCACCTTGGACCTGTGCCAGAGAAATTGCTGGTGCAAGTCCACGTTGATCCATATTGCTAGTTCAGGCCTGAGAGAAGGGATAGAATATGGCACATGATGCCACCGCCAATCCTGCACCCTCCTGTGCTCAATCCACCCAACGCCTCTCTATGACTGCCCACCCATGCCCCATTGCACCCACCTCCTCCTTGTCCTTTCCCCAACCTGTGCTGCTCAGTGCAGCACTTACCATCTCTGGCAGGTATCTCTCCTTACACTGGTGCCAGCAGGAAGTCTTCCTGCCAGTGCTGCAAACAGGCGCATCATTGAAAATGCTTTATGGCACTTTTGCAATGGCTAGTGATAACATAGCACATGCACTGCCCATGCTAAGAGGGATAAGATTGGGCCAAAAGCCATCTATGATTGAATAATAATAATAATAATAATAATAATAATAATAATAATAAAATACTGTTGGCAACCTTCAGTCTTGAAAGACTATGGTCTCGCGCTCTGAAAGGTGGTTCTGGAACAGCGTCTAGTGTGGCTGAAAAGGCCAATTCGGGAGTGACAATCCCTTCCACACCAGGAGCAAGTGCAGTCTGTCCCTGGTCTGTCTCCCTGGCTATGGGCCTTCCTTCTTTGCCTCTTTGCCTCAGACTGCTGGCCAAGTGTCTCTTCAAACTGGGAAAGGCCATGCTGCACAGCCTGCCTCCAAGCGGGCCGCTCAGAGGCCAGGGTTTCCCACCTGTTGAGGTCCACTCCTAAGGCCTTCAGATCCCTCTTGCAGATGTCCTTGTATCGCAGCTGTGGTCTACCTGTAGGGCGCTTTCCCTGCATGAGTTCTCCATAGAGGAGATCCTTTGGGATCCGGCCATTATTCATTCTCACGACATGACCGAGCCAACGCAGGCGTCTCTGTTTCAGCAGTGCATACAATAATACAGGTATTTCTATATCGCCTTTCTTGGTCCTCAGATTTCTCCTCAGACTTTATTCAAGGCGGTTTACATAGGCAGGCTAATTAAATCCCCGTAGGGATTTTTACAATTTGAAAGAAGGTTCTATCTTTCAAGAACCACAACATTCAGAAGTTTCTTTCTGATCTGGCCGCACATTCTGGCCTCCATCCTCTCACACTCAGAGCAGACGGAATAACTCGGCTCAGTTTGTCAGCTGCTCCAAGGTCACATGGTGCCGGTGGCCTCAAACTGGCGACCTGCGGATGTTATCTTCAGGCAAACGGAGGCTCTACCCTCTAGACGAGGACCTCCTGCTCCTTGAATCTTTAGCCTTGCGTCCCTCCTCACTACATACCATGCCACCAAGTTGTCGCATGAGCCCCCACATGCAGTCCCTGCACATGCAATAGATTTATCCTATGTGCGCATGCCATACATGTCTTAGAGCATGACTGGTAAACAAATGTCAGATCCCCCCCCACTAAGTAAAATAGAGCCACCACTTGGAAAAGTGCCTTTCGGTCCAGTTAGCAAGGCTAGACTGTCTGTTGCATCAATATCAGTGACTGGGCAATGGACTACCGGAAAGCTCTTGGCAGAATCACTCCATTCTAATTGGGCAGGTGTAGATGCAAATTAGACATCCAGCCGAACAAGGAGAGGGGAGAAAATGAGGCACCTGGGGACACATTTTTCAAAGGCCTGCAGCATCGCTGAGCTGCGGAAGCCGTACGGAAAGGAGGCCTTTGTGAACTTTGAGAGGTTTACCTCCGATGGGAGTCGTTTTTGGATGCCCCTTGACATGCCATCAAACCTAGTTTTAAGCCAGCTGGGTCTTTAAAGATTAAAGCTCAGAAAATAATGAATTACGGGAGCAGCAGCCGTCCCACCAGCAAACAGTGTCGGTTCTCCGGCTGATTGCACAAATACAAATTACCGCTGATAGGTAAACTCTGCGCAGTGCTCAGGCCATTCATTTTAAGTGTTACACTTAGGAGGCCACAGTGGCCTAATAATGCAAAGGCAGGTATGAAGCCTCCGATAACATTGTACCAACTGGCTTGGTGCCACTGCATGGTGTGCGCTGGTAGTTACAGAACAATTATGCACTAGGTGGTCAATCAGGGGCCAACACTTCCATTATAAATATTAGGCCAAAAGGCCGCGGGTGCTGATTTCACTGAACCAGTTCTTGTCTCCGGTATTATGAGCACATTATACTCACACACCTATGGAGAGACGTTGCCATCATTCATTCGGTCAATGATTCATTCAGTTCTTGCAGGGAATTTTCATTTGCAAGCAACAGTTGCTGTGTTCAATTGCAAACTGCCCTTCTTCCATGTGTGCTATGGTACAAAGAGTTCCAGAATTCTTTTTTATATGGTCATCACAGCTCAGGCAAGTTGTGGAAGCTTGGAAGGAGGTGGGTGTCACAGCTCAGATCTCAGGGCAAGGTCTGAGGGCACATTCAACCTTGTTGAAATCAAGCAGTTCTTAGACCTGGACAATGGCTAGATGGATGTCCACCTAAGTGCACAATCCTAACCCCTTAGTGCTTTCCAGCACTGGCATAAGGGCGATGCAGCTCTGAGGTAAGGGAACAAACAATCACTTACTTTGAGGAGGTCTCTGTGAGTGACACCCAACTTCAGAATTCAGCACATGTCCCATTGGCACCGCTATGCCAGTACTGGAAAGCACTGACATAAGGGGTTAGGACTGTGCCCTAAGAAAGTCACTGGCACCCCTGCCTTAGAGCATCACACTCACATGGGCACTACGGGGTGTCTGGTGGCACCTTCTACTTGTTCCCCCAAGCACCACTATACTGAATCTCATGAAATCTTAAGAGATCCAAGATATCAGCACCCAAATCTCATGAGAGTTAGGTGCCGCCATCCTGAATCTCATGAGATTTGGGCATCACCATCTTCAATCTCATAAGATTTTGTGATATGCAAGATGGTGACACTCAGTTGAGTTGGGAAGAAGAGGCTCCGGGGGCATCATGACCCAGATAAGTTTGGGAACCACCTCATTAAGTTGACAAGTTCCCCACTACTGATCATTACCAATTTATTCCAGGTTTTTTTTTCCCGCTCTCCTGTATGTACAAGCCCAGAATTGAACATAGAACCTTCTATAAACACGGCAGGTGTCCTACCACTGAGCGACAGCTCCCCTTAAGCGAGGCTCCCATCTTACCCAGAGCAGGGGATTGCCTGGGGGATGAACCCAAGTGAGAATCCCATCACCAAACCAGCAAAACAGCTTGTTGCGTTAGAGTTTTGTTTGCAGTTTGCAAGTTGTCCTCACTTTCTTTCCCTCTCTCTCTCTCTCTCTCTCTCTCTCTCTCTCTCTCTCTCCCCCCCCCATTCCTTTTGGGCAAGGAGATTCTAATGCACTTTCTTGAGACTCAGACACGAACATAAAACTACAAAGGACAGAAGCGTGAACATAAACCATAAAAAGACGGAGAAGCTGCTGGGAGAAGCGAAATAAAATACAGGCAGCTGAACACAACAACTCTGCCTCCTAGATAGGTATGTTTTCAGAGGTGTTTTTTTTTTTTCTTTTCTATACTATTTTTTTTTCTTCCCCCAGATTGTAGTACCAAGGGAGAAATACGCGCGCTTCTCTTGCTGCAGTGTCGGTGGGTAAAGTGAAATATTATGACAGAGAAGGTTTCTGCACTCAGGCAAATTAGGCTTCCTCTATAATTAGTCGATCCACAGAAGCTGAAGTGGCATTTCTGGAAATTTTCACTGTGCTTTTATAGTGCAGTGCAGCACATCACACTCCCAGCCTCACTGGACAAATGCTAATGGTTCTGGAAGGGTTCTTCTCCTCCCTTGCAATGCAGCAAGTGTGAGCATTCAGCAGAAAGATCGGGACACACGCACCCCCACACGCCATGTGCCAGCAGAAAGGGCTGGACAGAGTTGGATAGGGAGATGCTCTTTACACTCTCACATAACACCAGAACCAGGGGACATCCACTAAAATGGAGTGTTGGGAGGGTTAGGACAGACAAGAGAAAATATTTCTTTACTCAGCGTGTGGTCGGCCTGTGGAACTCCTTGCCACAGGATGTGGTGATGGCGTCTAGCCTGTACACCTTTAAAAGGGGATTGGACAAGTTTCTCGAGGAAAAATCCATTATAGGGTACAAGCCATGATGTGTATGCGCAACCTCCTGATTTTAGAAATGGGTTATGTCAGAATGCCAGATGCAAGGGAGGGCACCAGGATGAGGTCTCTTGTTATCTGGTGTGCTCCCTGGGGCATTTGGTGGGTTGCTGTGAGATACAGGAAGCTAGACTAGATGGGCCTGTGGCCTGATCCAGTGGGGATGTTCTTATGTTAAGGGCTGTGTAGTCTCCCAAGGAAACTGCCCCCTCTGAAGACATTTTCCTAAGTATACACACAAAACATCACTTCATGCAAAAACCAAATACACTCTCACATCTCTCCAAAATCTTTTAAAAATAGAAAATCATTGCAGATTTAGGAAAAAAAAAAAAAACATCATCATATTTAAGCTCACACTAGAATGGAAAGTGTCTTGTACATACCAAGACTTACTTCTGCAGCAGCTGTAGTCTTGCAGCTGCGTCCCTGAGTTCCTATAAACTCCTTCATGGTATGTGGATCCACAAGCCAAAGAGCTACTCTATCAGGCCAGCTTCCTCCCAGATTTGACACTGTGTTAAGGAGTGTAATGTATGCATTTCTTGACCTGGGGCATGTGGCTTGTGGCAACATCCACCGCCATGCGCAAGCAGTAGCACCTCCAGCATCCCACGTAGTCTGCAAGTGTGGATGAGATCAGAAAATCTAAGATTCCAGGAAATTTCTGGGACCCTCCCTTTGGCTTCTGGGCCCCCTTTTTGACCCTGGGCCTGGGTACAAATTACCCCCTTTACCCCCCCTTTCATGGGCCTGCTACCTCTGAAAACCCATTGGTTCCAATGTGCTCCCTAGTCCCACTCATGCTCAGCCCACAGCACTCATACATCCTTCTTTAGTGCATTCCCCCGTCTCAAAAGTTCATCTGTGTTCCCACACTGAGAACCACCAGTGTTCAGTTCATCATTATCATCAGGACAGCTGCCAATGAAATCCGATCCTTCCAAGTCTCAAATGTATCACCTTGTCTTTCTTTTTGCAATGTTTACTACAGCACATGACAAGTCTGTCAAGTAACACCTTATTTTTGTGTAGAGCTGCATAATTATTTGTGAATGGCACTTAATTATTCCCATACACACTGGCAGAAATGATTACAGGGTAAACTCATGAATGAGTGACACATCAGTGCTTAATAAATTATGAGTCTTTGTGGCGGAAGTCCTGCATGATTAGAGCCATTCAGCAGAGGAATGTTCCCGACCAGCATTCCATGACTCTTCCTACTAATATACCCATTCGTTTTGCAATCATTGTGCATGTGTGTACATAGACTTAGGCACAAACATACATGTGTGCGTGTGCGCATTCATCCAACTGTAATCACATTTTAGCACTTGGCATTAGATTCTGCATTTCCAAGGATTGGCACAAGGCAAAGGATGAAAATTAGTGAAGTGACAAAACAATTTCCATATAATTTGTCTGGTTTAGACCTCCAAAATGCCAGATTATATCAAAGCTTATTCTTGAATGATGTGTTTTGGTCCAGCACAGGTGAAGCCTGAGCAAAATGCTACAAAGAGGTTGTATTAATAGTCCAATTCTAACTAACACCACCACCCCCCTTTCCAATGCAGCCATGCCAATGAAGTGTGCACTTCATCCTGCAAGGGGCAGTCCCTGAAGACTCCTCAAGGGTAAACCTCCTCTGCCTCAATAGGTCTCCTTGAAATTGCACCAGCCATTTTGCTGGCACAGAATCAAGGGGAGTATGGAAGAGGAAATGGGGGAAGGGACAGGGATAGGATTCTGGTGCATGCTAGCGCTGGAGGAGTCCACTCCCACCTCTCCATTCCACCTCTCACCCACCCCCACCCCTTCCAAACCAGAAATATCCCTGTTACTCCCCCTGACTGACCCGTTCCTCCCACTGCCCATCCCTGCAGCCAACTTACCTACACTGGTGGTGGGTGGCTCCTCTGTTAGTGCGCTGGAGGTCTTGTCACACATGTTGGTGGAATGCTTAGTTAGGTTTGGGCTGTAAGATACAGAATCAACAGGAAGTTGACTGCACTTAGGAAACTTCCGAGGTGGAAAGAAAAAAAACATAAGCAGGGAACAATAAGGAACTGAAGGGGAGAAGAGGGACAAAGTAAGAAAAATTCTTTGTGCCTCCTCATTCCTCAACCATTGTCCCTCAACAATTCCTAATTGTTCTCCATTCTCTGAACATTTGACTTTATTTTCAGGAAAAGAACCATGGGAAAAATCCTGAGAGTAATAGCCTAATCCTAACCAGCACTAGTACTAGTGGAACACAGGAAGTCCCTGGTTACCGCTCCTACTGGTGAAATCTCACAAGACCCAAGATTGTGGCACCCAAATCTTGTGAAATGTGGGCACCACCTGGATTCCACTTGGATACCTTGGATCTCGTGAGATTTGGGTGCTACTGTCTTGGATCTTGTGAGATTTGAGTGCCTCCAACTTTGATCTTATGAGATTTTGCAAGATCAAAGATAGCGGTGCATGACTGAGCCAAAAAGAAGAGGTTGGGGAGTGCTGTGACTCCAGAATGTTTGGGAAACACTGTCTAAAGCTACAGGTTTTGAAGGCCGGAATGATGAACCAGACATAAGAGTTGTCTTTATAAAACTTCACAGGCAGCTATAACTGCAGGTTGCTTCCTCTACTGTCATTTATTTTGTCTTTCCTTTTCATAGAGAATGCCAAAAGCAGCACAAGCTCTCGGGGAAGTGTTTTATCACACATAAAGCCATCAGTGTTGTGTTCCCGAAACATATACAATCTAAGCATCAAAGTAGCTTGATGGAAGACTCATGCATACACCTGAAATCAATATTGGATGCAATGCTACTATTAAAGAGAGAACAAAAAAGTTATTTTGAGGAGAGAAAAGGGGAAAAAAAATGTTTTCCTTGGTGATGAAAATAACCTCTCTTCCAACTTCAATTCCCCTGCAGCTGCCAAAAATAAACCTTTTCTCTTATTTATTATTCAAACATTGTTCTATTGCCTAATTGAGATGCGATTCAGACTGCAATCTTAAACATGCTTACCTGAGAGGAAGTTCCACTGAACAGAGTGGGACTCACCTCCAAGGAAGCCTGCAGAAGACCATGCTGCATCCCCCTTCTTACCAGCACATAATTTATAGTAGATAAATAGCATGAAAATGGCCTCTCGAATGTCTGCATTTTTTTTCTTCTGCTCTCCCCCACTTTTTTTTTTTAACTTATTGGAATTGTAATGTTCCAGGTAATAGAGTCAAACTTTCATATTCAGCCACCCTGTTCAAGGTAACATGCATATGACAGATCCCAACTAAGTCGAAAAATAGGGCATTAGAATGCCAAGTAGGTCTTTGGTTAGTATCGAGGATAAATGAACTCGACAGCTGTGGAATTTCTGTGTTAATGCTTGAGAGAATTCACTTGCCCTATACTGAAAGATGCCGAGGTGGGGGCAATGATCCCAGTGGTGTTTCAGTGATGTTGTCTGGGAGGGGGGATGTTGGAAGGTTCAGATGCTCTTTTACTGGTCTAAACCATAGGTGGCCATGTTGGTCCATGAGAAGAAAATAATCCATAGTCCTGAGTCAGGTAATGTCTTTATTGGAGACAACCAAAAAAAGGAGCAGAATATCAGGCAGTGAGGGTTTTGTATGTTTTGTTTTACCTATTTCTGCCCAGCCCACAGGTGTACATATTTGGTCCCTGTTGCATATATGCAATGTTGGGCAGAAATGGATTAACTCCAACAGGACTCTCAATCAGGTAGATGGTGAACAAAAGGAAAGGGGAGAAAAAAAATGGGGGCATTGTTGTAGGAGTCCCAACTGTCTGCAGTTTATAAAAATAGTGTTTAGACATTTTCAGTCTAAGTATACATTCAGGACTGTTTGGTCAATGGAAGTCAAAGGATAGGTGACGGTCCCATTCCGTATAGAATGCATAAAATCAGGTGTATAAAACAGATGTATAAACAGATGTATAAAATCTGTAAGTTAAATCTGTTCAATCTCTAGCGCTTGTCTACTCAATAGTAAGTCCTTGTGTTTGCTGTGGCTTACTCTCAGGAAAGTGTGTATAGGATTACAGCCTATGTTATATATCAATCAATGTGTAATTTCATGCAGAATGCAATGAAACAAACCACACTGAAATATACACAGGCTGAGACTAATTATTCGTGTGGGTTCTGTTCCAAGTACTCGCATGGATTTAAAAAACGCACTATAGCGAATCCATTTAAAAAACAAAGTTTCTTTACTCCAGTGACTGAAAAACAGCCTTGCTGACCTTTTGACTCTAAGATAAGAGTCATTAAGGAGACAATCCATCAGCTCTTCACTCAGCCCCTCCCTTCACCAATGCAAAATGATCATCTTTCTTTCAGGTGCTGGGGGAAGGGAGGGGTCCGAAGGAGAGAGAAGGATTGATGGATTGTTAGCCTGCTGCCCTCTCTCTCTCTCTCTCTCTCTCTCATTAAGGAGGCTATTGTTAAAGGACTGTTCAGTTTTTAAAACTGATTTTAAAGGGATGCATTTTCTCCCTTCTCCGGGGATCAGCACATTCTTTCTCATTTGCAGGGGCCATTCCTGTTGAGTCAAATCCGTGTATAAAAAAATCCATGTATAAATAGGCTGGACCTGTATCTTTATTCTATCAAAAGTTATAGCAAAAAAAAAACAGTGGGGGCAGGATCATGCTACATCACCAAGCCCACCAAAGCCCAAGGGCTTTACCCCACCCACTGCATGGGAGTAGGTCCATCACAGGGATGATGCACTTGCCTCCTGCACCAGGTTACACCGCACCAGCCCTAGTGGCTTCACTGCTTAGGGGCACCCCCCTTCAAGTGGTGCCAAGGGCATGTACCCTAGTTAAGCTTTTGGTGGGGGACAGGACCACTCTGCTCCCTTACTGGCATTAATCTCCATTTTCACATGGGAAGAAGGACTGGCAAAGGATTCAAAAATGCTCACTGCCAGGAAAAGATGTCCAATGCAGATATTTGAAGCAGAGGGAGGTGAACGTGAAGAAGGAAGATGAGATCATGCCTGTTGACCCCACCGTGACCTCTGCATATATTAGTTCTCATTTACCTATACCCAAGCATGTCAATAACCCAGGCTGATTGCTCAATGGGAACAGGGGTGAATGCGTATAGGCAGATGGGACCCTAAATATGAAATGACCAAAGCACAGCCAGCAGGTACCATCCTGACACTCCAGCACCTTTGCCTGTACAGATGTCTTCCCAGAGTTGCAACAAACCACATGGGTTGGATTTTTAGTGGGGAAGTCTTTTAGCCTAACACGAGCAGTTTCTTTCTTTATTTCCACCGCTTCAGGCATCTAATCCTGTCGAAGTGATCCAATCAGATCTATATTAAATGATGAACATGTTATGTAAATGAACATAATTATGCTAATGAACATTCCTCCAAGGAATCTTTATCCCTTATTCATTAGGCAGCTAGATAGTATAATCTGAAATGGGATGTGATATATTCCCCTTATAAATGTATGAACAGATTTTTTTTTGGGGGGGGGACCTCCATCTCTGTTCGCCTACTTTCATCCACTGCTCCTCCCACTTTGGAAATAGATTGGAAAATAGATCGGAAAAGGGAGAAGGGGACAGAGAGCAAGAAGAAGTGTGGAGAGTGTTGAGCTTGAACATTTGAGAGTGGGAGGAACAGAGGCTGGCACATCATTAAGTAATGGGGGCAGCATTTTGTATGCCACATCAGGCATCAGGAGGTCATGGGTCAGCCCTGAGCATACATGACCTATTTTCACTCTTAGTCTGAGGCTAAGAGGCAAAGAAGGAAGGCCCACAGCCAGGGAGACAGACCAGGGATGGACTGCACTTGCTCCCAGTGTGGAAGGGATTGTCACTCCCGAATTGGCCTTTTCAGCCACACTAGATGCTGTCCCAGAACCACCATTCAGAGCGCGATACCATAGTCTTTCAAGACTGAAGGTTGCCAACACACGCTCATTCTCAAGGTACATGTGGGGAGCAGAGGGGAGGTGAATGATCAGTACTAGTGGGACTAGAAAAGATGCAGATGAGAGCAACCAAAATGATTACTGGGTTGGGGCACCTCCCTTATGAAGAAAGGCTACTGCGTTTGGGGCTCCATTATAAAAAAAGATGCCAAGGGCGAATATGATTGAGACGTACAAAATTATGCAGGGGATGGATAGAGTGGATAGAAGGATATTCTTTTCCCTCTCACACAATACTAGAACAAGGGATCTGTCCTGGGACCGGTGCTTTTCAACCTCTTCATAAATGACCTGGAGACAGGGTTGAGCAGTGAAGTAGCTAAGTTTGCAGACGACACCAAACTTTTCCGAGTGGTAAAGACCAGAAGTGATTGTGAGGAGCTCCAGAAGGATCTCTCCAGACTGGCAGAATGGGCAGCAAAATGGCAGATGCGCTTCAATGTCAGTAAGTGTAAAGTCATGCACATTGGGGCAAAAAATTAAAACTTTAGATATAGGCTGATGGGTTCTGAGCTGTCTGTGACAGATCAGGAGAGAGATCTTGGGGTGGTGGTGGACAGGTCGATGAAAGTGTCGACCCAATGTGCGGTGGCAGTGAAGAAGGCCAATTCTATGCTTGGGATCATTAGGAAAGGTATTGAGAACAAAACGGTTAGTATTATAATGCCGTTGTACAAATCGATGGTAAGGCCACACCTGGAGTATTGTGTCCAGTTCTGGTCGCCGCATCTCCAAAAAGACATAGTGGAAATGGAAAAGGTGCAAAAGAGAGCGACTAAGATGATTACGGGGCTGGGGCACCTTCCTTATGAGGAAAGGCTACGGCGTTTGGGCCTCTTCAGCCTAGAAAAGAGACGCTTGAGGGGGGACATGATTGAGACATACAAAATTATGCAGGGGATGGACAGAGTGGATAGGGAGATGCTCTTTACACTCTCACATAATACCAGAACCAGGGGACATCCACTAAAATTGAGTGTTGGGCGGGTTAGGACAGACAAAAGAAAATATTTCTTTACTCAGCGCGTGGTCGGTCTGTGGAACTCCTTGCCACAGGATGTGGTGCTGGCGTCTAGCCTAGACGCCTTTAAAAGGGGATTGGACGAGTTTCTGGAGGAAAAATCCATTATGGGGTACAAGCCATGATGTGTATGCGCAACCTCCTGATTTTAGGAATGGGTTAAGTCAGAATGCCAGATGTAGGGGAGAGCACCAGGATGAGGTCTCTTGTTATCTGGTGTGCTCCCTGGGGCATTTGGTGGGCCGCTGTGAGATACAGGAAGCTGGACTAGATGGGCCTATGGCCTGATCCAGTGGGGCTGTTCTTATGTTCTTATGTTCTTAAGGGGACAACCACTAAAATTGAATGTTGGGAGAGATCGAACAGACCAAAGAAAATATTTCTTTACCCAGCGCGTAATTATTCTGTGGAACTCATTGCCACAGGATGTGGCACTAGATACCTTTAAAAGGGGATTGGAAGAAAAGTCCAACACAGGTTACAAGCAGTGATGTGTATGTGTAACTTTCTGGTTTGAGAAATAGGCTATGTCAGGTGCAAGGGAGTAGCAACAAGATGCAGGTGTCTTGAGTGCTCCCTGAGGAATCTGGTGGGCCACTGTGAGATATAGCAAACTGAACTAGACATGCCTTTGACCTGATCCAGTGGGGCTTTTCTTAGTACAACAGTATTCTGGAAACCAGAGAAAATAGAGCACCAAAATCAGAGTAAGACAAAGTCTTGGTTCTCTCCAAAAACTTCTTTGAAAGCTAGTTTTTGCAACTCTGTGTACAGGGCTAAGGCATTTAGTGGTTCCGTTTCTACTGGTTTTTTTTTACCTTCACTGAAGAAAATGTACATCTCCTATATTGAGAAAAGGAAACTTAGTTCAGGCAAATAGTTCATCTTGCACATAATGCTGTAATTCTGGATGAATTATACAAAGGAGAAATGAATGAGTCAGCGACTCGCAGTTTAGCCATTCAGAAAATGGCATTCGAGATTGCTCTAAACAAGGTCATCAGGACCTTTCAACCCCTCTTTTTATTTATTTACTCTCCCCCCTGCAAATCCACTGAGTGCTGCAAAACTGTGCCACAGACAAATATCTACATGCTCCTCATAATGAAACAGTGTCATTAGTTGATCTTGACAAACTCCCACTGTAATTGTAACCAAAATAAATGATGCTGGTGGCTAGCCGGAACTGTCAACCCAGGAAACAAAATGCTGGGGGCCTGCAATATTTTCCATTTCCCAGCTTTTGAGCGAGTGTCTTTCTCCATATTTCAAGTCATCAATTGAAAAGTATAATTTGATGACAGGCACAAAACTGTGGATTAGTTTTTATTTTGACAAAATCATTAAGCATCACAGCACTTGAAAAATGAACCGAGAAGCACCAGGCCAGCTTGGAGAGATTGCACTTCATAAACCAGATTGCCCACCTGGGCCACATTTGGGTGGAAGCTATAGATTTTCCAGCATATCCCTGATAGATAGCACTAATATAACTTCAATAAAAACTCCAGATCTGTCAATATAAGGGCTTTTTTCCCCTTCTAACGCTGAAAGATGTTGGATACTTCAGCTAATAAATTGGAAGACTATCTGCTCCTCAAGGAATGCTAGCTTACACATTGGATTACAAGATGTAGCAAAACCATGCAAGTTAAGGTGGGCATCTGCAAGAAGGTGGTGTGATTGTAAGTCCGTGCATGTGTTTAACTGCTAAAGATGCATTGGCCTGATCTACTCGGGCAGCACTTTGTGTGGGGACTCTGTTCTTGGACTGGACCACTTTGAAGAACAGGCGTTGGTCTCCATACCAAAACAAAACCAACTCCCTACATATAGAAAGCTATAGCAGAATAGTAGCATTAAGAACATAAGAACAGCCCCACTGGATCAGGCCATAGGCCCATCTAGTCCAGCTTCCTGTATCTCACAGCGGCCCATCAAATGCCCCAGGGAGCACACCAGATAACAAGAGACCTCATCCTGGTGCCCTCCCTTGCATCTGGCATTCTGACATAACCCATTTCTAAAATCAGGAGGTTGCGCATACACATCATGGTTTGTAACCTGTAATGGATTTTTCCTCCAGAAATTTGTCCAATCCCCTTTTAAAGGCATCTAGGCCAGATGCCATCACCACATCCTGTGGCAAGGAGTTCCACAGACCAACCTTCAACTTTTTCAACCCTTTCAACAACTTTTTCAACTCAAGTCTTCAACTTTTCAAGAGAAACCATAGCCAGTGATAGCTCTCTACCCCTGAATGTTCTCCCTCAGTCCAATCTGCATCTCAGACTGCCTCTCTGGGAGTTTGGTTTGGATGCTTCATTGCCATCTTAAGCTCAATATAATAACCATCTCCTTGCTGGCCTTCTGCTCACTCTTTGTCCCTTCACCTCCATTCGACACTAACAGCGCAATCCTAACTTGCATTGGAAACAGGATGGCCAGCGTGCCTGCGCTGTATCCAGCACAAGTTTTGGATGCTTAGTGGCTCAGCTCAGGGCAAAAGGAATTGCCTCCCCTTACCCTGGAGAGAGCCACTGAAGCCCCAGTGGGATTACTTGGATCTGTGACCCCTTCAGAGGTAGCGCAAATCTGAGCAGCCCGGGGCCAACCCAGGCTGCCTGGGAACAGGGTTAGGATACGGCATAACCGCCGGATCCTGTCCCCACCTCAAACTCTCCGTCTGACCTGGGATGGCCCGCCACATACCCTCCCCCTTCCCTGAAACACCTCCTCCCCACACCCTCCTCAGACTCCTGGGTCAGCCAAGCTCAGCCAACACAAACTCACTGACCCCAGGGTCCGCGATGGCACAGTTAGGCCTGCACAAGTCCCTTGTGTTAGCCTAACTGCCTCCAGGGTGGCATGAAAATGCTTTATGGCACTTTTGTGACACCCCTGGGCTGGCGCAAGTGACTTGTGCTGGCCTATCTACCGGTTAGGATTGCACCCTAAGTTATTTATCTTTACAGTCTTCATCCCTCCACAAGCTTACTGCCTGCTCCTGATCCATCAAACCATAAGAAGAGCCCTGCTGGATCAGGCCAACGGCCCATCTAGTCCAGCTTCCTGTGTCTCCCAGTGGCCCACCAGATGCCTCAGGGATCACACAAGATCCCTGCATTGTGGTGTCACTCCCTTGCGCCTGGCATTCTGAGATAGCCTACTTGTTTAAGAGGTTGCACATACCCATCACGGCTTGTAACCTCTAATGGATTTTTCTTCTAGAAATCTGTCCAACCCCCTTCGAAAGGCATCTAGGCCAGAGGCCATCGCCACTTCCTGTGGCAAGGAGTTCCACAGATTAATTGCATGCTGGGTAAAGATCCAGCACAAGCTCTGGCTGACTGGTTCTCATGTTTCTCCTCTAGTGTTCTATAAGAGGCTGGAATAGAAGAGAGATGAGTGTTTGGCACCACAGTAAGTACATTGCCCCCTTTAACAAATAAGCAATGGGTGCATGTGGGGAGAACCACAGCTGAGTTATGAGAGCCACAGTTCTGGAGATGCCTGTATATTTTTTTTTTCCATGTGCAGTTCCCTCAAAACAGAGGAAACACTGGGGAAAAGCCACCCTCTCATAAAATTAAGGCAGATGTGTTTCCCCAAAGTTGGCAGCCATTTTGCTTTCAGTTAAACATCAAAGAAATGGAAAATAAAATATTATCTTCTGACCCAAAGGTTAATTTCCCCTCCTCTGCATCAATGTGGAATACTGGGAAATATTTAAAGGCCTACTGTGAATAGCAGTAAATATTTAAAGAGGATCATTCGCACTGAAGAAAGCTCAGTGCCTGAAAATAGGGTCTTGCTCTCCCAATACTTCTGACAAATTCTTTACTAAATATGTAAATGTGATTTCCCAATGTACTTTTTTTTTTTTAGCCTCATGATCCTCCCTGATTTCTCCAGCTGTTGTCAGAAAGTAGTTTTAACACATGGGACTTCAGAGCAGAGGGATGTTGCTGACTATCATAGAAAGAATATTAACAAGTTGAGATCCACTCATTTGGATTTAGGGGGAATGAAGAGAGAAACAGATTCTGTCTAAATGTCTTATGGATATCCCACTATGCAAATTCTTCTGCATCTTATTCCACCAATGCTCTGTGCTTACTGCAGATTTTCAGAATAAGTGGAGACCGGAGGCCTTCTGTGGCATCTCCTTTAGCAAAAGTCTTGAAGGAAAACAAGACAAAAACAGCACCATCCCATAGTCTTCAATCTTTTCAAATTCAAATCCACCTAAAACATGGAACCTGCAAGATATTTGCAGGCGATCATACAAGCAACTGAGGCAGTCTCACTCACTCACTCACTCACACACACACACACACACAGAGTTTTGTCAAATTCCTAGTCCAAGCTTCACCTAGAGAACCTATGCCCACTTTCAGCCAATTAGCTTCCCTTTGTTCCCCAGCAATGGCCCTAGTTTTGCACTGCAGGACCCACCACCAGGGTAGCTTGCCTGTTCAACTGGCAAAGGTTCACCTTCCTCCCCTCTCCTGCCAGCAGCTTCTCCAGCCACTACAGCAACACCTTGGTCCTCAGCAGGTCTTGGGCATGGCAGCCACACACCAATCTTCAGTATCTCCAGCAGTCTCCAAAGTCCATTCACCCATTTTTCCTTTAGTCCATCAGCAGCTCCTGTACTCCATCAGTTCCTGCCTTCCAAACTTTCCTCCTACTACTACCCACACCCCTTTTCCTTTCTCCAGGTGCTGCTTTTATCCCTGAGGGCCTTGTTGCCTCCAAGTGGCTACAGCTGTGCAGCACACTCACTGCAATGTAAGGCCCTGGTGTTAACCCCACGCTTGCCAGCTAGAGCAAGGGGCCACTGTTGACAGCACACCCTATCTCCTTGAGGGATCTTGTGCATTTCTATCACACACACACACACACACACACACACACACACACACACACACACCAGCGTTGATAACTAAGCATTCTATGGAATAGGGTGTCCAAACGTTTTGGCAGGAGGTCCACATCATCTCTCTGACACTGTGTTGGGGACCTTTAGAAAAGAAAATTCACATTTCAAATTTGAATAAATTTGCATAAATTTGCATAAATTAACATATTAGAGATGGAACTTATAGGAATGAATTAAGGTCTTGCAATGGCTCAAGGCCTATAAAAGGCCTTGCACAAAGCAAGACCAACCTTTCCTTCACTGCCACTGCTGCATCACAGACGTGAAACAGCAAGTAGTGGAGGGATCCCTCGTCCCACAGCTCAGACAAAAGGTCGAACAGTTGTCCTCACACTGAGAGCAGTTGTGCAAGGCCAGCATGGGCTCCAGCAAGTCTCTGGAGGTCCAGTCTCATTGGAGATTGAGGGCTCCCCCAGGGCCTGATTGGGAGCCCCCGAGGCCGGGGTTTGGACACCCCTGCTATGGAGTAACACCAGGAACTGCAGATGCTGCATAATCAGCTATTAAGTAAATTCCAGCTGTAGATTCACTTAGGAACCAACCCTATTCATCATTTCCTAGGAGTTCACCATGGTTGGCAACCTTCAGTTTCGAAAGACTATGGTATAAGCCTACAGCACCCAGGATTCCCAGGCGGTCTCCCATCCAACTACTAACCAGGCCTGACCCTGCTTAGCTTCCGAGATCAGATGAGCTCTGGCATGCGCAGGGTAACAGTTACAGTTCACCGTAAACAGCCTATCCTCCATATCTACTTTACCCAGGCTTCGCGCACTGGAGAGGACACTCTGTTCCAGAACACTATTCAGAGCATGATACCATAGTCTTCCAAGACTGAAGGATGCCAACAAGAAGGAGTTCACTGTACTGCACTCATTGGAAGTTAATTTGGAGTAACTGCACAGTTAGAATGCAACTCTATGCAAGACATCTCAGAAATTCCACTATGCTCAATCGTCTAATCCCAGTTAAATGTACACACTTACCTGGGTGTACGAACTCGATTGGACTTGGAGCACAACCTGATGCTGTCTTGGGTCCACTACCCCTGTGTTACAAAAATCGCCAAACTGTTACCATGCTCCTTGTGCTATGTATCAAACCCAGAGGTGTGGGACATCTCGGTTTGATGACAATGCATGAAGAGCACAGTAAGGGGGATAATACATTTCTCACCTGAGCAAGCAAGATCATTGTAGTTTTCATCTGCAATGGCAGTGGTCTGGAGGGAGACTGCAGCCTTGGCAGATTCAGGGTGAAAGGCACTCCAAATCCACTGTCCCCTTGGACCGTGCAAAAACTGCCACTTGTGGAACCCACATCATCAGCTGGCCTCATGGCCAGGTCATAAGAACATAAGAACAGCCCCACTGGATCAGGCCATAGGCCCATCTAGTCCAGCTTCCTGTATCTCACAGCGGCCCACCAAATGCCCCAGGGAGCACACCAGATAACAAGAGAACTGCAAGGCCTCCTGGGAATTGTAGTTAAGAACATAAGAACAGCCCCACTGGATCAGGCCATAGGCCCATCTAGTTCAGCTTCCTGTATCTCACAGCGGCCCCACCAAATGCCCCAGGGAGCACACCAGATAACAAGAGACCTCATCCTGGTGCCCTAGACCTCATCCTGGTGCCCAACCCTATATACATAGGAATGGGTTATTAGACCATTTTATGTATATAACCTTACATTATTTTTTAAAAATTCATCATAAATGTTGGGCAGCCTAATCCTGAGCTGCCCAGGGCACGCATTTAGTGGGCCGCTGTGAGATACAGGAAGCTGGACTAGATGGGCCTATGGCCTGATGCAGCGGGCCTGTTCTTATGACAGGTTCACCTTCCAAGAATCCTATGCATGGCGACTCATTCAGAGACATGTTGAATGAAGTTGAAAGAATTTCGATAGTGAACCACGTTTGATGTGCACATGGGGGTACATGTTCTTCCAAGTCTGTGTTGTGAATTTGGAAGAGCCTGTCCAGTTGAAGCATCTTTTTTTAGATCATCAAGGGAAGCTAAAATAAATTGGTTGGTAAAATGGAGTGAGTAATGAAGTAAATTCCTTTCCTTGAAAGTTACCGTTGAAAGTAACAGTAAAAAAGAATATGTTCCTGGGGCTAAGTTAAAAAAAATAAATCTTGAAGTATGTGAAAGGGGATCCATTTTCATTTAAACTCTTGGACAAACCAAATTATTTTGTTGCATGCTCTGCATTGCTTTCATCTGCAGTTATTTCCATTCCAATGAAGTCACCCCAGGAAAAAAGCATAGCATATGACATTAATACTTTGCCGTTTAAAAGAGACCAGGACGGCTATGTGATCATTAGGGATCTGTCCCCAAAATGAGCATTGGGAATGAATTCCTGATTGAATTAGAGAACTTTTGCATAATGTCTTCACAAGAGGGTGAGATAGCAGAGAATGGGGCTTGAGGGAGCCTTCCTAGTGTAGGATTGAGACTCAAGTAACCTAATTTCAGGAAAATTTGTAATACCATGCAATGCACGTCTACTCAGAGGAAAGCTCCATCGAGCTCAGTGGTTGAGCTTGCTGCCATGTAAATGTGTATAAGATTGCAGTCAAAATATTAGCTCAGGGCAGTGTGCACAGCTGCTCTCCTCCTTTTATCCTCACAACAACCCTGTGAGGTAGGTGAGGCTGAGAGAAAGTGACTGGCCCAAGGTCAATCAGGAAACTTCATGGCTGTGGTGGGATTCAAACCTGGATCTCAGGTCGAAGTCCACCTCCCAAACCTGGATCTCAGGTCGAAGTCCACCTCCCAAACCACTACACCACCCTGAAGAAAACATCCTATATTCTTCTGTATTTATTTTGCTGCTCTTCAGGCATCTTTTCCTTCGAAGTACTCTGTTTTACTTTTTTATTTATTATTGCTAAAATGGAATATACCGCTTTGAAGATGATGTATCTTTTTAAGCAAGAAAGAAGACTGGAAGTAAAAGAGGATTTCAAAGCCAATTGGGCAACCCACAAAAGACACACAAACCCATGATGTGGAGAAAACAGGTTGGCTGCCATTTTTGTTTTGCCCTTGACTGACGGTATGGCCAACCATCTGAGGGTGTACAAGTAAGAAAGGAAATTAGAGGATCTCACAGACTCTTTGAAATTCTTCGCTGAATTGATGGAGAGAGAATCAGGAAATCAAACCATTAACAGTTTTGGATTCATCTCCTGTTCGGGTTCAACATTATTATTTTGTCACTTTCCTGTTCGGTTCTGCTTTAGATACTGATTTTTTAAAAGTTTCAATACACAGTTATGAATTAATGTTAAATATATTTAGATCCAGTAATTTACTGAGAGTAAATGATTGATCCATTTTTTTTTCCCCCAAGACATGGAACTCTTCATTGGTCCATTCAAGGGATAACTAAAGAGCAGTCCTGTCTGGTGTTTCAGATAAATTCTGAAGGAGAGCTTCAGGTCTTGAAATAAACTAGGCCAGTAAATTCTTCTCAGTGCACCTTTGAAGTCTCTTTTACATTTGCTTCTAAGCTACACAGTATCCCCAGTTCAGAAGTCCTTTCTCGCCCTTTCTGCCGTGAATCTCAATCACTGCTCTACCTAGTAAGGAGACTTTAAGTTTGAGTGACCACTATTGTCACAAACTTCTCCTTGTCCACAATGCTTTTTCAGCAGCAACTCTGTAGCCACCATAGCTCAGTGATACAGCTCCTGCTGTTCATGTAGAAGATCCCAGGTTTAGTGCCTGACATATCCAGGTAGAACTGACACAGATCTGAAACCCTGGAATACTACTGCCATGCTCAGTTGGATGGACCAATGGTTTGATTCAGCTTCATATGTTTGTATTCTTTTTCTTTGGAAACATGTCTTCATAGATATACACTGCACCCCTCATGGAAGCAATACTGGGGGGGGGACGACGACCCTGTGAGCACAATGCCATTCTTGTCTCCTCATAAGTCCCATTGTTTTCAATGTGTCTTCTTCTTCTTCTTCTTCTTCTTCTTCTTCTTCTTCTTCTTCTTCTTCTTCTTCTTCTTCTTCTTATTATTATTATTATTATTATTATTATTATTATTATTAACAACTTAGGCTATAATCCTATCCTATCCATACTTACCTCATTCATTATAATGGGACTTATTTCTGCATAGTCATGGATAGGATTGGGGTTTTACTCTCAAGAAGGTGTGCATAGGATTCCAGGGTATATCTAGGTTCTCTGGAAAGTGCTTGACCAATTAAAAAACACACACACACACACACATTTTTGAGCCCCCTGTTGTCAGGAGAGAAGGGCAGGATATAAGTATTTTAAATAAATGCATGCGTGCATTAAATTTTGGACTGCATCAAATATACGGAAACGTGGATTGCGGCAAGAACGCAAGGCATTTTTGCTCTTTGTGTTGTGTGCACATTATGCGCACATTGCTGAGCTTGAAAATGTATACAAATTATTTTGGACACGGCAGCCGTTAAAAATTTGATGCTGACACAGAAAAGGAATCATGGTGTTGAATGTTTAATGCCATTTCTTTTGCGGCATTACCGATACGTAAACAGAAATGACACATTCTTCCCCTCCCCCTTGGATTATGGACTTTGGTAAGAACGGCCTGTTTCTTCATGCTAATTCATCCATTTTGTGTGTTTTTGTCATAAAACTCCACATCTGCCTCCGTCCTTCTTCCAGACTAGCATATGGCTCATTTGTGAGTAAACCAACATTTAAAAGCTTTTACACTGCATGTCTTTTCTTTTCCACATGCTTTTCCTTTTATGTTGAACTGCAAAGCCAACATACTTGAATGATTTCATTGTGTGTTTCCCCCCTCGAGCAGTCCTTTACATCTTTGTTTATCCAGACTATTTCTACATTGGGATCCTGTGTTATGAATGGCTCCAAAGGGGGGGAGGGGCTGTGTGCACATTGCGGTGAGGTTCCCTGCAAAACCTTGTGCTTTGCACCCCCTTCTAGCTATGCCACTGACCCCATGCATGTACCTTCAAAAGTAAGTCCCACTGAATTCAATATGATTTACTTCCAAGTCAGTTCACTGGATTTCATATTCAAGGAATAAACCGGGGGTGGCCAAACTTGAGCCACATACAATAAACTTCAGAAGTCTGAGAGCCACAAGAGAGTTGTATGTGAGCCTCAATATTTAAGAAGCACTTAAATTCTTAAATATATTTACTCACCATGAACATTAAACATGTTTCAAACCAGTGGATTTTCAGTTTATACCTTGTAAATAATTATAAGGCTTGGAAATTTCTCATTTCCCTTTTGCATTAATTGTGATGCAAAAAGGAGCTCAGGCAACAGATTTCTGAGGGCTGCACATGATATGTCAAAGAGCCACATGTTGCTCACGAGGCACAGTTTGGCCATCCCTGGTTTAAACCCTCCCCAAATGTTCCTGGTAACAGGCAAATTTGCTCTAAGCCTGAAGTGGAAAACTTTTCAAGTCAAAATTTACAGTTAAAATGAAGCAAGGGCCATAATATGAAGACTCAGATTCTAGCTCACTTCAGATGGCCTCTCCCATAGAAAGAGAACATGTTACGGTATTCCCAAAAATGTGCTTGCTAACCCCACTCTCCCAGTGGACAATCCAGCAGCCATATTTCCTGTTCAAACATTTATCTGATGAGACAAATGCTGTAACACGTGAAGCCTGGAGGGGCAGGATTGAGGCACATGTCATTGGCAGGGGGTGGGGCCATTGCACATGTTCTTGGGAAGCCACTCATGCATTCCCTCTTCACAGGAAAGGGAACTTATGCAAAGGACCCTAATGATATTAGCAGAGGTGTCCCAAGAGTTCCTCACACCCAGTGCGACACTGACTTTGTGGAGCTCAGCATGGTTCATGGTCAGCACTTTCCAGCACTGACATAAGGGCAATGCAGCTCTGAGGTAAGGGAACAAACATTCCCTTACTTTGAGGAGGCCTCCATGAGTGACACCCAACTGCAGGATGCAGCACACGTCCCATTGGCACAGCTATGCCAGTGCTGGAAAGCACTGACATAAGGGGTTAGGATTGTGCCCTAAGAGAATGAGTGGGGCTTTTGAAGGGGCATGTTCTCAAATACTCTCCAAGGGCAATCTCTCTCAAATAGCTGTCTTGCAGCTATAATGTTCCTGGCCCACCATGCTGTGCACACCTGCTGATTTGTATTAATTAGCCTTGTATTGTTCAATTTGTAATCTCTCTATGTTTTACGAGGATGTAAGCAGTTTTAAAAAAGGCCAGTAATTTTTTTTTTTTTCTCCACTGAGAAGCTTCTGATGATCAAATGATCAATAAATTGCTCTTAAAGTAAACATTAATCAAAGTGAATGCCAGGAAAGCGGGCGGGGAGGGGGGGATGGGGACTGGCTGAGTGAAAATCAGGGTTCTCTCTATACTTGCAGTTGTGTTTTTTTTTTCCTAATGAATTGTGAATATGAATGGTTCATGTTATAAAAGTCTGATAACAGTTGAGTACAGTAAACATTTATGTTTTTCCTGAAAATTGTAGCTTTCCTTTTGGCATAGCTGGGTGGTCTCAAAGCCGTTCATTTTGATGAGGATATATTTTGGATTCAATCATTGGTGAGTTTGTAGGAATTCTCATTTGAGAAGAGCATGGGTGTTAAGGCAAGGGTCTGAGGAGGTGTGAGATCCCTTGGGACCTGCAAATTTTGAGCGAATCCAAAAGAAAAACAGTGTCTGTGGAAGGCTTTCTGTTCCTTAACAAAACCACAAAGAATTTTTTTTTTCTTTGCTGCAGTAGATTAATCTATGACATATAAATTGAACACAATAGGACTTCTGAGTAGCCATGCCTAGGATGGTGCTGTAAGTCTTTCCAGTAAAAAAAAAATTACAGCCCAATCCTGTGCTGCCCAGCGCCAGCACTCTAGCTTCACTACTGACTCTGGTTGGCAACCTTCAGTCTCGAAAGACTATGGTATAAGCCTACAGCACCCAGTATTCCCAGGCGGTCTCCCATCCAAGTACTAACCAGGCCTGACCCTGCTTAGCTTCCGAGATCATGGTAGAAGCCTACAGCACCCGGTATTCTCAGGCCGTCTCCCATCCAAGTACTAACCAGGCCTGACCCTGCTTAGTTTCCAAGATCAGATGAGATTGGGCATGTGCAGGGCAACAGTTGTAAAAATGCCACAAGGCACTCTAGTGCTGGCGCCGTGCCAGTGAATAGGCAGTGGGGAGGCTTTGGGGGGTAGGGGGATAAGGGGCAGGAGAGGAGGGGCAGAAAGGGGCAGAGGGAGAGTGGAATGCGGGGAGGATCAGGCCCGGGCGAGCATGGTGGCAGAGTCTGCCACTGCATCCTTTACTCCTCCCAAGCCATGGAGACTGACACGCTCAATAGCAGGGTCCGAGTAGACCCATCAGGGCTGTCTGGGCTTGGCATGGGGTAAGGGAACCACTGTAAGAGAGCCTTCCTGCCCCAACAGGATACAGCAGTGGCCATTTTGGTGCTACTGCTCCTCCGGGCCCAGAGGAAGCTTAGGATTGGGCCCTTAAAAAGTAAAAGGTCATTGTTAATGACATCCACCCGTTCGCCTCCTCTTAGATATTGTGTCGATACTCTGCTTTCCGATTCCCAGACAGGAATCTACGGCTGCTGTTCCCCCCAAAAAAAACCCAGAAAAAGAAAAGAGCATTAAGCACCGTATCGCCCTGCGCTGCAAAATTATTTGAAACCAATTCTTTCTGATATTTGCAAGGATTTGATGAAGTGGTAACATAATTACCATCAAATTAAGTGTGACCTTCAGGTGTGTCTCAAAGGGTAATTACGCCTAGATCAGAGAGCTATTTTTGTAAGCATCATGTTGAATAAAAACATTTTTGTTTCCAAAGTCAAGTCTTCATTACATGCCCAACATTATACTTGTGGCTGCCGCTGCTACAGCGCGGTAGATACTTAATGTTCTTGCTCTTGAAGCCGTATGCATATATAATATACAGCTCATACAACTTTCATAAACTCCTCTGTGCTGACTCTCTTCTAATACCTCTCAAAAGGAATGTGTGGCATCATCCTTCATTTATTTTGCATGCTGCTTGCACCCATGGTGGATAAACATGAATATAAAAATTGGGAGGTAGGAACAGTTATCTTTGCAGAGTCTTGCTTAGCATTGAATAAAATATACACAACACAAGAGATCCAACATAGATTTTTGGATTACATGGAGCGGAGGAGGAAAAAAAAACACATTAGGTATTATTATATGAAGAAGAGCATGGGATAAATGGATCTCAATCCAATGTTAAACAGTAAGATGTACATTCCTTCTGAATTAATGGAATTCAAGTCATGGTAAGGTGACTGGAAGAGGAAGCTCAATCTATTGATCATGCACGCTGACACCATCCCTGCTATTTGTAATTAAGGCATTCAGGTGTCACCCTGGTTGTGTGGTTCCCTGATGGACGTGGGGTATTTCTCTACCCATCATGTAATTAGTCTGTGGAACTCCTTGCCACAGGATGTGGTGATGACATCTGAACTAGAGGCCTTTAAAAAGGGCCTGGACAAATTTCTGGAGGTAAAATCCATTGCGGGTTACAAGCCATGATGCGTATGTGCAACCTCGTGATTTTAAAAGTAGGCTCAGTATGCCAGATGCCAGGGAGGGCACCAGGAGGAAGGTCTCTTGTTGTCCTGGGGGAGGCATCTGGTGGGCCACTGTGAGATACAGGAAGCTGGACTAGATGGGCCTCCAGCAGGGCTCTTCCTATGTTCTTATGACTCCCAGGCAGTGCCTGTAGCGTAGTATGTAGCGTAGCTATGGGGGGGCAAAACAGTAAGTACTGCAGCATCACAACAAGCCATGTACCTCCCCACTTGCCATTCTGGGCAGCAACAGCAACGTGCAGGCACTCACTGAACAAATTTGCATCTCCTGTGCATTGTTGTCATTGCCTGGAATGGCTCTGAAAGCAAGTGGGAGGAGCTACTTACACGGCTCATTGTGGTGCTGAACAGTACGGCTCCGTTTTGGCCCCCCCCCCACTGGGAATGGCTCCCAAGGGAGGGGCTGCTCACCCACCTCCCTGCCAGGCTGGCTGCTCCACCCCCCTCCAGCTACGCCCACCGGTGCTGAATATTTACTGTTTCCCCCCTCTAGCAATTCTCCTGTTTATAATGCGCACTCCTGCATGATCGCAATTCATTCTGCGGCTACCAACGGGAAAGCACATCTGTATGTTTGATGCTTCCTGCTTTGCTGGCATTGGACAGTGTGTGCTACCACTGGTGATAGCCAGCTTAGGATGGCACTGTCAATGTCATAAGCCAGTTCATATAATGACTTGGATGGAAGTTCCACACGCACCTCTGGTTTTGCTCATGGACTAGCCTCCTTCGTCTAGGTGGCTGAAGAAGTCTTTGACACAAGCACCAGAGCTCTCAGACCCCATAAAACTGTGTTTTGCTTGGTGTGCCACAAGTTGTTTGGGCTTAATACACACAAAAAATCAATAACTTAGTACGTGCTTTCATGGATCCGATTCAAGAAGGTGCTTTTCCCAACATCGTCAGCTCCTTCTGAGACGCTTTTTCCCTATCATGAAGTTAGTTGTTTAACCGCATGAAATGCAGTGGCTTGTTACAAACAGGCCTCCCATAGCTAGAGTACAAAGAATCAATCCTCTGTCAATACAAAACAACAACATGCACTTGCCCTCCAGAATGAGCAGGTTCATTTAAACTAGACTGTATAGCGGGGGGGGGGATACAAAAAACCCTATGAACTTGTTCCTTCATTTTTTCAAAAAGCTTTTTACCTGAGAAAAAAACAAGCCCCCCCCCCCGAATTTATTACTATTTTTGGCCCAAGCCAAAGCATGTCCTTGTTACTTAGTACCTTGAAACCATCAGAAAAAAAGAAAGTGACGGATCCCTAAACAACTTGTTCCTCATTTATACACACACACAATGAACTGGCTTGCATGGCAAGCTCAATAATATAATTCAGCCAGTCCAAGCCCACAAGACCTTATTTGGAAGCAAGGACTACTGAATTCAGTGGTGCTTACTCCCAAGTAGAATTGCAGCTGAACAGCACAATCCAATGCAGGCACACTCAGAAATAAGTCCCATGATTTTCAATGGTCCTTATTCCCAGGAAATTGTAAGTATATAAGGTTTCAGCCTTAGTCTTCCCCTGAAAGTTGTTCTCCTAAACTTTTTTTTGTTGTAGTGTGAATAGTTCATAGTTCATTGTTGTTATGGAAAAAAATAGTTATTGAATTGTCTGTATTGCTTGATCAATTGTCATCACCACCACCAGATGAAGGTAAGGCTTACCCTGCAGATGCCTGATCTTGTCTGATCTTGGAAGCTAAGCAGGTTGAGGCCTGGTTAGTACTTGGATGGGAGACCGCCTGGGAATACTGGGTGCTGTAGGCTTATACCATAGTCTTTCGAGACTGAAGGTTGCCAACCATTTTTGATTTAGGGATGATTGGATGGCAAATCAGTTCCTACCACATGGTGGAGCAGGAGATTTCCGCTTTAATTATGCAACTAATGAAATTGTTGTGTCTGTTCCAAATGGAGAGAGGCCTGAACATGTATAAATCTAATCTGTAAAATCCACATTTGCTATCCATGCCCTTCATTTATGCACAGGAGACCCTGAATCTGTGTTCTTCCATCAACTAAGGTTCAATGGGCAGAAGTGTGAAATGATCCTTTTGGTCATCACACCTCAATAAGAGACAGTGGCTCACCAGGGTTTTTGTCACCCGTTGCAGGAGTCCAGCACATTACCCCTTTGATGGACCTCCTCCCATGCAGTGAATGTGGCAATGCTCTGGGCAACGGGCATGGTGATGTATCATTGCTCCACCCCCACTGTTGGGACACCCCCACTGTTGGGGCTGTTGGGCTATAACTTTTGACAGAATAGAGATATTTCAGTAGGGTTTGTTTCATTGCATTCTGCATGAAAATGTGCATCCAATGGTGTATAACATGATGGTATTATTCAAAAATATCAAGATTTTAAAAATTTCAGCCAGGAGTAGTGTCAGTCCGCTCCGTGAGCATCACCCCCATGGTAAGGCCCGCACCCCCTTCACCCCCATCACTAGCGATGCCACTGATAACAGAACACTGTTCAAAGTATAATTCATCTCAAAATGTTGTTCTCAGTAAAAGCTTTGAACCCCATTGAACTTAAGCAACTTACTGCATGTTATACTCCATCTGTCTCCCCTTCTCCCTCCCCTCCCTCACAACAAAATATTTACATTGCTTATATAAGTTCCTCCCCATTGAAAATTATGGATAGTATAAGCCTTTTACATAACCAGCCACCATTTATCTCTCCATACAAAGTAAATAAGGAGGAAAATTTGAATAAAAGCAAGAAAAGGTGAAGAATGGGCAACTGCCTATATTACCATAAAATGTCCCCATATTTCTTTTAAAACTGGTGTGAAATTTCTGAGCAGTATTCGATGGGTTTTCCAAAGTAAACACTTTGATGGACATGTGGTCAAAGATCCATTCACCTCCAGATTCACTTTTGTTTTGTCTTCCTTTTGAGCCAGCTTACTGCAGTTCACCCTGTCGGCCACAAGGTGGCACACAGACTGAAATTTCATTCTCTACTGCCAGCCAAATGGTGGCGCTTCACTTCTATCCCCCAACTTTAAAAAAAAAAAAAGAAATAATGGAAGGTTTTTATCAATTGCAATTTATTTTCAGTTTCACTCTCAGCCTTGGACTTCCTCTCTCTTTCCTTTTGTAATAATATACAACATGTAGTAAACTCATAGCAGTAGCAGATGGGAGGACTTGCCCTCTACCCCAGTCCAAATTTGCAATATAATTTGCGCTTTCTTCTTCTTCTTCTCTCTCTCTCTCTCTCTCTCTCTCTCTCTCTCTCTCTCTCTCTCTCTCTCTCTCTCTCTCTCTGTGAGCGACCTTCTTTGTTTTGTGTGTTCTTACAGGGGAAGGACCTGCACTCACAAATATATTTATTTCCTCTGGTGTGCATGGCTATTTGCTCATATGTGCATGGTGCAGATGGCTAGCACACCTCTGGTGTGCATGGATCACTAAGAGAGTGATCTCATAGGAGAGGTGATATTTTAATCAGGGAGGTCCTGAATGGATTAGCCCAGTCTCTTTGTTGTTATAACTGCAGAGCTATAATGAATGCTGAAGCCATCAAAAATATCCATCAACAGGAAGGAAGGGCAATCTCCAAGGCACATGAAGGGCACAATCCTAACCAACTTTCCAGCACTGACATAGCTGTGCCAATGTGGTGTGCACTGCATTCTGTAGTGGGGAGGCAGTCAAGAGGGCCTCCTCAAGGTAAGGGCGTGTTTTTAACCTTATCTTGGGTCTGCATCGCGGCTGGGTCAGTGCTGGAAAATTGGTTAGGATTGAACCCTTTGATGAAGGAAACAGAAGCAATTTTGACGATTGCTTACAGTCGACCTCGGTATCCACAGGGTATCCATTCCAGGTCCCCGCAAATACCAAATTCTGCAGGTAATGACATCTGCAAGGGGGACTGCATGGCACCACAATTCCTTATCTGAGGGGTGTGTCCAGCCTTCCGGAGGTCACATGTAGCCTCCCAGCCTCCTGGGTGTGACTGGAAGGCACTTTTGGCAAACTGGAACTGGCTTCCAGTTGCATCTGGGAAGTTCTCTGAGGCCCCCAAGCCTTGGACTCAGCATCCATGGATATTTAAATCAAGAAGAGCACACTGTATTTATATTTGTCTCCCATACCTTGATGTTTGCATCCTTCAGTACCTACTGGGTCCATTCATTCTTGAGAAACCAAGAGCTTGGAAGCTTCTCCAGCACTCCTTGAGAGCGATGTTCCATTGCCCAGCTGTTCTTTCATTTAGGAAAATGAGCTTCCCAGCCTACCGTTCAAGCTTACCTCCTACCTTAAATTACCAGTTGTTTGTAATATACGAGGATCTATATTTTCCACAGCAACAGAATGTTCAAGGTAGGGACTATTTCAGCATGTGCTTCTCAGCAGACACCCTCTCTTCAGGAAATTCACAACCCAGCACAGGACTGGTTTTGCATATAAATGGTGAAACCCTGCTCGAAAACAGATGAGCCTTGTCGACGCTTAGGCAATCTTGAACCAAGCCTGTGTGGAGAACAAGTGCTGCTAACCAAAGGGAACTTTCCTTTCCCCAGCTCACACCTCATCTCCTCATGTGGCAGAAAAGAGGGAGGAGGGAATTCTCTGAAGAAAACACACTTCTGTTCTCAGTTTGCGGAAAAAGTAATCTTCTTTCGAGGACTCCGGGCTTCTGCGTTCAAGTGGAATATAATTTCCTAATCTCTCCTCAGCAAAAGGCCCTTAGCAATCAACTCGGTAAAAATATGGTTCCATACACACAACTTTGAAAAAAGAGACAGAAAAGAAATCTCATGCTGGAGCTGGCTGAAGAACAAACATGTTGTAAAGTCTCTTACTTCAGTAGTAGATTCCACTGGTAACACAAAGAAGTTATCAGTGGTATCAAACCGAGTGCCTGGGGATACCATCCTTCGCAGCATAGCTGACAGCACTATTGGCGATAAGGTGGATAGCAGATATTTGTGTTGTAAGCATTGGGGGGGGGGGAAGCATGAAGGAACCACTCTCAGTATTCAGCTTTCTTAACAGACAGCCCAATCCTATCCACGCTTTCCTGGGAGTAAGCCCCATTGACTCAAATGGGACTGACTTCTGAGTAGACGTGCGTAGGATTGGGCTAACACTCAACTCATCCAGATGGCAGAAGTGAACCTCAGGCCTGAAAATGTCAGGTCTCCACACTTGTCAACCAAATGGAAGACGTCAACTATGTAATGGTGGCTCTGAAGATGTCCAGTGTACCAGCGATGTGTGGTGAAGTCCAAGGCTGGGGAGGCACAGTACACAGAGCTCCAGGGTGATGTCATGTTGCAAGGCACTCTGGGGGCTACCTGGAAGCCCCGGCTCCTACACGGATCACAGCAGAGGCTGAGATGTTGCTGATGCAAGCTGTAGTTTCTTGAAGAGATTAAGACAGTCTCAGAGAATCTCTTGGTGAGACTAGACTTGTGACAGGTTCAGAACCCCCCAACATATGGCCCTCGCCATACAGAAAGTCATTCAGCGTGTCATTGGTAATTTGTCCACTGTTTTTTCTTGCAAGGATCTCTGAAATTTGCTTTGAATTTTAACTCTCTAGAAATTGCAGCGCCAACCCTAGCCTGCAGCACAAGGAAGCGTTGCCTTGTACGGTTTTCTTAGCAGGACAGTCACATTGTCCGAAGCTGACATTCTTTTGTGAAGTATGCAACAAGCTCCCATGGGCTAGCTTTCCAGCTTGCTATGGAAAGATAAAGGTTACAAAAACACAATTCATTTCAGTTTGGAAATAAGATACAGAAAAGGTGTAATAGAATTACAAACCAGTGTTCGAAGGCACTTTACCAAGAAATTGTCATTTATTTGATTTATTTTTCTGAAGAGTTCCAAGAGTTCTCTCTTTCATACCTATATCTAATCGTGATCAGATGGATTTCTTTTACTTAACTTGCTAAAGTGTATTCAGTATGAAAAAAGGCAGAAAATCAAGTTGTCTCCAGCATAAGAGCTACATAAGTACATTAGCGATGAGTAACCAGCAAAGCTACTGGCTATTATCAATTTGGGTTTTTCCTGGAATTAGATATTTTCATCCCAAGAAATGTTAAGATTTTCTTTATTTCGTATACGATCATAACCAGACCCTGTGTCGTTTGCCTTACACTTGTGTTGTGTCATGAAGTAAATGTAGTCAGTGCCTCTCCATGTCCACCCATAGTAAGCTACTAGAAACCAGTACAGTGGGTCCTCCTTATCTGTGGGGGTTTGGTTCCAGACCCTCTCCCCTGCAGAGAAGGAATTCTATGGATGCTGAGGCCCACTTCTGAAGCTTGCACAGTTACTTACCTGGGACATCCAGAGGCCTCTCCTGGGTCACATTGGGCCGGGGGCCCATTCTATTGACCTACACAGGCCTCAGAATGACCTGCAGAAGCCTCCAGAAGCTAGTTATGGTTTTTGGATATATAGTTTTTGGTTTTTGGATTATATAGTGGGTCCATGTGAATAAAGGAAGGCATAGAGAGAACAGCTCAATACGTTTATTCCATCTTCAGAACAGGACCTGGCAATGAATCTGACACAAGGCAAACACCTCTGGCTTTTATACCCTTTAGCTCCACCCAGACTCCCCATGATTGGTACAATTGAAACATTAACTCAAGGGCCAATCGGATGGTAGGATTTCGATCCACCACCCGATTGGCCAGCCAGAAGTCTGGGCCAATCAGTTACGCAGGATTTTGATCCTGCATAACTTGCATACCTAACAGGAAGCAAACCAGAAGTTGCCTTCCAAAAACTGGAAGTAGTTTCTTCATGCTTATGCAGACCATACTGAAATCCATGGAGGCCAATATAGCGGTTCACCAGCCCAGTGCGAACCAGGAGAGGCCTTCTGGAGGATGCAACTATGTAATTATGTAACTATGTAAGTATGCAACTATGTAAACTAGCCTCCAAAGGCGTACCCACATACACCCTCTGTATCTGCAGAATGTTAAATCTGAAGATAGGGTATCCAAAGATGTGGAAGGTCAACTGTATTCAGGTTCATCTACAAATGCCCCCTTCTCACTGGAAGGCTTTTCACCAATCACTGGGGACCAGGGAGGTGATTTGCTGTTAGAGCTGCACTGCAGAGGAATCAAGGGGAGCTGAAACTCCCACCCTTACCTGTAAGTCCCAGCAGGTATCTTTGATGATCCCGGCACCACTGAAAGAAGCACCAGCTGATAGACTGCCCCTGTCTTCTAGTTTATGTTAAGTAGGACAGGTATAGAGGCGGGGCAATGAGCTCCAGGTAAGAGGGAGGATTGCTGCACCTCTCTTTCTTTTCCCATACCTAAGCAGCCACATGCAGACAAGGAGGCAGCAGTGGGGATGGACAGAGTGGATAGGGAGATGCTCTTTACACTCTCACATAACACCAGAACCAGGGGACAGCCACTAAAATTGAGTGTTGGGAGGGTTAGGACGGACAAGAGAAAATATTTCTTTACTCAGCGTGTGGTTGGTCTGTGGAACTCCTTGCCACAGGATGTGGTGATGGCGTCTAGCCTGGATGCCTTTAAAAGGGGATTGGACAAATTTCTGGAGGAAAAATCCATTATGGGTTTTAAGCCATGATGTGTATGTGCAACCTCCTGATTTTAAAAATGGGTTATGTCAGAATGCCAGATGCAAGGGAGGGCACCAGGATGAGGTCTCTTGTTATCTGGTGTGCTCCCTGGGGCATTTGGCGGGCTGCTGTGAGATACAGGAAGCTGGACTAGATGGGCCTATGGCCTGATCCATTGGGGCTGTTCTTATGTTCTGGGGGGCATTACTGGGCTGCCTCAGGCAGTGGCCCTGCTCTGGTCAAACCTCTCCAAAGAAAATGAGAAAAAGAGCCCAAAGGGCTCAGCAAACCAATTGGGGAGGGAATTTGATATTGCCCATATATCTATAAGGGAAAACAAATTACAATTCTCTGCTTAAAAATGGCACTGGACCATTTTTTATCTCCCCCCTCAATAATCCTGGAGCTTATGTAGGTCTTCAAAGACATTTTGACACATTAATCTTTCTTCAATGGACTGGTGACCATTTTGCATTTTGAGCCAGTGCAATTCAAATGAGCTCTGTATCGACTGCATTTCGACAGACATCACCAGGAAGGGCGTCTCATAAGGATTTGTCAGATAAGGGGTGACAATCTGTATCCTATATTTCAATAGGATGTATTTGTTTATTTTCCTGAATGAATACCAACATATCAGGAAGCTGAAGTTCACATTTCAAGAAACGGTAGTATACTAACTCCCAAAGCTTAGATCCAGTGAATAAGCAGAATACGTATCTCCCAGATTTGTTCATACAGTGACCTTTTCCATGGAAGTTTAATAGGTGCACATTTTAAAAGTTGGAGGAATATGTTTGAACCACTTTGTGAAAGGACAACCTTCGCTGCCAGTAGTGAATGACTGCCCCATTTCCCAGTTGTGAGTATGTCCCCAAAAGACAGAAGGCAAGACTTTGGAATATCAGTGGACAAGTCTGTTATTTGACAATAACAAGGACGGTAGTGAACACCAATATTCTGGCAGTTCTGTCCTTTCTTTCAGTGCAGTGTCCTACCTTGGGGGGTAACATCTCAACTATTGCCACCTCACCTTCCCACTTTTTCTTTGGTCATTCCCACACTGGCTCCAAGCAGCAGGTCTTATCCCTGTAGTCCCAGCTGATTGTCGCCAGCCTTCAAAGAAGATAGCTCAGAGTTGTAGCATCCACTCCTAGCTAATAAACCTTTGAGGCAGTGACGTAGCTAGAGGGAATGCAAAGCACTAAGTTTTGCAGGGAGCCTCACAATAGCATGCAGACGGCCTCTCCCCTTTGGAGCCATTCTGGGCAGTAGGAGCAAAACAGAGGCGTATGCCTCCATTTCACTCCCACCGCCTGAAATTTCTCCAAAGGTGAAGAGGAGGGGTCATATGCACACCATGGTGAGGCTCCCTGCAAAACTTTTGCACTCCCTCTAGTTAGGCTACTAATTTGGGGTTGACGTTGCTCCCTGCTTTACCCAGTGGAGTCCCATCCAATATCCTTGAACAGAATAGCCTAATTAACAGTGAAATTTGAACCGGTTCTTCCCCTCCACTTCTTCTACTGGAATTGTGGGAGATCCCTTGAAGAGATCAGGTGTGGTGTCAAGTGGCCTCTTGATCTGGCAGGCAAGCATGGGGTTAACACCAGGGCCTTAGATGGCAATGAGTGTACTGCACAGCTGCAACCTCTTGAAGACAATAGGGCCCTCAGGGTAAAAGCAGAACCTGCAGGAAGGGAGAGAGGTGTGGGTAGTAGAGGGAGGAAAGCTGGAAGATGGATGGGAATTGAACTGATGGCTGTTGGACTACTGGAACTGCTGATGGACTAACTGACTAAAGGACAGGTGGGTGAATGGACTGTGGAGACTGGAGTGTGGCTGCCATGCCCAAGACCTGCTGAGGGCCAAGGTGTTGCTTCAGTGGCTGGAGAAGCTGCAGGCAGGAGAGAGGAGGAAGGAGGACCTCTGCAGGTTGAACAGGTAAGCTACCCTGGTGGTGGGGTCCAGCAGTGCAGAACTAGGGTCATTGTTGAGGAAAGAGGGGGAGCTAATTAGCTGAAAGTGGGCATAATTTCTCTAAGTGAAGGTTGGACTGGGAATCTGGCAAAACAGTAAGCAAAAGATATTTTTACTTACGTCTTGCTGGCTGTCTGACCATCTTCCTGCCATAGCATTCAGCTAATGCTCTATTGGTGCACCTGCATGTGGACTGGCTGGGGGATAGGTTTGGATTGTTAGTTGGTTAAGCATTTTACATTGGCCACTTTCTGCTTCTAAAAAGTGTAATCTGTGCACTCCTGGACTAGAACAGCAAAGACAACCTCAGTGGTTTTTGGAAGATGGCACTAGAAGGTGGAAACCATATCTAGGACTTGGGAAAGGCTTTCCATGAAAAGATGTCCCAGAAAAAAGAGGATTTTCCCCCCTAATAACTTGAAAGTATAAAAAAAAGCCACTGATATGTTGAATTATTAAGTGCTGTCTATTTCCTCTCTAGTTGCTAATGTTGTAATATGTCTGAAAAGTTTCTGCTTGAAGTAGTTGATCATAAATAGACAGTTCTGAAGGTCCCTCCAGGCTGACGCACACTTGGATGGAATTAGAGGCAGCGTTGTTTGAAAGCGCCCTAAATTCCTTTAATTTCAGTGACAGAGAAATTGTCAAGAAAGATGTGGAGTCAATGCTGCCCTGATTACCTGCGATAGATTCTGTCAGTGATATCAAATCGTAATGCAGAGAAAAATCATTTCTCCGAGTTCCCCATGCTCATTTCCTCGCTATCCCTTCCTGCCCCCCTCCTTTTCCTTTTGGCCTTTTAACTTAACTTGCTCAAGAAAGATTAGAGAACTGACAGAAAAGGAAACAGATTCTGTCTGTTTATGCAAAGGCAAACGGTGTTGGCAGAATCAATAGGTTTTGATAATGCGTCAACAAACAAAATGCTCAGTCCCAGCAAGGACATATCAATCAGAGCTGAGCTGACTGTTCTGTCCCAAACACAGCTCATCGAGGAGGCAAGCTTCAGCAACTTGTGATATACACCGTTCCATATTCCCTTCCTTGGGTTTGGGGATCCCATTTGCCTGATTGATTTCTGGTGGAGGCAAAAAAATATATTGGCTAGCCATAGAGTCTATCATCCTTTGACAAATTAAGATTTGAGTTTGTCATAGTGAAAAGCTTGCATTCACAATGTGTACCTTTCATAGGTATTGGCACATATACAATTTTCATAATGGTTTAAGAGAAGATGGTTTCTTTGGACCAAAGTACATAGACTCCATGTCTTTTTCCAAGCATTCAGTTCCTCTGCTATTATTAAGGTGTGTGTGTGTGGGGGGGAGGGGGTCCTCTTTGCCTGCACAAGACAAGAGCAGGTGTTTTGTTATCTCCCTTGTGCATATCTAGAGTGCAAGCCTTCAGGGCTGCAATTGTATACATATTTTTTTTAGGAGGAAGCCCGGTCAAACGCAATGGGACTCACTTCTGAGCAGGGGCAGATCCAGGGGGGTATGGGTGTGTGACCCCCTTCAAACTGTCCTGCCATTGGGCAAGGACACTCACTGGGATGGGGAGAAAAGCTGGATGCCAAGGGAATACCCTCTGGGTGGGGTATCATCGATGAGATCATGCCCGGCTGATGGAGCAGTCAGAATCGGAACACAGGTCTATCCAGCAGGTAGATCTGGACTCCAAGTCTGGACAGGAGCCCATGTCTACCCATCCAGCCAGCTGGGCCTTTGGCCAAAGTTCAACCTGGTCTACTGGCCTGGTTGACCTGGGCTCTGGAGTTAAGGTAGTGGCTGTGCCTCCCCCCCACTACAAACACCGGATCTGCCTCTGAGTAGGCATGCATACTGCATGTCCTGCAAGAGTAGAGACATCTCCTTATTCTGCGTAGAGTGCCATATGCATTGATGGTGCTATATAAATCATCAAAGTCTTAAAAAAGTTATATGTTGAAGATGTGGCTCTTATGTGTTGAGACACAAGATCTTGCATGTTGAAGATCTGGCTCATTTTCTCCATGTTGGATCTCAAAGCTGTGGTTGTAGATCAATTTCAGTTCAAGAAGAAGAACTGTGCTGACAACAGAGGAGCTCTGCATTTGCACTGGCATTGCTAAAGGTCCTTTGGCTCCGTGGAAGGCTGACCTATTCAGAGAAAGGTCAATATGCTGTGGATGCCTGTTTTAAAAATAAGAGGGCAAGAACCCACTAAGATCTTGAGCTATATGTTGTCAATTGGAACGCAGTGAATTGTTATACTGTTGTACCTACACATGCAGTGTATGTGCACAATTTATTTAAGCCTTGACTTTGAATTCCTCTGCAATGTTTTGGCAAGGGTAGCCTTCAGTCTAAGCATATCCCTAGGTCAGAGGGCTCATAAGACAACAGCATGCTTATTTAAATGTTAATTGTAAAGTCACGACAGCACATTTCTTGTTCAGGCTGGTCTGGACCACAACTACATTGAGGAGCACAAATAAAAGATTGTCACTAGTCCTGGAACGTGCTGGAATCCCTAGCATGTATGCACTGCAGAAACAGATGCCTGCGTTGGCTCGGTCATGTTGCGAGAATGGATGATGGCCAGATCCCAAAGGATCTCCTCTATGGAGAACTCGTGCAAGGAAAGCGCCCTACAGGTAGACCACAGCTGCGATACAAGGACATCTGCAAGAGGGATCTGAAGGCCTTAGGAATGGACCTCAACAAGTGGGAAACCCTGGCCTCTGAGCGGCCCGCTTGGAGGCAGGCTGTTCAGCATGGCCTTTCCCAGTTTGAAGAGACACTTGGCCAACTGTCTGAGGCAAAGAAGGAAGGCCCACAGCCAGGGAGACAGACCAGGCTGCACTTGCTCCCAGTGTGGAAGGGATTGTCACTCCCGAATTGGCCTTTTCAGCCACACTAGATGCTGTTCCAGAACCACCTTTCAGAGCGTGATACCAGAGTCTTTCGAGGCTGAAGGTTGACAACAAACCAATCAATAAATGTGATTATCTGATATAATTGTGAAGGCTGAAGATGCTGCCCATTCTGTGCTTTTTTTATTCCTAAGATGGCATGGATGTGCAAAAATTGTCATGATGGAGAGGGGTTGTATACATAACCTGAGCCGACACAGCATTTTTCAAGAGACTGTGGTCTAGGAAGGTCACAAGTTGAATCGGTTAGGAGGAACAAATTGCCAATTATGTACATTTCTTCAGGAAGCCATTCCTTTCTATCATTGTTTGAGGTCAACATCATAGCAGGAGGAGAAGGAGACGATCACTCATCTTCATCGGTTTCTTTCTACCATGGAATAATTCTGGTTCTGTCAATGGTAGACAGTAGGATTTGAGAGTCACCAAATTCAGAAGATCTGTCATAACATGACATTCTTAAAGACATCGTAAACCTCAGACCTTGGTAAGTACAGACACATTCATAAAATAATAGCAAGAAAAAGTGACAGTATTCCAGGACATTAACTGAGGGCTGAAGTTAAGCAGATCAAAGATCTGCTTAATGTCTGAATGTGCAATAATAACCTGTGAATCCCATGTACAGAGCCTTGAGTTTCATGATGGAAGAAAGATACTTCTTCAGATCCCGGATCCCAAAGGATCCCAAAGGATACAGGTAGATCACAGCTGCGATACAAGGACACCTGCAAGAGGGATCTGAAGGCCTTAGGAGTGGACCTCAACAAGTGGGAAACCCTGGCCTCTGAGCGGCCCACTTGGAGACAGGCTGTGCAGCATGGCCTTTCCCAGTTTGAAGAGACACTTGGCTAACTGTCTGAGGCTAAGAGGCAAAGAAGGAAGGCCCATAGCCAGGGAGACAGACCAGGGACCGAAGAGTTTGAGAATTGCTGATCTCCAGAATTCACAATTACAAAATATAATGAGGACTACATGTTACATGTTGGCAACCTTCAGTCTCGAAAGACTATGGTATCGCGCTCTGAATGGTGGTTCTGGAACAGCGTCTTTCTGTTGCATGGTGCAGAGTTGCTGATCCGCTTGTCGGTTTTCACCCTAAACCCCACGCACCCCGTGAGGTTAACAGACCGTGGCGAGGCAGCACCTTACTGGCTGGGGACTGCCCAGCTTAAGGCGGGCAGTAGCTGCCCAATGAGATGCAATGATCTCTCCCACCGTCGGAAGCAGCCCCTGGCGTCACGCTCTACGCCAATCGAGCGAAGACTTATAACCGGTAACTGCTGCTTCCCGTGTTGTGCCAACTCAGTATGGTGAAGTTGGAGTGTCCTCTCCAGTGCGCGAAGCCTGGGTAAAGAAGGTAAGGAGGATAGGCTGTTACCCATGCAGCAAATTCCCCCTTGAGGACTAAGATGACATATTCATGGAAGGCAAATCTCTCAATTTGCCTAGGCTACTAGTCATGATTTCAAGGCACTATCTCCAGTTTCAGCAGTAGTGGGCCTTTGAAATACCCATTGCAGGGGCACAGCAGCAGATTCCTAAAGGCAGGTGTTAGACCACTGCAGGAAAAAGGCTGCTGGGCTAGATGGACCTTTGGCCTTATCCAGCCGGGTTCCTGTATATTTGTTTGGTGAGATATTCATGTAATCAATAAATGAGGGCAACTTATTCCAATACACTGAACATTAAAAAAGCAGACATAATATTAGCGACAAACTATGACCAAAACTATCCCCTGGGGGCTGGGGATAAGAATAGGCCCTCGGTTTGGCTGTACTTGTCGTAAGAGGCGACTGAACAGCCACCGGGTAGATGGGACTCGTCAGCCTGGGAAGGCAGCTCATCTGAGAGAAGGAAAACTCTGATCCCAAACCTCCACTGCCTTGTGGCTACATCCAGTTGTGGAAAAGGCTTCAGGAGTCAACCTTGAGGCAAAATCCGGAGCCGGAGTCCCTGAGGCAGTTCATGGCTGAACACAGTCACGTTCTGGCAACTCCTGCGACGCCGCTGGAACCAACCGTATTGGCTTCTGCCTTTCCATTGGACCATTTCAGCGACGTGGAGAGGGGGGATTTGCTGCATGGGTAACAGCCTATCCTCCATACCTACTTTACCCAGGCTTCACGCACTGGAGAGGACACTCTGTTCCAGAGCCACCATTCAGAGCATGACACCATGGTCTTCCGAGACTGAAGGACGCCAACATGATGACCAAAGGTGTTTGCTTCTGGTGAGTAAGCTAGGATTACAGAACCTGATGGGTGTACTTCTGATTAAAATAAATGACACCATTTTCAAACACCTCTAATGATGACTAATCCTCAAACCACAAGCTGGAGCAGTTACCCCTGAATTCACAAATGTATCCATTTCTTGCTGTGCTGCAACTGTGTCGGTATTGCTGCAGAATAGTAATTTCTAGGGGCTGACAGAACATGGTGCTGCAGGATGTGACTTACAAGTTGCAAGAATGAGTAACGGGGGAGGGGGAAACGGGATGACTGCATCGGTAAGCTCTGTTTCTGTCCCTTTCTTGATGATCCATTAAGCCCCGTTCTTTTCGTTAACCCACTTTGTGTGAATGGGGGCCAAGCTTTAGGGTTCCATCAGTGCTGGAACTGGGCTTACCAGCATACTCATGTGCTCGGACAGTCCTATCACAGAATGTCTCCTTGGGTACAATTATTAGTAAAGATAAATGGGTGGGGGGACTTGGGGACGTGCAGAAGTAGGGCTTATCTGCACTCCCTCAGTCTACATGACCCCATCTTCTTATGGATCAAGATCTGAATAGGGTTCATCAGACCCTGGACCAAATTTTCACCGGCTGAAATTCGCTGATTTTATATTCACAGGTCATTTTTTTTTTCTTAAAGCCATCCTCAGTGGTTATTCTAATCAAGGATCTCAGATTGGCTGGGTAAAGTCAATCATACAAATACAGGGTGTTTTTAGCAGTCCACTATAGTCCCCCCCTGCCAAAAAAAAGAAAACCAACGCTGATCCCAAACATTTTAGTACTGCATCTCTGTAAGGAACAAATAATGAACCCTCCCCCTGTATCCATGTGGGAGTCAGAGACTGTGAATGACACTGAAATCTAAAAAGTAATCACTCTCCCCTCCTTCCCCCTACCCAGCTCTACCCACTTTAAATATTCTTTTAGAAATGCATAAGCAAGGTGTTTGCAGATCTCTCTCTCTCTCTCTCTCTCTCTCTCTCTCTCTCTCTGTGTGTGTGTGTGTGTGTGTGTGTGTGTTTTCTCCAAAGCATCAGCTGTGGCTACTTTTTTGTAATTATTTTTCACATTGCATGATGGATATTGAAACGTATACAGTTCAACATTAGGAAATGATAAGAGACTTAAGAATAGATATAACGGTGGGAAGAGATATCTTCTTAAATTCTTTAGTCAATCAGGTGTGAAACAGTATAATATCTTAAAAGGACACGTTTGCTAGCATGAAAGACAAGTGCAATGAAGCCTGAGCTTATAAATTCACTGCTTTTACCAAGCTTTATAGCTGGAAATAGATTTTTTTTTAACCTCTCTGTGACAGTTCTGGAGTTATGATGTAGTTTAACTGTTATTTTCTTTGCTTGTTTGTTTTTTTGCTTTTGTTTTAAATCATTGCAAACTGGAACCAGGAAGGATGAAATGAAACACTTTGCCTTGGTTAGGGGTAATATTTTGGTTTTTGTTTCCTAGCCGATGACTCGGGGCCCAGTTCTAAGCATCCTCAGGACTGATGCTGAGCTTCATTGCCGGTGCTGGGTGTAAGGCGCACCACGGCACCTATTTTGGCAATCAATAGGAGAAGCTCCGATAAGGGCAAGAAGGCACTGACCTTCGCACTGGTGTTCCTGACAGTGCACTGTATAGTATGAGGACAGAGCACCCTTTGCGACTAGTGAATCCAGAGAATCCTCACTGCAGATGCACAGTAAATATAAGATTGGGCCCTAAGGTACAGGAAAAAAAAAAAAAACTAGACAGGATATTCGGCGTGGACTGAAGACCTTTTTATTTCAAAAAGCTTTTAATTGTTGACAGGCTAGCTGGCTTTCTTTCTTTTTTTTCCCTTTTACATTAGAATCCACGGGGCTTGTCTTAGTATTTTTTTAATTATGTGCAACTGTTTTTAATTGTTTTTCATTGCTATTTGTGTATTTTTAATTGTTGTAGGCCGCCTTGTGTGCCCATGGGGCAAAAAGGCGGGATATAAATTAATAAAATAATAATAATAATATTTATTTATTTTTATACCGCCCTTCCTCCGAAGAGCTCAGGGCGGTGTACACAGCTGTGCCCTGCCTTTTGTCCTTACAACAACCCTGTAAGGTATATGTAGTAGTAGTTGACAACCTTCAGTCTCGAAAGACTATGGTATCGCGCTCTGAAAGGTGGTTCTGGAACAGCGTCTAGTGTGGCTGAAAAGGCCAATTCGGGAGTGACAATCCCTTCCACACTGGGAGCAAGTGCAGTCTGTCCCTGGTCTATCTCCCTGGCTATGGGCCTTCCTTCTTTGCCTCTTAGCCTCAGACTGCTGGCTGAGAGAAAGTGACTGGCCCAAGGTCACCCAGGAAGCTTTGTGGCTGAGGGGGGATTTGGTCTAAGCCCATCTCCCAAACCACTACAGGATATATGTTTCACAAGCACTAGCACTATCTAACAGTTCTCATAGCAGACCTAAGTCCTACTTAGGGACAGTTCCACTTTTCCTGGATCTGCAGAGGCCCCAGTCCTGGAAGAATTTAAGTCTGGGTCTTTTCCTTAGAAGCTTGGACTTGAACCTTGATTACAATTTGTCTTGGAGATGAATTATTCTTCTGATCTTTTTCTACCATCGCACTCCACGCAATTCAGACTGTTTCAAAAGGGACCATCACATTTATCTGGATAGGAACTAAGCGTTTAATGTCATTGGGACCCTAAAATGCTATGAGTATCTTATCAAATGAACAATGAATAGTAATAGTAGATAAATTCTGTTAACTACAGACATGCTGCCTCAAATAGGGTGATTTTATTAGCCACTAAACTATGAGGTCTGTCATCCATAAAAACCCAACACTGAATACTGAGGCAGTTTATACTTCCTAGAGCACTTGAAGCTAGAAGAGTTGCAAACGTCCTTTAGAATAATTTAATTAGAGTGGAAAAAGAAAAAGAAAAAGGATGCATTGCCTCACGGTCATCCTCTTTTTCAGTTAAATTAGCAGCCTCCATCACTTCAGTACACAAGACACTTTCTAAGATCCTGAGAAATGGAATATATCTCAAACTTTACTTTCATTATGGATGAACGTTATACAGTAGCATCTTTTGAAACTCATGTTTAGGACTCAACCAGATGGGTGCACTGAAGCATGATATTAATCAAAAAAGCTTCAAAAGGGGGCAGGAGCAAACGGGAATCCTGGGCTGGAGACACACCTGAGTGTGAATTTTCAGTCTGGTCTGAGAATTAGAGTCCCCTTTGGTATTGCCTAGAACACAATATGCAGGCTAAAACAGCAAGGAAGATTTTCAAGGAATTGTATGAGCTATGATAAACCAGCACCTCTCCTTCACCTGTTTGACATGCACCCTGTTTTCAAACTGTCTACTTTTTAGGGAATATTTTGACATAGATGTTGCTGGAGAGCCTCTGAGCATCTCTAACGAAACACCGGGAAACTGCAGTGGATACTGGGGCAAGGTCATGCCATTTATGTTGGACTCATCGTTGACTTGTGAGGACTGAGAACATGCTCTAGATCCAGAATATGTCACCACTTCCCCGCTAGGCTGGAGTGCAGATGCAGTGTGGTCTAGTAGGTAGAGTGTTGGACTTGGATGGGGAAGACCTGCATTCAAATTTCCATGTAGCCGTTAAGCTTATTGGGTGATATTGGATCAGTCACGATATCTCAGCTGAATCTACTTCACAGAGTGGTTAAAAGGAGGGAAGGATCCATATACACCACCTGAGTGCCTATGGGGTGGGAAGAATCAATGTGTTTGATGTCTTTGGCTAGAATCCTATTCACCCACTGAACTCAACAGGGCTTACATCTGAGTAAGCATGCATAGGATGGTGGGATTACAGAGGAACTTTGATAGGGAGTGTAGGAGCTTCCAGCAGAGCAATATAAACGGCTGCACAGCAAAAACATGAAGCCGGTGCTCAAGGCTGTCGCACAGGAGGCATGACCATTGCAAATAACCACTCCAGACAGAAGGCTGGGATCCACCACCAAGGTATATTTACAAGAGATATTTACAGCAACATAGCAGGAACGCCGGTCAAACAGACAAAAGCTCATGTCTGGCTCCACAATCCCCTATATCAGAAAAGAGTTGGTTTGCAGGCCTGCTTTATACGTCAAGCATATTTGGTGTACAAATCAGGGGACCTCTGCATCCGAGCTTGGGGCCATGCCCAAACTCAGGTGCACAGGGTTTGCACTTAATATCACCTGCCACTTAGATACATGGAGCACCAACAGGCTACATCAGGTACAGTGCCTTTCCTCCTGTGAACAAGACCTGAAGGATTTCTCAGGTTTCAGACCTCAACAAACTTCTCTTCATATGTCAACAATGAAAACATGGGAACCATCTTATAACCATCTTTCATATAGGAGCTATATGAAAATAATGTAGCATGAAGAGAAACTTCAGAGAGGACGGTGACAAAGTTTAAATCTTTCTTCTAAAGTTTAGCAGTGGTTAATATGTGGGTTGTGATGCAACAAAGTTTGCTTAGAACATTACTAATCAAGTTGGGGAATGCCCAGCTGTGCTGGTGGTGATTTTTAATTTTCCTTTCAGTGAAGACAAAGCCTAGGCTTAAATCACAGCACAACCCTAGGCATCTTTTCTCAGAAGTAAGCTCCATTGTATTCAATGGGGCTTAATCCCAGGAATATGTGTGCACATAGGATTGTGGGCTTATTTTGTAAGATGATAAAAGGAGCGTAGAAATGACAAATCTTAAATAGTATTATTGTGCTAACTGCCTTCTAATGGACAATGGAAGATGGTATGATAGAAAGCTGGAATGAGAAATTAACCATCTTAGAGTTCTGTTCATTTACAAGCCCTTTTTGGGGATTAACCGTAAAGTTCATCAGAAATATGTGGTCTCAATCTGGTTTGCAGACATGTGACTAATACTCGCAAGGAAGCTTAAGCCTGCAACTATATGCTAATGCATTTTACATTCCTTGCAATATAGCCCTTCAAGAACCAGCAGCTGGCACTGATGTTCCTGGAGGCGTAGGGCAACACTCAGTTTTATCAGGTGCTGGGATGCTTGTGTAAAGTGGCCCTTCCCCTCAACTTCCTAGCCTTTCAGGAAGGCGAGAGCAAAGTGGAGGAGACACTTGGGCTTTGCTTTTGCAGCCACAACTGGCTCGGAAGCCAAGGAAGAGGGGTTACTTTACATGGGCATCCCAGAACTTAGCATTTTGCCCCCCTCCAGGAATGCCAATAGCTGCTACATCTTCTATTGAAGGAGAGTAAAACCTAGGGAGAACGTTGACCGTTAAATAGGCCTCTGCTAAGTAGGTAGCAGGGAGGTGAGTCCACATCCTGAACCATGACCTGTGTTTTCTTTAGGCTGATCGTCAGTCCAAAATCTTGGCAGGCCTTGCTAAAAAGATCCATGAGCTGCTGGAGATCTTTGGCAGAGTGGGTAGTGACAGCTGCATCGTCGGCAAAGAGGAAGTCACGAAGACATTTCAGCTGGACTTTGGAATGGAGAACTCGTGCAAGGAATGTGCCCTACAGGTAGACCACAGCTGCGATACAAGGACATCTGCAAGAGGGATCTGAAGGCCTTAGGAGTGGACCTGAACAGGTGGGAAACCCTGGCCTCTGAGCGGCCCGCTTGGAGGCAGGCTGTGCAGCATGGCCTTTCCCAGTTTGAAGAGACACTTGGCCAACAGGCTGAGGCTAAGAGGCAAAGAAGGAAGGCCCATAGCCAGGGAGACAGACCAGGGACAGACTGCACTTGCTCCCAGTGTGGAAGGGATTGTCACTCCCAGATTGGCCTTTTCAGCCACACTAGACGCTGTGCCAGAACCACCTTTCAGAGCGCGATACCAGAGTCTTTCGAGACTGAAGGTTGCCAATACAATACAAGTAGGTAGGCATTACCTGCTAGGTAGGACTGTGAACTTTTGCTGTTTCCTTATAAAACCGGTGGAGTTGTGGGGTGACAGTGGGAGAATTCAGTAAAATCAAAATCAATGGTGACTGGTGTGTGAGCAAATGGAAGGAAATCTCCACTTGTGACATGCACCTGCCGTAAAGCTGTCTATTCACTGTCCAAACAGCCTAACTCAATAAACAACCCCATTGTGTGCATGTTTTTTTTTTTTTTCTCTCTCTCTCTCTTCCAAGAGCACAAGACAAATTAATAAAATGAGTACGATGATGAGTCCTTTGAAGCACAACAAAAGAAGCCATGGTTAAAATTTTAACAAGTTAGAATCATTAGCTAAACAAATGCTGACAGGCCTGCATTGCTTTTCAGGTCACACACACTCAGAAAAAAAGGCTTGACTAGTGAGGCACTTTTAATAAGTCCCTCTGCATACAACTAATTTTTCCCAAACAGACAGTTCTCCCCCCCAACCACCACCACCACTCCGCACTGTGGAGTCTAAAGTGCCACTTTGTATTCTTTCTTGACACTTGTATGGGTTGTTGAAAGCTTTGACTTTGGCAGAACGACATAAATCCAACCGTTGTCTTCTAGGATGTGGAGGGCTGAAGCTCGAGCTATGCATCTCATGGAGTTGTTTCTTAATTAATTATCATTAATTGTTATTTCTAAATCTCCCCCCCCCCCAGCAAAACAGTTCACAGAATAATTAGCAAAAGAAAAGATGGTTTTCCCCGTTCCAACAGAGTCCACGATCTATGTGAAAGAGAAAAGGGATTTATCGGCAAATGGCCACTAGCAGAGATGCTATGCTAGGCTGAATATAGTTACTCTCCCCCTGCTAAACATAAGAGGTGACCTCTTCCAGTGTGGCTATCAAGGGCAACTTTGGTTCTTTATACACACAAACATGGTGATCAAAACATTTTAACTTAGCATCAATCAACCCAAACTCACCCCTTTATTTGGAGCCTTCCCTTCAGTCTCCAGTTGGGATGAATAAAAAAAAAATTCCTTCTTAACTCTAAATGACAACCAGATAGTCTCAGATTATCCCCATGCATTGTTGGATGAACTCACTGAAAGCCAAAAGGTGTGAGCCAGGCTGCCTAATGATTAGGACCCATCCCCAGCCACACTAACATCCAATGGGGTGCTGCAATTCTTGTCACCCTTCCTCATATGAGGGAAGGATAGGGCAGAGATGCTCCAGCCGCACAACGGAGAGTGGATGAGAAGTATTCTGACCATGCCAGGATCAGGAAACAGGTTGGCCAAAAAAACACCAGGCAGAAACTGGTGGCTTTCTGACCAGCAAGCAGTTCAGAGGAACAGATGGATAGCCTTTTGGCTTCCCATCATGACAAGCTGCCTTGATGGAGGGAATGCAACTGATATTGAAACTTTTCTAGGAGTTAGTTGCATGCAGTGATGAGCAAACCCTCCTCAACTTAATTCAGAATTGTCTGCATAATTATGATTTTTCCCCGGCAACCATTCAGAAAAAAACATCACCAGCAACCAAAAAAAGGCTGTTTCCTGGTTTTGTTTTGTTTTTTTTCTCCCTCTCTTGTCTTGTAATATTGGCACTGTGCAATGCTCTTAACCTAATCATATTCCCCTTGGTAATTGTCATTCGCAGTTATGGCTGTGATAGAAAGCCACAGAAAAGCCAAGCTAGCTAGCAAACACACCCAAAACAACACAAGAAAGACAAGATAGAAAACAGGAATGACAAAAAGTATTGGGGGAGAGAAAAAAACAATTGGAAGTGCTGAGCCAAATTGATAGAAGATGCTCACAAGAACCCAAGGCTTCTCTGTTTCTGCTCTGCTTACCTGGTTACCTACTCCATATCAATCACTGTGAATTTCAGTGAGAATAAGGGATTAAGAAGAAAGACATTCTGTTCCTGTGCCCACAAAGCAGTTGGCTCTGCTGCTCGAGGAGTTTGACATTGATCCATCAGAGTCTCAGTAAGAGCTCAACATTAGAGAGCTTTTGGGCACATGGCTCTGTAATGGCTGAGGTTGGTCAGCGCCCAGTGGACCAGATGCCCAGGCATGCCCAAGTATCTCATTTCACATTTCAAATCCAAAGAGAACTTTTGGGGAAAAGGCTGCTCCGTTTGCAATGTTGGTGAGTGTGAACGAGCTGTACAAATTCATATTATGCGCAAAAGGACACTTGCAGTACAATCCTATGTATGTCTGCTCAGCAATAACTCCCATTAATTTCTATAGGATTGATTGCCCAATCTTATCCTTTCCACTGCTAATGTGGTGGCACCAACCCACTGTGTCTCTGCACTACCAATATGGTGGGGTGTGGTTGCAGAGGTCTCCTCTAAGTAAGGGAACAAGTTATTCCCTTAACTGGGGTTAAACCTCTATAGTTGGTCCACGAGACCTGAGAAGTGGTCCATGAAGTCTCGGGGGGGGATCACCTTTCATCACTTCTAGCATCTTGCCGTGTGAGCAATCTCCCATGAACCACCAAAGAGGGTGGAGAATGGACTGCCCACAGCCACAACCACTGAAGTGTCAGCTGTGGCTTCGGGAGGCCATTCTCCATCCTCTGTGATAGTCTGTACGGGAGCGCTTGGGAGATGGACCACCAGAGGGCGGAGACCAGACTCTCCACAGCCACACGTAGTCCACGACGATTCCAATTTTTGACTCAGTGGTCCATGAGCTCCTAAAGGTTGGGAACCACTGGTCTAATGCAACTTGTATTGATAACAATCATAGCAGCAACAGGAAACTTCTGTAGCTCTGTAGAGTACACAGAGCACAGAGTGTAAGACAGTGTAGAGTACATTGTCTTAGATCCAATCCCTGGCATCTCTGGGTAGAACAGAGAAAAATTTCTCCCAGCTGCTGTTGATTATATGTAGTTAGGTGGACTAATGACTTAAGGCTCAATCCTATCCAACTGTCCAGAGCTGATGCAGACATGCCCTGCATTCTGCAGTTGGGGGGGGGGCAGTCACAGAGGCCTCCTCAAGATAAGGGAACATTTGTTCCGTTATCTTGGGGCTGCACTGTGGCTGTGTCAGCACTGGAAGGCTGGATCGGATTGGGCTATCAGTTTCCAGTATCTTTTATCTGCAGTAGGACCAGAGTCACCTTCCTTCCATCAAATGAGAAGAAACATCTTGTTTTACCATAAGGAAAAGTCATCCACAATGATGCCTTTTGCTTTTATTATGAACCACTGTAGTGCAAATTCACAAATTAAAACTAATTTGGCTGACAAAAAGAGAGCATTATCCCATACAGCAACATCTGCCCTGCTAACACTGTTTATGGAAGCACACCCAATCAGATTGAATTTGAAAGAAGCCAACAATATTCTTGCAAAGGAAAAATAAACAGAGGGGGAAAAAATAGTGTATTCACACACATGATGAATAACAGTCTGAGGATTTTTTTTTTTTTTTAAATTTTACATGATGAAAGGAGTTGAGCCATTATTTTGGCTGGTGATTCACCAGCCATACCCTTCACTTCTTCTAGATAATTGTCAGTGTCATGTTCCAGAATTATACTCTATGAACTAGTTTCTTTCCCAGGAGAAGCTGGATTGGATTAGACAGCTTTCGCGACCATTATGGCAAAAGGGAACATAAGCAAACCTAAAAATGAAACTGACAAAATTGATTTAAATTAGGAGTTCTTCCAAACATTTTTTTTTAAACTACTTACTAATTAAATGTGATCTGTCTGATAGCTCTTGCCACAGGTGGTTGAAATGCTGAATGTCTCACCATGCTAATGATGCACAAGACTCTCTGGTTGCAAGGGAATGAGATAGATGGTGATGGGATGGTCTTTGCAGGAGGCCAGGAATATGCCAGTAATGAAAATGTAGTCCTCATTCTCAAACCACTTGCACAAAGCACGTGATCTCGGGCGCAAGAAGGATGCAGTGTATGAGGCTACTGTTTCCTGGTGATGTGTGATTTGGACTTTAAATTGAATGAAAGAGAATTTCAAACTGCAAATGGTCAATGCCTGGGTCTTCATTTGGTGGGTTTTCTGATGAACTTTTGGACTCGCTGCTGTAAACTGCAGGCTCAACTTGAAAGGCTTAATTGAACAGCCGATGCATTATATTGAGAACGATGAATCAAGGTTTCTGTGGCTCAGATCTTGCCTCTGCCATGAACTCAGCCTTGTGAACTCAGTCCAGTCTCCATCCATCTCTACTTTTAGGTTGCCATATGGAGACAGTAGAATTTACAAAAGTTGTTGCAAGAATTGCATCAAGATCAGACCCGTGATGCTCTTTGTATGCTGAGGAACTGTTATACCAATGCTCAGCATGTGTGTTTTTTAGTATGATTTGAACCTGTGGCATAGCTAGAAGAGGTGCAAAGTTTTGCAGGGAACCTTACCACAGCATGCAAGCAGCCCCTTGCCCTCGAGCCATTCTGGGGGTGGGGACAAAATGGAGGTATTTGTCTCTATTTTGCTCCTTCCACCCAGAATGTTTCAGAAGGGGAGGGGCTGCTTGCACACCCCAGTGAGGCTCTCTGCAAAACTTAGTGCTTTGCACCCCCTCTAGATATGCCACTGACTTGAACAGCTTGGCTCAGGTGAGGGTGGAGGTGGGGGTGGGGTTTTTTGTTACTGCTGCTGCAAGAGGCATCTCTGAGGTCTCCATCATTTCAGGATAAAGTTTGTGGATTGAATGAACCTTGGTTGTAGAGGCGCTCTTATCATTGTCACACACTGTTCGCAGAAAAGACATGTTGAAGCAATGGGACTTTGTGGCATTATGGTTTGTATTTGGCTCGGTCATGTCGTGAGAATGGATATGGCCAAATCCCAAAGGATCTCCTCTATGGAGAACTCATGCAAGGAAAGCGCCCTACAGGTAGACCACAGCTGCGATACAAGGACATCTGCAAGAGGGATCTGAAGGCCTTAGGAGTGGACCTCAACAGTGGGAAACCCTGGCCTCTGAGCGGCCCGCTTGGAGGCAGGCTGTGCAGCATGGCCTTTCCCAGTTTGAAGAGACACTTGGCCAACAGTCTGAGGCAAAGAGGCAAAGAAGGAAAGCCCATAGCCAGGGAGACAGACCAGGGACAGACTGCACTTGCTCCCAGTGTGGAAGGGATTGTCACTCCTGAATCGGCCTTTTCAGCCACACTAGACGCTGTGCCAGAACCACCTTTCAGAGCGTGATACCAGAGTCTTTCGAGACTGAAGGTTGCCAACTACTAAGGGTATCTTAAAAGAAACTCTATCCAGGCAGTTTGCAGCAGGGGTGGCATCAAGGATTGGCCAGTTCAGGATCTGGCTGCTTTTTTTTTTTCCCCCTTTCTCTCCCACTAAGTGGGCTTTCTCCCTCACTTAAGCATCTCAACTTGGGGCTCAATCCTATTCAACTTTCCAGCACCAGTGCAGCTGTAGTGCGGCTCAGAGGTAAGAGAACAAATGCTCCCTAATGCTGAGGAGGCCTCTGTGACTGTCTGCCCACCAAAGGATGCAACATATGCCCCATTGGCATGGCTGCATCGGCCCTGGGAAATTGAATAGGATTGGGTCGTTGGACAGTGATCAACAGGCTCTTTTTTTCCTCGACTGGCTCTTTCTGACAGCGATGGCTGCAACTGCTGCTCCTTTGTTGAGCCGGTACTGTCTCCTTCCTGTGCTCTATGTCTTTTGGAAAGGCAAGGCAGAATTGGGAACAAAGTAGGAAATGAGGAGAGAAGCTAGACTACCCACCAACTCTAGTATCTTCTGATCTTCCCCATTGGATCCTGCTCTGCACTTTCAAAAGGCGGGGAAGCAGGAGAGAGAAGAGAAGGGAGAACTGGAACACTGTCCTTGGTGACACCACGGACTTCTGATTTTTTTTTTTTTTTACACAGATACTGGTGTTTGCATACAGACAAGATGCCAACTACTGCTGTCCTCTCTGTCCAAGTAGTGGGACAGTAAGGATTAAATCCAATTTTAATTGTTAAACTACCCAGAAAGCAAGAACTTAGAGAGTGAGCTCTGGTGGTTGCATGCAAATGCAAGTCCTCTTTCCTTCAGGAAAACCCAGTGATTTCAGATTAGGCTCTTCATAGGGAAGGAGAATGAAGGCCCCACCAAGGGCACACTATTGAGGGCCCCACAAACTACTAATGTTGCAGGAGGTGGTGTCTGATCAGTTCCAAAATGATGAGAGCTCGTCCCACCATGGAAAAGACAAGGCAGGGCACATTTGGCAAGAAAATATGCATTTGGGATCAACTGCCGGATTCTGGGTTGTCAAAACAGCAATTAGGAGCAGACAGAAGCTGCATACCACACAACAACTACTTAAGTAATGGAAGCACTGTGACCCATTCGAACTCCAGCTTAATGGAGGATTCCATTTAACTGCAGCTACTTTATACAGTATATTCCTAACTCTACCTGACAAGGCTCATTTGGCAATTATTCCTCTGCATCTGTTTGCTTAGTGCACATTCAAATGGCCTCATGTTTACTTGCCAAAAGATTTTGATTAAAGCTGTATTGTTCTAATGCTTCTTTGTAATCAGCCTTGGCTGATAAATCGGTGCCTTCCTCTGAGACAAAGCGAGGGAAATATGAACAGCCGTTGTTGTTTTCCAAGAATTCCTTACACCCTCAGATTGCAAGCTCCAACTTCCTCAGAAGAAAGAATTACTTTTTATTCATTTGTTTAAACATTGCTTTTCGTTCAGTTGGCAGGTTACAGACACAGGTGGGCTGGTCAAAACATTATTCAAGCAGAGGCTATTCAAGCAGAGACTCGACAAGCACCTATTGGAGATGCTCTAAGAGGATGTCCTGCCTAAGGCAGGAGGTTGGACTAGATGACCTATTAGGTACCTTCCAATTCTATGATTCCATGATAAAGAAACACTATTACTAGTCCAATAGGAGCTGTCCATGGTGCTGATTGAGCCCACAACAAGATGGGAGAGAGGAAGTTTCAGATAGGATGTCGCATGGAGATGTTCACATCTGTTTTGTCCATGTGGAGTTTCTCACTGACCCCTGCAACCTCTCCTCTTATCACATGCAGGCTGTGGGGATGTGACACATAGCCTGCCCAAGTGTTATGCATCTTGTAGGGATACAAGATGTGTAGAAGATGCATCTTGTACAACTAAGAGATGCGTGAAATCTAAGTCAGACACAAGAGACAACAGAGGAAGATAGGACCAAGGAAGATGTGGAAGAAAGTGCAATTAACTAAACAAAGGCATAGCTGCAGTCTGGTCAGAGGTGTTGCTAGAGGGGTGCGGGGGTGCAGGTCACACGTGCAGGGGGGGTGACACCACTACTGGTCAAATTTATTAAAATCTTGGTATTTGTGAATGTCATTCGATGTGTAATTTCACAAAGAATGCAATGAAACAAACCACTTTGAAATATCTCTATTCTATCAAAAGTTACAGCCAAAAAACCAACAGGGGTGTGGCAATGGTGCATCATATGCCCACCGCCTGGGTGTTGCCTCACCCACTGCATGGAAAGGAGTCTATTATTGGGGGGGGGGGTGATGTGCTGGCCTCCTGTACCAGGTGATGGAAACACTGGTGATGCCATTGAGGAACATGGAAACCCTCACCATCATGGAAAATGTGGGTTTTGAGGAGCAATATGAAGGAAATAAAAAGGCACATCTCTTAGGAGATTAGGGAGGGTGTTTTAGGCATAAGGGGTATCATTTGAGGAGAGAAGCCTTCTCCCGAGCACCCCATTAAAGAGGTGATTGGAGTTTGTTTGGCCCTGGCCAGGACTCTAGAGTCCAGCCCCTCCCCAAGGGGGAGGTGAAGGGGGCTGGGTCTAGCAGCCACGGCGGACCTTTTAAAAGGGGACGAGACCCAGCCCTCTTCCTCCTTGTGCACGTGGGCACCATGGGAATAGAGTGGACCTGACCCCATCCAGCCACCTTAGGACCAGTGCAACTCCTGAGGAGGCCTCCTGTGATGGATCTCATGTGCAGCGTGTTTGATCTGTAAGGTGGGGATGGGGGTTTGGACAGGCTCTGCCCAAGGAAGGATCACGTGCAGTCCAGGCACACTTTCCTGGGAGTAAGCCCTGGGAGTGCAGGGGGACTTGCTTTCTTGCGGGTAAGCCCCAGGGAGTTTCCCACTTTCCTGGGAGTAAGCCCTGGGGATGGGGCTTGGAGTGTGCTTGGAGTGTGCTCTCAGTCCCTGGCCTGGTGGGCCTGGTGGGCGGAGGGGGCAGGCTGCCGCCTTCTAGCTCAGAGCCAGAACTCCCTGCTGGCCTTGCCCAGGTCTCCAGCGCACGTGGCGCTCCTGCTGCTGCTTCCTGGGAGGGTGCCCACAAGGGTTGCTGGAGAAGGGCGCTGTGATCGCAGGGCTGCTCCAGGGCTCCCGCCTGCCCAGGTAGCAGGTTGCAGTGCACTCCATGTGGGAGCAGGCTCTGCATCGCAGGAGCCCTCCCGAAGGCGCAGGTGCCTGACCGCAGCTCCCCGCATGCAGCTGGCAGGCAAGCCCAGGGCTCCCAGTGCGCTCAACATGGGAGCAGGATCTGCATGGCACGGAGCAGGCGCCTGGCCTGGCCACACGTGGCTCGAGCTGCAGGACTGCTGCAGCTCCCTGCATGCGGCTGTAGGCCAGCACGGGGCTCCAGGAGGTGTCCCGACGAGCCCTGATCCCTGCTGCATGCAGGATCACGCACATGGGGAGGCGGCGCCAGCTCAGCGCCTCCACATCACCCACTTTCATGCGAATAAGCCCCAGAGACCATAATGGGGTTTGCCTCTGAGGAGCCAGGCAGAGGCTGAAATGCTGGGGCTGCAACCCCAACCACAATTTCCAGGGAGGAAGCCCTTTGGACTATAATGGGCCTTGCTTCTGAGGAGGCAGGAAGAGCCTTGGACTCTGGCTGCAATCCTAGACACACTTTCCTGAGAGTAAGCCCCATAGTCTATAATGGGTCTTGCTTCTGAGGAGGCAGGCAGAGCCTTGGACTCTGGCTGCAATCCTACACACACTTTCTTGAGAGTAAGCCCCATAGTTGAGCACTTCCTTTACTTAAAGTCTCAGTCCTCAAGTTTCTAGTCCACAATGAGGATTTTTGGTAGCTTGCTGAATGGCTAGGCAGGATTCTGAACCTTTGTCCCCAACAGACAATGAACCAACATGGTAAAAAGATTTTCTACTTTATTAAATACATAGGGTTACAAAAAGGTTACAAAGGCAGCAAATGCTAGAGGCATAAAAACTTCTAGGAAACATAAGCATAAAGCAACAAAGCTAACTGGCTAACTCTATTAATCTCTGACTCTCACCTGGGTCAGCTTCTTTTGTAGATCCTCAGTTACCTAAGAGGCCACATGGTCCTGGTGGGGCAGGAGGTGCACCCACCACCTCTCTCACTAGAGACAAAGAACAAAAACCCTGTCCTCCAGAAGTGGGGCTGGAAGCTCGCCCTCTCAGCTCTTCCCTCCCCCCTGGAGATCTACAGCTGCATTCCATCCTTGATGGGCCTCTTTCTGGCTGCCTAGGTGTTAACTCACTTGGTGGGCATGCCACCCTTGCTCCTTGAGAGAGGAGATATGTGTGTCGCCCCCTATGCCTTTAAGGGAAGAGTGGCGTTCTATTACCAACCTGCTTAACAGGCATGCTACCCCTTCTCCTTAGGGGAGGGCGATGATCTGTTACCAGGCTGCCTAATGGGTGTGCTTACCCGACTTCTGTGGGGGTGGTGGTGTTCTGTCAACAATGTGCTTACCAGGAGTACTGCCCCTACTCCTTTCAGAGAAGGGGGTGTTCTGGTGCAGACCCACTTAGTGGGCATAATGCCACTAGGCCTTTGGAAGAGGGGAGGTTTCAACAACCTGCGTAGCCATTTCTCCTTAGAGAGGGGTGATGTTTCGTTACCAGCCCACTTAATGGGTGCACTGTCCCAGCTCCTGGGGGAGGGGCAATGTTTGGTTACAACCCCCCTTACGGATTTGTGGCCCCTTCTTCTTTGAGAGGGGGGCGTTCTATTAGCAACTGTTTTATGGGTGCTTTGCCCCCACCCAGGAAAGGGGTAATGTTCTGTTGACCAGTATTGCACGGTTCACTTCAGTGACTCTGGTGTTCCGGGCATTCCTTCCGGGCATTCCCCAAGCTGTGGGGGAGCAGCGTTGGAGGGGATGCCTTGCTATAACCTCTCTGCTTTCATCTTGCAGGATGCTGTGGTGGCCTAGGGCGCGTGTTAAGCTGTGGCAGCAGCAGCAGGGATACCTTGCATTAACATCTCTGCTTTCATTTTGCAGGACACGGTGGTAGCCCTGTACGCGTATTAAGCTGCGGCCACTCCATGGTCTTTTTGGACCCGCAAGAGGGCGGCTGCAACCCCCCTCAGATCGCACTTGGGCCTCAGCCCGGCAGTGCAGGTCGCTTGGTTAGCCAAGAAGGGGATGAGATGGGGCCAGCTGCTGCCCGCGTTGATGAAGTTACTGAATGTGAACCACCAACCGGACGTTTTGGGTGCTCCACCTGGGCGAGAATGACCTTTGCAGGAGGTCTGGTCTGGCTCTGATGAGCAGAGCCTGTGAGGACATCAGCACCCTTATGCGTTGGCTGCCTGGTACCACCTTGGTCTGGTCGGACCTCTTGCAGTGTTGTGGATGGCGAAGGGCCTTCTGCTGCACTAAGATTGAAAGGATGCGCAGGAAAATCACCAAGGGCATTGGTGGCTTGGTGTCTCGCGCTAGTGGCAGCGTGGTAATGCATCTTGCAATTGTGTTGTCGCTACCTTACCTGTACGGGGGCGATGTGTGTTCATTTGTCGGAGAAAGGTGCAGGCATCTTTCTTAAGGACCTGCAGGACGGCCTTAAGTCGCTTCTACCCCTGTTTGGGAGCGGGGGGGTCAAGCGCTAGGCTGACCCCTCCTTGTGGCAGGTGGTGCGGGTTAGGAGGCGTGAATGGGACTTTGGCATGCACCTTCAGGCGGTATAGGCAGGGCAGAACCCTATTTCAGTCCTCGGGCTTGGCGGCACGAGGACGTGGACGGGGCCCTGGCCGGGACCGCGGGGCACACCTCAGAGGCTCTGCGGCTCGAGGTAGCGCAGTCTGCGGTCCGGCTGCCTTCCCCTTAAGGGATAGACATGGATGAGACGCACCGTCCCAGCGGCAGGGCGCGACTCGGAGTCGGGTGCATGCCCACCTGGGGGCAGAGGTTTCTGGTACCGCCCAGAGGTCCCTCCCCGCACCACAGGGGCTTTCGCTGCCTCGGATGCTGCAGGTCTCAGCCTCTGCTTCTCTTGGTAACATGAAATAAAGTTGCCCTTTCTCCCATATCTGTTGTCTCGAGTGTTCATTGAACAGTGCGGAAAACAAAGGCAGCTGAGGACATGATACAAGTAGCACTGCTTGACTATTCTGTGCCCATAGAACAGGAATAGCATTTTAAAGGTTGAAAACCATGTTTTATTTACAGAAGGAAAAAGGGTGGGGGCCCTTAATGAAACCCATATATCCCATCCCCAGACTCTTTCCAATTTTTGCCAAATTATGTCTCCCCTGTAGCTTTCTAAACCTAGTCATAGGGGATACAGCACAAAAAAGGAGTCAGAACACCTGCTGCCCCACTGTTTGAATAGTGGTCCAGAAGCCCAAGAGTACAGTATGGATTTTCTGCTATTTCATGGCAAATATCCCCCCCCCCCCATAAAGAGATAATGGGAGTGATTGTTAACCATTTTTATAATCTCACTTCTCCAACCACTGGTATCTATATCCCAAGGAATTTTCAAGGTATAATTGGAGAGGGAGAATAAACACACACTGTAACTTTTCAGACTGAACAATATCCTTGACAAAACAAATTGTAAAAAAGAAACCAGGAAGTGTCAAAAAGCTCCCTGCGGAGTCTAGCAAAAACATCTCAGGGAACCACGAGATGTGACACAAGTCCTTTCCAATGCTTCTTGGCCTTTCTTCAGAAAAATTCCACTTTGAGTGAAAGGGGGGAAAAAGACAGATGCTTATCCATGAAGTCTTTTTTCTCCCTAAAAAATAATGCGTCAAGAATACTGAATAAAGGTGGGGATAGGAAAAAGATCCAATTCACTCAGAGATAAAGAGATGTGATATAAATTGAACAGAGGTGTGTGTTTTGGGGTGGGGGAGTGTGTTGGTATTTAAATACATGAGAAATTGGGTTAGGAAATGAAAGCACTGGCAAGGGGGTAAAGTGCTGTCTAGGTTCATACAAGGAGCTTGCTAGAGCCATGTAAATGTGGACCTTTGTTCTTGGACATCAAACCAACATACCCTTTCACAAACAGCTTTTGAAACTCCTCGCAGTTTCAAGATAGCTTACCATATGGCAGGAAAGTCTGCTGCTTGAGAAACACAAATCAAAAGCTCCTTTGGATCTTTGCCTTCAAGCACAGAACATTAAGGCGGTCACTCAGTTAAATACAAACTGTGTTGATGAAGCATATGAGTTTTAGGCTGCAACCCAATGTAACGTTTCTGATCCTTCAAACTACAGTTTGGCTTAGAGGGCAGGGAACTAAGTCCAACATTTCCTTTCTCCCTCAAGAATGTGGCTTGATGGGCAACACCCTGGTTTGGTTTTTCCATCCAAACTGGGAAAGGGAAGTTATACTTTGATTGTGGTTTGCAATCATGGTTTGGCAGCCTTGTTCAAATAGTCACTTGTCAATTCAGGCATAAAAGGAACGTATGGTTGGATCAAACCTGGATTCTACCCTTTGTCAAACACATGGCTGAAGGAAGAGAGGGCTAGGGAAGTAATAATAAATGTATTTAAATACCACCTTTCTTGGTCGTCAGATTTCTCCTCAGACTTTATTCAAGGCGGTTTACATGGGCAGGCTGTTCTAAATCCCCATAGGGATTTTTACAATTGAAAAATTCTATCTTTCAAGAACCACAACAGTTCAGATGGATCTTTTTGATCTGGTATCACATTCTGGCCTCCGATTTCCTCCCACACAAGCTGACAAGCAGCTCCTTCATCTCTCACATGGAGGGCAGCCAAGACGCTTCTTCGCTCACACCAAAGAGCAGGTGGAATAACTCAGCTCAGCTTGTCAGCTGCTTCAAGGTCTCACCATTCACAGTGCCAGTGGCCTTGAACTGGCGACCTGCGGATGTTACCTTCAGGCAAACGGAGCCTCTACCCTCTAGACCAGACCTCCTGCAGGTAAAGAGTGTGTCAGCCCATTTATGATCCAGTGTTGGGTTCAAATTTTGATTTGACTCAGACAGGGAGGAGGCATTCCAGGAGGGAGCAGGGAGAGGGTGGGTAGGTGGTGTGGGAAGAAGGGAATGGAGTGTGTGCAGGAGGGAGGTAGAAGTGGAGGAGCTCTGCTCCTCCACATCCAGAGCCTCCATGTTGGGCCACAGGCGCAACACGGAGGCTCTTGATTCTACAGCAGCCGCACAATCGAGTAACCCCATTGCAGGGCTACCTGCCTTACCCAGAGGAAGGGGACAAAACTTCCCTTCTCCCAAGGTGTTGCCGACAGCTGGCCTGTTGCACGCAGAATGCCACAGTAGTTGTTTTGACGCTGTGGCAGTCCTGGCACAATGAATAGCTCACGATTAGGCTGATAATCTGTTTAACAGGTATGTAATTGATGGAGTTTTGGAACACCAGGAATTCTACTATGGCAATAGTGATATCATTATCAAGAGCATTCAACTTTTTTAGACTTTAATGGAAAAGAACCTTAGCTGAGAAGAAGTGTCAGGCTCATTAGGAGGAAAACTGAGAAATCTTCCTATGGAGATCTGTTAATGTCTAAGCCATCATTTTTCTTTCATTATGTAGCTCGTATTATATTAAGGCTAAAATCCTTTGCAAATTTATCTGGGAGTAAGTCTTACAGAACATATCTGGAGTTGCTTCTAAATAAATATATATTAGGATGCTCACTTAGCCATGTTTAAGATTTTAATTCAATTTTTAGACATTTGTTTTAAACTACTGCAGTTCATGCTAAGCTTTTGATACAATACGTCCTCCAATTAATTGCATGTTCTTAGTGGGATATGGTTATGGGGGTTGTCATGATAAACACCTGTATTCAAAAATCAACCGCGATCCGCCTTGCCCCACTCTCACTTTCCCTGACCCGAGGAGCCCTGCAGGCGCTCGCGCCCGGCTCCCCACAGCCAAGGTGCACCCCAGTCCCTGCAGCCCGGTCAAAAGGGGAAGTGGGGCAATCGCGCACCGCTTCTGGTTTAGTGGAGCGGGGCGCGATTGCTCCGCTGTCACCTTCCCTGACCCGGGGAACCCTGCCGAAGGTCGCGCAGGGGTCCCCGCACCCCCGGGGAGCTGCAGGGGACTTGGGCAAGTGTACCAAGCCCCTGCAGCCCCCCTGAGCGGCACGAACCTGGGGATTGCGCCTCTGCCTCCCCCCGCGCCCGCAAAGACTTACTGCGGGATTCGAACTCCCTGCGAGTTTGAAAACCGCAGCCCTAGGGCATCACAGCAGTCACATAGGGGTGCTATGGGATGTCCCCAGTGGCTCTTTCTACCAGTTCCTGTGGCACTGCCAACTTGGATCTCATAAAGTCTCATGAGATCCAACATGGTTGCACCCAAATCTCATGAGGTTCAGATGCCACCATCATAGATTTCACAAGAATTTCATGAGGGTCAAGATGGCAGCCCCTAGCTGAGCCAGGAAGAAGAGACTGGAACACCAGCCTTCATTTTGACAGAACAAGGCCTCCAAGTAGCTGTGTAAGAAGATAATTAAGTGCAATTTATAAAACAAACATACATTTGAAGGTTTTATCTGTGATTGATGGTTAGCTGGTGATGAAAAGGAGGCCAGGTTTTAGCCATTAAGGAATATGTCATTGGAGCTCTTCACACAACGAGGGAAGATCATCAGCGCCTTTGGAGCAGGAGAAGAGGGAACTGCCATCATCTCATTTAGCAGGCATAGCTGCACATCCTCCGATTTCTGTAATTATATGTCACTCAATGAGCCTCTGCACATCCCAGCTTGTTCTTCTGTGACAGTAGTAAACATGCTCCGATGGAAATCGCTAATTTAAAAATTAGACACCAAAAATAGAAGCTTCATCTGCAGCAGGAGATTCTCACACTCCTATATCCCAGCGAGATCCAAGTGACAGGTTCTTTTCAGAAGCAGTGCCTTCCAGTGGTCTAAAGCAGGGGTGCTCAAACTTTCAACTTTAGGGATCCTGGACCTTTAACAAGTGTATAGAAGAGAGAATTTCAGCAGGTGCAACTTGTCATCCCACAGATGACAAGCTGCACCTGCTGAAATTCTCTCTCCTACACAATTTTAAAGGTCCAGGATCCCTAAAGTTGAAAGTTTGAGCACCCCTGGTCTAAAGCAGTGATTTTCAAATGGTTTAACCCTTGGAAAACTTGTTATCATTTCTTGGACTTGTGGTGGTTTGGGAGTTCCACTTAGACCTGGAAGATTCCGGTTCAAATCCCCACTCAGCCATGAAACATCCTAGGTGACCCTGGACCAGTTACTCTCTCTCTCAGCATCACCTACCTCACAGGGTTGTCATGAGGACAAAAGAGGGGAAGGAACTAAGTACACCACACCCTGAGCCCCTTGAAGGAAGGGTGGTACAAAGATGTGGGAAAGAAATAATTACAAACAGGTGTGGCTGCATATATGGGGCCCAGTGAGACATGAGCTAGGGGCTCAAGCCTATTCAAGAGCTCACATTTATCCTAGCCAACCACTGAGAGAGCAAGGATTCACTGCTGTTGCTACAGCTGCTTCCCAACATCACCTGGTCATGGGGACGCTTCTGAGGAGGCATCAGTGTGTGTGTTTCTATTTGTAACTATAGCAGTGGTGGCATGCTCAGTTGTGTTATGGACTCACTGTCTTGGGTTTTTGCTGCAGAGCTTTTGCTCCAGGTTCCCCCAAAAGCTAGAGGATGGTTTACCTTCATAGTCTCCACAGTGTTGATGAGCTACTATTGAAGTTGTATCCAAAGGCAAACATCATCAAGACAGGGCAATGTAAATGAGCAGGCAAATATATTTTGCAAGATCATTGGGGGCAAATTCTGCAGAGTGCTTGTTGATAAATTGGAAAGTACTCTTAAACAGAAAGTAATTTTGTTCAGCTTTTTACTTACTCCTTGGGGGTCCTTCCAACACTCATTCTATTCTTTTTTTTAATACCACACAAAATCCACACACTTTCCAAACACCTTCAAATGGTCTTTCTGTGATGTTCTCCAGAGGCTAGGGAATATTACAGGGAACTGAGCCAGAGAAGCCAACTTGTCTACCAAGATGGAATCATTTTTTATACACAACCCAGTGTCCCAGTTACAAATAATGGCTACTTTCCAGGATGATGTGCCGGTGGATTGTCTATACCCAGGTTCCTGTGAAGCATGGCTAGACAGGTCCCCAAGTCTAACATTTCGTTAATTGTCTTACTGCCTTCCCTCCCTCTCCAACTTTTAGTCCAAATCCAATATCTTGCTACTGAGGGCTCTGTTTACTAAAATAAAGCTGCATTCAGCTACGGGCAACCTGTCTTTGAACATATGCTGTAGGCGGCAATCTCGCAGAGAAATGGGCAAGCTGTGAGACTAAACTTTTATCATCATCTCTATAAATCAAGATGAAAGCTATAGACTTCCTCCTGTGGACCTCATACAGCCTTCAGAGAAAAAGTTAAAATATTTAGATTGGGGGGAAAAAGAGAAGGAGACGAAAGAGAATAGAAAAAAGCATCCAAAAATAAATGGCCAGAAATATTAATCAAACACAGATGAAAAGATCCAGTTTCCAGTTATTCTATATTTAAGGAAATTGAACCCCCACTGGCAACCATTACAATTATTTAAGTTTGCATAAGTCTGAGCTTATCCTACAGCGTTATACCTTTGATTCAATTGGCAATAATAATGGTAGAATCACACAAGGAGGGAACACTCCAGACAGAACCTTGGCATTTGGTTAATAGTATTTAACAATGGAAGATGAGGCTATGTTGACCAACTGAGCTGGAGAAATTCATAGGCATCTTTTACATGCTTGAGGGTTAAGTCACCCATAGAAATACATGTTTTTTGACCTATGTTATTTCCTCGTCACCTGCTAACAAAATAATTGACAGTGTATCTTAGGCACAAGACAATCTATAGAATGACATAATATAATATAATAAATGATATTATTCATTTATAGAATGAATAATTTATAACATTGTGCAGCATTTAATTTTAAAAAAAATGTGATTTAAGGCACAATCCTAACCAGGTCTGCTCAGAAGTAAATTCTATTTTGTTCTCAGGAAAGTGTGGTTAGGATTGCAGCCTATATCAAACATTTATTAGAGTTAGGGTGCAATTCTAACCAATATTCCAGCACTGACCTAGCTGCAGTGCAAACACAAAGTAAGGTAACTTACATGCCCCTACCTTGAGGAGGCCCCCCTTAACTGCCTCCCACTGCAGGATGAAGAGCACACTACATTGGCATAGCTATGTCTGTGCTGGAAAGTTGGTTAGGATTGCACCCTTAGGGCCCAATCCTATTCAATTTCCCAGTACTGGTGCAGCTGCAATGCAGCCCCAAGGTAAGGGAACAAATATTCCCATACCTTAAGGAGGCCTCTGGGACTGCTGCCCCACCACAAGATGTAGTGCATGCCCCACTGGCATTGGAAAATTGGATAGGATTGGGCTCTCATTTAAAAAAAAAAAAAAATTAAATGATTTTGGTGATTGGAATTTATAAACTACATTTCAACAACAAAAGTTCAGAGTGTTTCATGCAGCAAAACAAAGAAATAAATGGTTACCTATCCCCAAAGGACTCAAGTCCAAAAAGACGGAGCACCACTGGAAAATTACCATTGGGAAAGATGAAAATTTGGAGTGAATAGGAACAGTCACTTCCCCCTGCTAAATATAAGGAGAGCACCGCTTTCCAAGCACCAGTTAGCTTGATTCAATCGAAAGGTTTCCATTTTCAAAATGGCTGCCAAATTAATGGACAATATGTCCAATGCTTCATTGGGATACAAACATGGGATACAAACATGAAACTTGGGGGGAAACATGCCCAACACCATAATAAACAATATCAGATGTGGGGCCATCACCAGATCCGAAAAGCAATGGTCATTTTCCAGTATGGCTTCTGGAAGACGAAAGTGATCTATCATCCCACGCAATAACCATGAACCTTCAAGAAACTGCACACCCTCAAACTGAGAGGACTGCACGTAGATACATTCAAAACAAAACCTTCTTGCAAAGGAATGGCTCGTTCCTCATAGAACGTATATCATATGGGCATGAAGATGGTTACAAGTCGTCTTCTCAGTATTTACCATTTTTGCAATTTTGTTATGTCAAAAGAATCACCAAAGAACTGAACAAAACCATGGCCCTTGGAATCCATTGGGGATATGTTCCAGGACCCCCACCCCCCCATAGTTACAGGATTCCGCAGATAATGAAACATGCAGTGAGCCAGCATGGCACTGCAGTTTCTTACCTGGGGCCATGGAGGTAACACACAGCCTCTTTGCGCCTCAGAACACCTCCTAGATGTCCACCTTCAGACACATCCAGGAGGTGTTCTGAGGCCATGGGCTTGATGCGGAGCCCACAGATAAGAAAGGTCCACTGCAATACAATGTTTTCAAAGACACTGTTGACACTTAAAAATAAATTGAATCATTGGAATCATTGGTATATTGAGATAATCAACTATAGACTAGTTGCCATACAGTGCGTAGCTGTAGTGCAATGATAGTGTTCATCATTGATGCAGAAGCTCTCAGGTTCAATGGATGAGAAAAGGAACATATAAGGAAAACTTCGATGAATCAGGTCATCTAGGCCAGCATCTTTCAACAGTCGTGAACCTGGCCTCTGTGCCGCCTAGGGGCACAGGACTGCAACATGCTCCCCTTCCTGTAACACAGCCCCCCCCCTCGGGATACTTACCCAGCTCCGAATGGAACTTTGTGCAACATTCCTAGGTGTTCCAAAAGCCTTCTGAGGCCTCTGGAGTGCCATTAAACTGTACTTCCAGTTTTCCGAAAGAAACCCAAGGACTGTAAGGATACTCTGGAGGCCTCAGAAGGCTTCCAGAGCACCTGTGGACACAGCAGGTGTCCACACCTGCCCCCAGAATGGCTCTGTAGAGTGGGAAGAGATGGCAGAGGCAGTGCAGTAGGCAGAGACTGTGGCACCACGGCAGGCAGGGTGGGGGCAAGCAGTGCTGCCCCCTCAGGGCCCACAGGGATGGCCTCCTTGACCGCCCCAGAACCAACACTGTCTTCCAGGTAGGAAAGATCAAGATAAAAAAAAACAAACCTCAAACAGCATCTGCCAGTCTGTGTTGGCCACATCGAGCTAGATAGCCTGACTTGGGTATAGAAATGTCCTCTTTGCCATGTGCTCTAACGTGAAGTCTTTCCCCCCATGTGAAACAGTTCAAAGAATTGGTAACATAAGCCCAACTGACCCTGTATATGGCTTGTACAACTATGCCAAAAAATCTTCTGCATTTCTTGAAGCTCTATGTTGATCTATCTTTCCTTGGGAGAATGTATGCCGAACTAACTTTTAAGTGATCTGTGCTTTATCGTCATCTTTCTGAAGATACCTTTGAGCTGCCTGATGACTGTTGTTCTCTCTCCCCCTTTCCCCTTGTACTTTGGGCCTTGTTTTTCTACTCCTTTCATCTTCAAGAAATAAAGACTTTCGAGTATCTTATGTCATTTAAAACAGCATACTTTGGGAACATATTTTTAAAGGCTTTTAGTGATTCCCCCTTTAACCTAGACTTCCTCTCTCCACTAGATACATTTCTGCTGCTCAGAGACTAAAACTCAGTGTTAATGTAAAGGGACCTATGGTGTCAATATCAGTAAAGGATTCCAGGGAATACATTTCACAATCACAGCCCCCCTGCAAGTTTATTTATATTTGTAAGGGATGTTGCCGCTGTACCATTGCTAACTGGTCTTTGACAACCACTGCGGTATAATGGAAAACTTGTTTGTGGCTCACAAAGGTTAAGAAGAGGTTTTTAACTTGAAGATGAATCGGTGTTAATTTGAGCTCATCATAGGCAGACTCTTTTAGATAGAGAGTACAAAGGAATCCTTGCAATTCTTTTCTCCACTTAAAAAAAATATATGCTGGCATGCTTTGTCACTTAACGCAACATGGTCTCTGGCATACCTCTTACCTCTACTGCTTTAGCAGGAAAGGAAAACAACAGACCAATCTGAACTAACGATCGGTGTGGCGTTGTAGTAGTGCAAACATGGCATCTGCTAAATCTTCCAAGGGTGTTTTGGCCTCCAGAGGACTCCTTGGGGCAAGGGAGTATTTGTTTCCTTGCTTTGGGGAAGGTCCCTGCTGGCCTATTGGGTCTACTTAAACCTGTACCAGCGATATTGCTGGCGCATGTTTGAGTGCACCTGTCAAGGAGGATCAGGCTTGAGAAGGGGGTTCGGATTTGGAAGACACTGCTGTCACCTGACACACCCACTTCCTGGGCCTGATCCAGCCACTTCCTTGCCCCCCTTCTTTCCCTGCCTGAACCCACCTCCCTCTAACTCCCTACACCCACTTACAGGTACCAGAGTGCATTTCGTGCTTCACAGTGGCTAGTGTACAGACCCTGAAGCTCACCACTTGCACCAGCAGACTGGCTGCCCCCCCCCCCATGTCACATCTATGACAACCAGAAAGTACTTTATGCCACTGAAGTGTTCGGTCTGGTAGGATAAAGTCATATTAGGATTGGGTCAAAAGACTTTAGGGTAGGAGGGATGCTGGGACCTCCTCCAGATCCAGCCCATCTGAAACAGAATAGGTGTCCCCTTTTGAGGGGGGGGGGATTGCAGCTCTAAAAAAAGAACAAATCCCCATGCCTGTATATGTTTATCACAATATTCAGTATCATTGTAGTATGCATCAGAAAGGTGGAGAATTGGAATTTTTTTTTATTTTCTAATAAGGTGGTTTTTTGGGGGGTGATAGTGGTGGTGTTTTGGTTTTAAGTACACCAGGGTTTAAAAATAAATCCAAGTGAAGAGGACACAAACTCCGTTGAGACAAGCTTCAGTCAAATGCCACAATGTATCATTTCAGAGAGAATAAATATTTTGGGGAGATAAGTGGGAGTTATCTGCCTGTCTGCAGTTTTAGGAGATTATAAAATCTCAGGTGGTCCTTTGTGATTTGTAGGATTTGAAGGGCAAAGTAGAAACAGGATTTAGCTGCAGTAAAAGTGATGGAAACAGCTGCTATTAGTGGGCTTAGTTATTTTTTTCCCCCCTTTATGATGGAGGAAAGGGATAACCCTAAGGGCAATGAATGATTTATTGCCTGGCTCCCATGATTCCCATCTGTCAAGCACAGAGTTTTGCATCACACAACAAGAACAAGCAGAATTATGCATATGATCCGTGAAAAAGGTGTAAGCACAGAACTGTCCAAAAGTCCCAGCTCAACATGTGTTTTAGAACCTTTTTTAGAAAAAAAAAAACACAAAAAAACCACCATTTTTATTTTCATTTTCTCTGGCCAAAGCATGAGAAAATGGAATCATTTCCATTTAACGGACTGCAAGACAACGCTTCTTTGGGACTGTCAAGTGCTCCTTTTTCCAGAAGTAGCTTTAAAGGAAAATGCATTTCTTGCAGGGAAAGCCTAGCTGGAGGCTCTTCAGACTTCTGAAAGGTAATTGAGAGCGCAAGGGGAGGCTGGAATGGAGATGGAGGAAATCGTGGGGTAATCATGAAATGCAGTCTGGGCATCTGAAATATCAAGCCATGAGATCAAATGGGTCTAAAGATCTGAAGCCAGCATAATGTTGCGTATTTGCTAATATCCCCCAAAATCTGAGATTCAAAGTTGAATGAGGATGTCACTTCCAATTTCTTTCTCTCTCCCTCTCCATTCCTTCCAGCCTTTAAAACTGTTCGTATCAAAATCAAGAGTTTACTTTTTGCTACGTGACTGGTCACAGTTAGCCACATCAGTGATTTTCAACCAGTGTGCCACAGATTGTCTTAAGGTGTGCAGTGGGAGTTTGGGGGAGGTTTATTTATTAGTAGGGCAATTGGGGAATGTGACCCTCCCACTGGCAGTGTGGTATACAGCATCAATTGTATTTTTTTTTTAAGAATAGGATGATGTACCCTGAAAATTTTAGCACCTTGTCAGTGTGCTGTGAGATGAAAAAGGTTTAAAATTGCTCACCCACATTCTGGTAACAGCCACAAACATCCACACTGGCAAACTGAGAAGGTGATAGGATCTGTGAGACTTTGAAGCCCACCCCCCTATCTGGAAAACACTATGCACCAGCTCAAAAAAAAGTTCTACTGGATGGAATTGGACCCTGGTACTTTTTGCTTGCAAAGCAGGTGATCTCACAGGCAAGCACTGAATGCAGGGGCGGCTATTGAACTTATCGGTATGTAGGGAGAGCTAGCTGGCTATTCCTTCTCCCCTTTATGCAGTGCCAGATTTAGGCATAAGCTAAACAAACTACAGATTAGGTTCTCACAATCGGCAAGGGCCTAAAAGAAAAAACAATGCATGCACACACATATGCATTTTTTTTTTGCGGGAGGGGGTGCTTTTAAAGTTTTCTTTGTGCTTAATGTATATTATGTAGACCTTTTATTAAAACAGGTTGTGCAGCAAATTTTGGTGTAATTGTTTTTACCAGGAGCCTCTAAGCTTTATTTAGTTTAGGGCCTCACCAAGTCTAAATCCAGCACTGCCTTTATGCATTCAAATAAATGTGGGAGGATAATTTCCAAATAGGGCTGATAAATCTTCCCTACAGGGAAGCTGATCTTGTGGGAAACTGCCCTGGGTTATAAACCTATCTTTCAGCTTCTAACACTAATACTAACTTTATAGAGCTATAGCTATCCTTAAGCTGCAGGTACACACTGCTTCATGAATACTGCTTTTATAGCTGTCACTTCCTGGAGTCGATCCAAACTAGTTACAGCCCCAAATTTCCTACATGTAACTGGTTTCTCTCCAAATTTTAATGCAATATCCACAAGGATTTGTCATGGCTAGAAAAGCTCATCATGTGCTTGAAAGTGCATGTGCATTTGTCTGTCTGTTTTGTTGCTCAAATGTTTCAATTGTGTTTTTTTTTAAATCTTGCTGTTGATGTTGTAATGAACCTCTCGGGTAGCAACCCTGGCCTATTGATAGAAATATAAAATGAATGATTCGGTTAAAGACAATTGAGAGCTCCTGGTTACTTGGCCCCAAATTAATAGAGCAAGAGAAAACTCAATATGGCTAAAAGGAAGCAAATTTAAAACCTATTTTTTTAAAAAGTGACCTATAATTAACCCCTGAAACCACAAGATGCTACTGAAACAAATAGATTCGGAAGGCTCATAATAGCATTGAACATTCATATGAACTGTGAGATAATGGCATTTCCAATTCACTACTCTGCCTGACATTTGCAAGGTTCTTAATACTCAAGCTTTACGGGAACTGTTCTTGAGATGCAACCTTGCTACATTTCACCCCATTGCAAGCAAAACGCGAATATGTTCATTATCCTAACATAGGGATAAGGAGATCTCCACTGTTTTGTCCTGCATTGTTCCATGGTGTCCCTTCATTTTTCCTTCATTTTTCCCAAATTCCAGTTGATCTAGTACAGGGGTATCAAACATAAGGCCCAGGGGCCGAATGCGACCCGCGGAAGCTTTTTATCCGGCCCTCAGGCTCTCATCTGCTGAGCAGTGCAGTGGTGTTACTGCTGAAAGGGCAGCCCACATGAAAATTGGGCTCTCTCTTATCTTGAAATATGATTAAGATTTGTGTATTTTCTCTTCTGTTGTTTGCAGTTAATGAGTTCCTAAGTAAGAAAAAAAGTGCTTATTTTTTATTATGACCTGTTCAATGACATCTCTTCCTGCCGAATGACATCACTTCCGCCCCTCAGCAGCCATCATGAATGCTATTCAGCCCTCGGTATGAAACCCCTGATCTAGAATGTTTTAAATGAACTCTGGAATCAGAGCATGTGCAGACAGTGTTCTAATTCTTCCATTTATTTTTATCCCCCACCTACTGTATATGTTAATATGTACATATGTGTTGATGAAACACTGCCAAAAAGGCATTTTGTGTGATCAGGACTCTTAATGCTGCGTTTTTCTAGTGCTCTTCACATCACTTTAGTACAGTGATTCTCAAACTTTTTAGCACTGGAACCTGCTTTTTAAATGGACAATCTGTCGGGACCAACCAGAAGTGATGTCATTAACCTGGAAGTGATGTCATGGCTGGAAGTGACATCATCAAGCAGGAAAATTTTTAACACCCCCACACAATCAAATCAAATTAAATAAATTAAAAGTTTACAATAAGTATAAGTTTAAAAATGTATTTAAAATAAAGAAGAGCCATCCTAACCCTCCCAAGCAGTTGATCTGTTTTAAAAAAAAAAAAATCCCCAAACATCCCATAAGCTGCAATTCTATCCAGGAGTAAGCCCCATTGACCAGTATTGTTAAAAGTACTGATCTTTAACATTTTCCCAAATACAGTCCCAAATATACTATGGTAGCATCAAGTCTAATAAAAATAAAAATACACCTTGAAATGAATGGGGACCCACCTGAAATAGAGGGTAGAGCCTCCATTTGCCTGAAGATTAACATCCACAAGGTCGCCAGTTCGAGGCCACCGGCACCATGCGACCTTGAAGCAGCTGGCAAGCTGCAGCTGAGCTGTTCCATCTGCTCGGAGCGTGGGAGGATGGAGGCCAGAATGTTAAACCAGATCGGAGTGTAACACCTTGAATGTGGTGGTTCTTGAAAGAAAGAACCTTCTTTCAATTTGTAAAAATCCCTGCATGGATTTAATAAGCCTGCCTGTGTAAACCGCCTTGAATAAAGTCTTGAATAAAGACCAAGAAAGGCGGTATATAAATACTGTATATTATTATTATTATTATTATTATTATTATTATTATTGGCTCATGATTCACCTAGTGTGTCCCAACCCACAGTTTGATCAACACCGCTTCAGTGCTTTTTGGGGACCTCTCTGCCTCGGGTTCCAGTCCTCTCAAATTCTACTTTAAACTAGGAGAACTTCAAAGATTCGTCCTATTACATTTAGGCACCGCCACCACAGCTAGCTAGAGGTGGCACAAAAAAATTCCTAGAGAATTCCAAAATGCGATCGCTCACACTGCAATGTGATGCGTGGGTAGACGTATGGCCAGATCACAAGATGCCTTAAGAAGATGCACAGGCGTAAATAGCCTTCTCTTGTCCACTTCCTCCAGGTCAGATCAAATAACCTTGTCAGTGCAAACTGCTGTTGCCTCTTCACTTTGTACCCCATTCCCCCTCCCCCATTCTTCTGCCTATACTGCAGGAATGGGGGAAGAAGATTATTTAAATTATTTAAATATTTAGATTATTTAAATCTCCTGCAAACACAAGCATTCCCAAGTATTCTCAGATTTAGTATCCACAGATCCGTTCTGTGATTTCCTGTGCCCCTTGCACACCCTGCCCATGACCTTTATTTATCTTAATTACATTCGTTTGAAGCTGTAACAGAAGACTAAGAGTGAAGCTTCCTGCTTCTTGTTTATAATTGTTCTAAGTCTCCACTCCAGCCTGCAGGCTGCCTGCATGTCTTGCTATAAGCTTTCTGCTTATAGCTTGTGGTTAAAACAAGACACGGCTAGTGCTTTGTGAGAATGAAATGAAAGAAAAGGTAACGGAAGTGTGGGAGCACACGGAGCTATGGAGATAGTGTCCCCCTTTTGTTTTGCCAGATTCTCAGTCCAAGCTTCACTTACAGAATTATGCCTACTTTAAGCTAATTAGCTCCCCTTCTTTCCCCAACAATGGCCCTATTTCTACCCTGCAGCACTGCTGGGCCCCACCACCAGGGTAGCTTGCCTGTTCAACCTCCTTCCTCCCCTCTCTTGCAAGCAGCTCCTCCGACCACTACAGCAGTACCTTGGTCCTCAGCAGGTCTTGGCATGGCAGCCACACACCAGTCTCCAGTGTCTCCAGCAGTTGCCAAAGTCCATTCACTCATCCGTTCTTTAGTCAGTTAGTCCATCAGTAGTTCATCAGACATTAGTCCATTAATCCAGTCTTCTTCTTGGGCAGGAGGTCTGGTCTAGAGGGTAGAGCCTCCGTCTGCCTGAAGATAACATCCACAAGGTCGCCAGTTCGAGGCCACTGGCACCATGCGACCTTGGAGCAGCTGACAAGCTGAAGCCGAGCAATTCCATCTGCTCTGAGCGTGGGAGGATGGAGGCTAGAATGTGAAGCCAGATCGGAATGAAACACCTTGAATGTAGTCGATCTTGAAAGAACCTTCTTTGAAATTGTAAAAATCCCTATTTAATAGGGATTTAATAAAGCCTGCCTATGTAAACCGCCTTGAATAAAGTCTTGAATAAAGACCAAGAAAGGCGGTATATAAATACCTGTTGTTGTTGTTGTTGTTGTTCCTCAAGCTTTCCTCCTTCTACTACCCACACCTCTTTCCTTCCTGCAGGTGCTGCTTTTATCCCTGAGGGCCCTATTGCCTTCGAGTAGCTGCAGCTGTGCAGCATGCTCACTGCAATCTAAGGCCCTGCTGTTAACCCCATGCTTGCCTGCCAGAGCAAGGGGCTACTGTTGACATCACACCCTACCTCCTCAAAGTTTCTTGTGCATTTCCATTACACCTTTATCCATTGTTTATGGTAGCCATGGTGGGCAGGAACATGTGAACAGGAATGGTGGGCAGGAACCAAGGGACACCTGTATTTGTTCAGCAAAACCACATGCTTATGGATATCAGCCCTGGAAGGCAATGCCCTACTTTTTCTACCTTCTGAGATGCTTATGTGGCCAGAGAGGGAAGGGGCATGAATCAACTTCTCTCCAAGAATTATACAGGATCCTCTCCCAACTCCTCTCCCAGAATCCCATAATTGAAATACATTCTCCATTCATTGTCTTCTGCAGAGTCAGGACATTGGTCCATCTTGATTTTTTGCTTATTGGTTCTTATTGTCCACAGTCATTGGCAGTGGGTCTCCAGGATTGCAAAGAGGTGTCTTTCCGACCCGACTGAAGAGATTCAGCACAGGGACTTAACGGAGACCTTCAGCAGACAAAACATATGCTCTATCACTGAACTACTCCCCTCTCCCCCATCTTGGACTTTCTGATTATTTTATAGGAAATCGTTTTAACAAAAATCTTCCCACTTTTTCTCCAACTTTTGAAACACTGGAAGAAATATCTGGGTTTGGTATATGGCTTTGTGATGCTACTTAAGGAAGCAATTCACAACACATGCACATGTAATAGAACATTGGAATGACCACTGTGACTGTGATGGGATGTAGAGACGATGGGTTGTAAGGTGCGCAAAGCCCATTTGTTAGCCAGGGTCACCAAAAGCAAGTCATGTTCACCTTTTTATTCTTAACCAACTCAGAGACTTGTCATACACATGTGCAAATCACTGCTTTATTATTATGGTTTCAAACGTTCCCCATCTTTAAACGGTGGATATATCACCTTTTCCCGAGATATCCCTTTTATCTCAAGGCTGGTTGAATCTCTATTCATTCCCATGCCTCCTAATGAGCCTTCATTCTCAAGACATCTAATGCATGGGCTTCACATGGATGAGCAATGAATAAAATCACTCTTTTCCTCCTATTTCATAGTTATAGCAGCTGGTCTAAGGGAAGCTTCCAAATGCAGTGCAGAATCAATGAGGACACCAGAAAAACTCCCGTTTCCTCTTACTTAACCTATCATATCAAGATTTGGGTTCTTTTTTCTTTATTGACTGAGGGGCAGTTGGAAGGTTCTCAGAATAAATGTGAAACTGAATACAACTTGAAAACACATTTTATACAATAGAATTTCCTTAGGGAAAGATTTGGGAAAGTGGCACACACCCCAACACTATAGGACACATAATGGAAAGTGTATAATCTATATATGGATGTATACACACACTCCAATAACAAGGTGGCCAAGATTCAAACCCCAGGGGGATCAGTGAGTCCTAAACTCTTATGGTGCAATTCTAACCATGTCTACTCAAAAGTAAAACCCATTGGGTTCAATGAGACCTACTCTTATGTAAGTGTATATAGGATCATAGTGTTACAGCTGAATCCTGAGCTACAGCAACGGTGGAACCAACATGGTGACTGCTGCATCTTGAGTGCACCGGGCAGTTGCCAGTGACTCCTTGGGGAAGGGGACATTCTTTCCCTTCCCCCAGGTAAGGGAGTAGGCCCCACAATGGGGCTACTCAAGTTTGCACCGTTGCAGAGTTGAGAGGCTCCGTGTTGGGCAGGGAGGCCTAACGCAGGGTTCTGGATCCAGCAGAGGGTCCTGCCCTTGCCCCCTACCTGCCTTCCTCCCACACTTCCTTGCCCCAGAATCCCCCCCCCCACCCTGACTCACCTCTCCATCGCCCAGAGCTCCATCACCCAGAGCTCCAGGCAGTGTAAGGTGGGCCTCCAGTTAGCCCTGGCTTAGTGCGGACTGGAACTGAGCCAGCACCTGCAATGAGATGGCAAAGGGCTGATGCTGAGTGTTCCAGATAGGGCCCTTAGTCATTACATTACATTGGCTCTCTAGGAAGAGTGAAGCCAAAGAGTTCTGTGTTTAAGTTTCTTTCTTTTTTTAACTTGCTGGTCATATTTCTTGCTTTTTCAAATTTGCATTTTTCTTGTTTGGTTTTGTTGATTTGGGGGTTGTTTCAACTTGCTTGGAGAATTGAGCTGAAATGTTTGCAAGGCTGTGTTTCAAGTGTGATGGGCAAGGATTAATATTCTGATCTACTTCATTTGTTTTTTCTTTTTTGGAGATGGTGGAATGTGTGTGTTTAGTTTCCTCCTTCTTAAATTTACTCTGTGCAGAGATAGCATCCTTTACTCCTTCGAACATGTTGACCTTCTCTTCATGCTGTTTGAACAAGGCTTGCTTTGCCATTTGGAGTTCTGTTTTAAGTCCCATCGCTTAAAGACCAGAATTCAAACAGAAAATATGTTGCCACGGTTAGATGAAATTCTCTGGACTGAGAACAAAAAATAGGCGACAGCGGTGGAGAATTCTTAAGCCCACACCAAGGCTGAGCTGAATCTTCAATGAAATGTTAATATTTAACATTGCATAGTACTGCTGAAGTTGCATCTTTGGTTAAAGGAAAACAGAGCCAAAAGGAGAATTGAAGACCGAACATGGCAGAGGATTATTGTACTTTGCACAGCATTGCTGGTGCACTTTCCAATAACCACATGAGACAGGTATATATGAACGAAAGGGTTATTTTATTACAGCAAGAGGAGGGAGACCTGGAGACTAGAAGCAGTTAATCTAAGGCAGAAGATGGAGCAATATCAGCTTGCAGACAGTAGCCTGCACCCAGGCGGGTGTTCCCACCCTGAATCAAAGCCACAACCCCCTTGGAAAGGGCACACACCAGCTTCTCACTGTCAACCCTCACAATGGTGGAAGCAGCTGAACCATGTAGGCCTGCCCAGGCCAGTAAGCATTTGAGGTAGGTCAAGTGATCCAGGCCAGGACTACCCTGCCAGCACCTCACACCAGAGGGCAACTGATGAGTGGGAGATAGGTCATGCCTCACCTTAGCTAATCTCCCAGTACATATCAAAAGCCCAGCTTCAAGCCTTCATGCCTGCACCAACCCTGCAAGACAGTGACTGGATTAGTAAGAAGGGGAATAGGGGAAAGAACACCTCGGCATCACCTGGCAGGACAAAGTTCCAAACAACATAGTCCTGGAACGAGCTGGAATCCCTAGCATGTATGCACTGCTGAAACAGAGACGCCTGCATTGGCTCGGTCATGTCGTGAGAATGGATGATGGCCGGATCCCAAAGGGTCTCCTCTATGGAGAACTCGTGCAAGGAAAGCGCCCTACAGGTAGACCACAGCTGCGATACAAGGACATCTGCAAGAGGGATCTGAAGTCCTTAGGAGTGGACCTCAATAGGTGGGAAGCCCTGGCCTCTGAGCGATCTGCTTGGAGCCAGGCTGTGCAGCATGGCCTTTCCCAGTTTGAAGAGACACTTGGCCAACAGTCTGAGGCTAAGAGGCAAAGAAGGAAGGCCCATAGCCAGGGAGACAGACCAGGGACAGACTACACTTGCTCCCAGTGTGGAAGGGATTGTCACTCCCGAATTGGCCTTTTCAGTCACACTAGACGCTGTGCCAGACCCACCATCCAGAGCGCGATACCATAGTCTTCCGAGACTGAAGGTTGCCAACACAAAAGGGGAAAAAAAAATCCGATTCCACTACAGCCTGGGGTATGCAAAACTAAACTAAACCAAAACATCCACCCCCAAGAGACAATCAGGTGGACAGGCAAAAATTCCTCTTTGGCAAAAATTCCTACCCTGCCCCAAATGGCTACCAGCAAGGCCCAGACTACAGAAACAGGAGGACGGGCAGGGATCAGTGATCTGCATGCAGCCAGTGGCATAGCCAGAGGGCTCAATGTTGGTACCAGATTGCAGGACCCTGAAACAAAGCCCTGCACAATGGCATCCTCCTCCACCCCCCACTAAAGCGCATTGCGCACAATCATGACTACTAATAAAGAGATTTGGGGACCATTTGGGTTAGGTGGGCCTTCTGACTGGCATCAGCCCTCAGCCAGTATACAACCCTGGTGATCTATGGGAGAAAACAGTGATAACATATCACTGCTTTTTGCACTTTTTGCACTTCTTAATTTTGTAAAAAAAAAAAAAAGAAGAAATCTGCAAAAAATAAAACTGTTTTATTTGTTTTTTTTATTTATTATTTAATAGGGGGTGCATGAGGAAGAGTGGTTGCATCTGCTGACACCGTACCATCCATATCACCTACATAGTTCACTTTAAAATCTTGCAGTACGCAGCCGACACCGCAGCTCCAGAGACTCAAGGTCAGGCAGATAGTTCCGGTAAATAACGAGGCACAGACATGGCAGTGCTCCACCACCAGATGTCCTTTACTTGAAGATATATACCATATTTACAGTGCAAGCAAGCAAACAGCAAAGATAGCACTTTTCTCAATTCTCCGATCACCGACGTAGCTTCCCACAGACACTCCACATAACATCTCCCACACAGCAGCTTGCACAAGCTGCAATATATATTGGCACTGGCCAATGAGAGGTGGGCTAGGATCTGGTGACTGCAAGACTCATTGTCTGGTGACATGTCTGGTGACATGGTATTGCAGGGTGTTGCATCATCCCTAAATGCATTAGATTAGATGCATTAGATTAGAGCCACCGGGTAGATGGGACTCGTCAGCCTGGGAAGGCAGCTCATCTGAGAGAAGGAAAACTCTGATCCCAAACCTCCACTGCCTTGTGGCTACATCCAGTTATGGAAAAGGCTTCAGGAGTCAACCTCGAGGCAAAATCAGGAGCCGGAGTCCCTGAGGCAGTTCATGGTTGAACACAGTCACGTTCTGGCAACTCCTGCGACGCCGCTGGAACCAACCGTATTGGCCTCTGCCTTTCCATTGGACCATTCCAGTGACGTGGAGAGGGGGGATTGGCTGCATGGGAAACAGCCTATCCTCCATACCTACTTTACCCAGGCTTTGCGCACTGGAGAGGACACTCTGTTCCAGAACCACCATTCAGAGCGTGACACCATAGTTGTCTGAGACTGAAGGATGCCAACATTCTTCATCATCCCTGTTGTGCCCTGTTGCATCAGCCAATCCCATGATGCATCAGTGCTACACTGCATGTATGCAGGCCAAGACATCAGGGCCTAGCCTTGCTCTATCCAGCCTGTAAATTGACTACAGGCCTGGGGCATATATCATAACAGATTATAATTTATAATTGTAAAATAAATTTTGAATAAAAACATGTAACGGCACTGTCGCGGTAATGCCACACAGACAGGTTCCGTCCCCATCAGGAGGGCTTAGGAGCCCACCCCAGATGAAGTCTCGGGCAGTCTCACAGGCTGTCCTGGCGAGGGGAGGAGGCACGCCCAAGGGGGTGTTACCCGGGCTCATGAAACACCCAACAAGAGAGCAGCAGGGGAGGGGTGGGAGAAAGAAGCACATGACTTCCTATGCTTGTCCAGGAACAGGGCAGAAGGTCTGGTCTAGAGGGTAGAGCCTCCGTCTGCCTGAAGATAACATCCACAAGGTCGCCAGTTCGAGGCCACCGGCACCGTGCGACCTTGGAGCAGCTGACAAGCTGAAGCCGAGCTATTCCATCTGCTCTGAGCGTGGGAGGATGGAGGCCAGAGTGTGAAGCCAGATGGGAATGAAACACCTGAATGTAGTGGTTCTTGAAAGAACCTTCTTTCAATTGTAAAAATCCCTATTTAATAAGGGATTTAAATAAGCCTGCCTATGTAAACCGCCTTGAATAAAGTCTTGAATAAAGACCAAGAAAGGCGGTATATAAATACCTGTTGTTGTTGTTGTTGTTGTTGTTGTTATTAACATGCTTGCTTCCACCCTGTTTGCCTCCTGGCTGACCCCAACATTGTGTCTGGATTGCTGGCTCCAGCCAACTACTGGCCAGATCCAACCATATAACTTCCCCAGCCAGCCAAGTTGCACCCCCAGCCTCTCAGCCACCCAGCCAACACCTCTGCCATGGAAGACCTGGACAGAGGAGATAGCCCAGAGGGAGGAACCTGCTGGCTCTACCCCAGCCAGAAGAAGTTAATTCCACCAGGCGTCAGAGCCCTGCTCTGGCTAGAAAGGACTTTAGGCAGCCAAGGCCTTGGGACACCTACCGTGTCAGTGGACCCGACGACTAAGGAAGGCAAGGAAGCAGGGAGACAACAGTGTGGCAGTCAACCTTCTAGTCTGGTCTTTTGTTGGAAATAACCCACTTGTTTCCTGCAGCTGGTCTCCACCTGGTTCCGGGTAAACTGCCCCATGTTAAACAGCAACCCCTTCAACACGCCCTTCCCCCATGGGACAGAATGGCCACCCTCTGAGATATCACAACAGCTTCCTGCACTTCTAACTTTTGGAAAACACTGAGATCTGCAAAAAAAAAATGTAAAACTCCCAGCACTTTCTATACATGTTCTGTGGGTCTTACCCAGTAATGCAGCAGTGTCCCAAGGCTTCAGAATAATTGTTCACTGAAGCATTTTTTTTTTTTTACAGAATTGGGACCAAACGCAAGCCCAGTGCATGCATTGAGATACATGACATGATCACCTTTAAAGATGCCCAGTAGAGAACATTAGGGTATCACTGATGAACTCGACATCCTAAATGCAAATGATGAGGCAAAAGAAGGAGATCCAAGGGAGTGCTTGGCTAGAAAAAAAATCCTTGAGGTAAGCAGCAAAAGTGAAGGTATAATTAAAAATAACTGGGATGCTTCTGTATAACTAGAGCCCATAAAAGAGAAGTAGTGGGCAACTAAGCAGTAAAGAGAGTAATTCTAAAGAGAGGCAAAAACCTTCCAGAAATATTTGACGTTCCTCTCTCCCCAAGGCCTTGTTCTACGCTGTGTATCTAAGTCATCCTGCTCATGTAGGAAATCTACTTGGCCGGAGACCAGAAAATACAATGAGTGGAGCAGAACCTGTATTCCTCAAGATGAAAAACACTGTAGCGAGTTTAGTGTTAACAATAGCCCTCTCAGAGTGCCATGCTTACATATTTAACCTTGGGGAGGGGGGAATAGATAAGAATTTCAGTTGTGGGATTTTGTTTGAACACAAAAGTCAGCACAAAGTAACAATTGTTTCACTAGATTTTATGCAAGAGGTGATACAAGCACATCACCTCATGGGTACTCTTTCATGCAAGATAATTAGGAAAAATTGGGCTGCTAATATGTCCATGTACCTTCTCAATGATGTCTGCTGAAGTTTCATGATGCACCTTTGGGCCTACAAGTCTTTGTTTGTAAAAAGAAGTTGTTCACACCACCTTTTTTTTTTACTTGTTGGCATCCTTCAGTCTCGGAAGACTATGGTATCGCGCTCTGAATAGTGTTCTGGAACAGAATGTCTTCTCCAGTGCGCAAAGCCTGGGTAAAGTAGATATGGAGGATAGACTGTTACCCATGCAGCAAATCCCCCCTCTCGATGTCGCTGAAATGGTCCAATGGAAAGGCAGAGGCCAATACGGTTGGTTCCAGCGGCGTCGCAGGAGTTGCCAGAGCATGACTATGTACAGCCGCAAACTGCCTCAGGGACTCTGGCTCCGGATTTTGCCTCAAGGTTGACTCCTGAAGACTTTTCCATAACTGGATGTAGCCACAAGGCAGTGGAGGTTTGGGATCAGAGTTTTCCTTCTCTCAGATGAGCTGCCTTCCAAGGCTAATGAGTCCCATCTACCCAGTGGGACCACCAGTACGCCACCTTATGGACCCCAGATAAGGGACACCAAGTTGCTTTAAAGAACTTTTGTGAATGTGACTGCTTCTTAAGGTGATGGGGAGGGGCTGCTTTACACTAGTGGCCAGGTGCTTGAAGAACCTTAGTGTTTCCGCCCAGGAACACCACTGGATGTTCCTTCCCATCCTTTTGTCATCACAACAACCCTGTGGATTAGGTGAGGCTGGGAGAGAGTGACTGGTCCAAGGTCAGCCAGGAAACTTCGTGGCTGAGCAGGATTTGAACCTGGATCTTCCAGGTCGAAGTCCAACTCTCAAATGTTGACACCATCCTGGCTCTTGGGGGTTTCTTGATGGTTTTGCTGTCAAGAAAATTTGTTGACAACAGGCATGGTAAAATGATCAATACTTGGGTATTTGACCCTTGTTATTAGAAATGTTTGAAAATTAGTTCTGCTCATTTGAAATCTAAACCACTCCCCTTCTCCCACTTATTTGATTCTTAAGTTTGGCTTCTCTTGTTTGTTTTTTGGGGTGTTTTACCAATTGAATCCTGTTTCCATAAGAAAATTAGCTTAGCAAAGGGCATCAAGCCAGTGGCATTAGCTGGTTTTTGCAGGGAGCCTCACCGCAGCTTGCAAGCAGCCCCTGCCCCTCCTCTTTGGACCCATTCCATGCAGGGGAGCAAAACGGAGGCATTTGTCAGGCAGGGGAGGGGCTGCTTGCATGCTTCGGAGAAGCTCCCTGCAAAACTTAATGCTTTGCACCCCCGTTAGCTACGCCACTGCATCAGGTCACTTGTTAACTAATTAACTATTGACCTCAACAACAGTAACACTTCTACTTTGCCCGATTCTCTCCCCTTCATCCGTACCTTGAGCAACACCAAAGAAAAGGAAGAAGGGAAGGAAAAAAGAGGGGGGGGGAGGAGATACTCTTCAGATCTTTCAGCTGAAAAGCATTCTAGGAAAGATACCCGTACAATCTCATGGCTCTACCAATGGAGTCTCTTAACGGAGTTCATTAGCAGATTTCCTTCACCTTGGAGATCAAATGAATTTCCCCTTTATGAAATATTAAATGGTCTCGCATATCCTAGCCACTCAAAAGTGTTGTCCATTGATTGTCGAAATGGAAGGAATGACATAAGAGACATTGTGGATGATCCAGGCCTAGGTATGTAAAGTGGATTCATGTTAGACTTGGCAAGAGGTTACTTTTTATAAAATGAGGACAGGCAAAATGGAGAACAAATGGAAGGAGGCAAGCAGTCTATGCAGAAAGTGGCAGAAGAATCACAAATCATACAAGTCGATGGTACAAATCGGTTGTACAAATTGATGGTAAGGCCACACCTGGAGTATTGTGTCCAGTTCTGGTCGCCACATCTGAAAAAAGACATAGTGGAAATGGAAAAGGTGCAAAAGAGAGCGACTAAGATGATTACTGGGCTGGGGCACCTTCCTTATGAGGAAAGGCTATGGCGTTTGGGCCTCTTCAGCCTAGAAAAAAGACACCTGAGGGGGGACATGATTGAGACATACAAAATTATGCAGGGGATGGGCAGAGTGGATGGAGAGATGCTCTTTACACTCTCACATAACACCAGAACCAGGGGACATCCACTAAAATTGAGTGTTGGGAGGGTTAGAACAGACAAAAGAAAATATTTCTTTTCTCAGTGTATGGTTGGTCTGTGGAACTCCTTGCCACAGGATGTGGTGATGGCATCTGGTCTGGGCGCCTTTAAAAGGGGATTGGACGAGTTTCTGGAGGAAAAATCCATTACGGGTTACAAGCTATTATGTGTATGTGCAACCTCCTGATTTTAGAAATGGGCTTTGTCAGAATGCCAGATGCAAGGGAGGGCACCAGGATGCAGGTCTCTTGCTATCTGGTGTGCTCCCAGGGGCATTTGGTGGGCCGCTGTGAGATACAGGAAGCTGGACTAGATGGGCCTATGGCCTGATCCAGTGGGGCTGTTCTTATGTTCACATGCCTCTTGCTGGACTACGCTATACAGTTGCATGACTAGGGTTTGTGCCACCTGGTGCAAGAGCCCAGCGTGTCACTCCCAGGATGGACTTTCCCATACAGTGGGCGGGGCAATGCCCCAGACAATGGGCATAGTGACGCACTGTTGCCTTGTACTTACTGGTTTGGGGCTATAACTTTTTATAGAATAGACATATTTCAACTCAGTTTGTTTCATTGCATTCTGCTTGAAATTACCCATCAATTGATATATAACATGATGGTATTATTCGAAAAAACCAAGGTTTTAAAAATTTTGGCCAGTGATAGTGTCACCCCCTCACCCCCCTAGCGAATCCATGATGCTATGTTAGCAACAAAAAAAAGTCTGTTTGCATGTAATATATACTCCACTTGACACTAATTTTAAGGGATACTCTCTGTTTTTCTTATCCATCCAATGTCAGTCACTTAGGGCGCAATCCTATCTTGCGCTGGAACAGGCAAGCCAAGAGGCTTGCGCTGTATCCAGTGCAGGATAGGGGCCCAAAGTGGCTCAGCCAGAGGTAAGGGGAAACTTTTGGACTGGGATTGGACTGGGATTCTTCAGCATGCAAAACATGTGCTCTCTCACTGAATTTCCTGCCGCCCAGCTATCCTGTCTTTTTTGCACATGCGTACAATGTTTGCACGTGATTGCACATTGATACTCTGTCTCTTTTCCTGTGGAGCTCAAAGGGGAATACACTGGTCTCTGTGTGGCCTCGGGTCCAGTCACTGGAGAGACCTAGACTTGCTTAATTAATATCAATGAAGATTGGAATATGGGTCATCTGTCCTGTGAGGTGGACTGAAGCCTCTAGGGATCACTGCTGCCTCAAGTGGTGGGTTGATGTTGCTATCTGCTTCCAGTTTCTCCTCATGCTCCCTGGATTTGAAAAGAGGGGAGTGGAGCTGAACAAAAAAGGTGAAGAGCTTCTTTGGATACTTCAGCCTATCATTCTCCTTCTTCCACATCTTCTCCTCCACCCCCTCTCCTTTCTGAATAAGAACATAGAAGAACCGTGCTTGACCAGGCCAAAGACCCAGCTTCCTGTATCACACAGTGGCCCAACAGATGCCTCAGGGTGCCCACAAGACAACAAGAGACCTACATCCTGGTGCCACTTCCTTGCATCTGGCATCCAGAGATAACCTACCCCTAAAACCAGGATGTTGCATATACCCATCATGGCTTGTAACTTGTGATATAATTTTCCTCCATAAATTTGCCCAATTCCCTTTTAAAGGCATCTAGGCTAGGTGGTGCCATCACCACATCCTGTGGCAAGGAGTTCCACAAACAAATTACATGCTGGGAAAAGAAATATCTTTTTTTCTTTTTCTTTTTTTCTGTTCTAATTCTCAACACTCTCATTCTCTTAGCGTGCAAAGTTACCACAAAATTTTTTACTTCCCTACAATTGTTTACCTCCTCATGCCACCATGATCCTGACACTATCCTTACCTAGCCTTGAGATGGAAGGGTGTGAACAGAGGAAGCAGGGAGAGAAGATGCTCTTCTCCCTTCCTCCATTCTACTCTATCTTTTTAAAGTAGGATAGGGTAGAACCTGAAGGATGAAGGAGGCGGCTCTGGTGATTCCAACGAATCATCAGTGGCCCATTGGTTTTAGTGGGACTACTTATATGGTATCTGTTCCACATGTGATAATTCCATCAAGTTATGTCATAAAGTTAGCATTTCTTTTTTTTCCCCTTCTCCTGAATATACAGTGGTCCCTTCTTATTCATGAGCTCAGCCACTGTGGATTTGAATATCCACAGATGCCAAGGCTGTGGCTGAAGGGCCTCAGAGGACCTCCCAGATATGATTGGAAGTGTCTTCCAGTCATGTCCGGAGGTTTTTGAGGGACAGGGAGGCCTCCCAGATAATTCTAAACAAAGGCTCTTCTGATTTACAGATCAGAAGGCTTCCCACAGACTTCATTATCCATGAAGGATAATGGTATCCTCATGGAGGATACCATGAAATTCACTATCCACAGAGGTCCTGGAATGGATCTCCTAGAACTGGGGTTCCCACTGTATAGAGCAACACACAACCCATTCTATTCAGGCCTAGCTGGCTTGCTAAAGACATGTGCATGGAATGTACCCCACCAAATGTTTCAATTTTTGCATCCATTTCCTGCTGTGTGTTTTCAAGTAGCCCTTGCAAAATATTTCCTTTGCTTTGTCTTTCCTTAGGAGGCATGTACCTGAGTGCTGAGAATTACTCAAGATGTACACAGATATGATAGGATCCATATGAGTGCTGTGGGCACAGTGACCTTCATTCCCAGAACTGAGCTCCTCAAGGGCGTTACCATATCATATACGTTTTAAAGGTGCCACATGTTTGCCACAATGCCTCGCACTGAGCATTTTCTCGCCATTGTCAAGCGTACAAAAGTGTGTCCCTTTCTGTTTTCGGACAGTCATCCTTAAGGAAAATTGTTTTTTATCAATGTAAATAAAAAAATAAAACTCAAAACATAATCATTTTCCCCCAGTAATAGGAAACTTTCACTGTACTGGAAGTTAATTACCATCAAGGACAATTGATTCGACATTGTTCTACAGCTGAACTGCTCATTCAAAGGATTTTCAGGTTAATTGCACATTGGAAATGGACACAAAGTTGTTGGGGTGTGCATTTCCCACCCACCCCCTTTTCCACATTTGGTAAAAGCGTCATAAATACAACTCTTCCAATAAAAAAAAAGATGAGCCCCCTTTGACATTGAGGAGAAGAATTTAATGAACTGTAAACCATCACACGAGGTGACAGCATCTCCACTTTGAGATGAGCAGGTCAGAGAAGCGAAGGGAGGAAAACAACCTTTTCTTTTTCAATAAGTCACATAAATTAAAGATCTCAACAGAATTTCTCCTTCTAACAATATGGAATGTCATGCCGGCACTCCAACCCCCTTCCCTGTGACAGAAGCCATTAATTCAAATTTAGAGAAACGGATTAAAACGTTTCCTATGTTTTAAACATCCGAACCAGATCTTTTTTTTTCTTAACGCAGTTCCATAATTATATTTTTAACCCACTATATCCAAAAAGACATGCAGTTACTGTATCGAAACTGTGATAGCCACAACGTGCATGTAAGATTTGGCCAGGCCTTGGATGCCACACAACACGTGGGTCACCTCCAACTCTCCCTCTGAGTAGAATGGGGGAGTCAGGACCAATGGTCACACAGCGCATGACGGGTAAATTACGCTTCACACAGTGTCATCCATCTTACTTTCCATAATGCTGGATACTTTTCTGCTTATATTTTCAGGACCTGTGGTGGCATATGTATACTATGACCAATGGTGTAGCAAGCGGGGGGTGCGGAGGGTGGTCTGCCTCAGGTGCCAGGCCACAAGAGGGTGCTACATGAGCAGTGGTGGTCCTGCCTACTGTGCCACCCTGGGGCAAGCTTAGAAGTGCCGTCCCCCCTCAGCTTTCTAAGGCCTCCGGAGGACCTTAAGATGTCACTTCCGCTTTTCTTCAAAGAACCGGAAGTATGTTTTAAGGCCCTCAGGAGGCCTTCTGATGCCTCCAGCCCTCAGAACACCTCCACGCAGGGAGAAAGTGGATGCGAGCAGCCCTTGGGGCGGCACAGCTGGGGGCAGCATTGCTCCTCAGTTGTGCCACCAGGGAGCACTTGCACCTGTGGACCACCCAGGTACGCCACTATACACGAGGTCAAGCCAAGATGGCGGCAGCAAACACTTTGCTGACTGAGGGCCCAATCCGATCCAACTTTCCAGCTCTGGTGGAACCACAGTGCAACCCTGAGATAAGGGAACAAATGTTCCCATAGCTTGAGGATGCCACTGTGGTTGCCTCCCCACCACAGTATGTAGTATATGCCCCTCTGGCATGGCTGCAGCGGCACTAGAAAACCGGATAGGATTGGGCCCACAACCAGTTGCCCTGCAACCCCAAAGTAGCCCTACAAGGACAAGATAGCACTTGAACTTAGGAAAGGACTATATAGTTCAGTCCTTTGTATTGCAGAAAATTCCTGATTCAATTATTTTCAGTTGCTGGTAAGGCAGGGGTGCTTAGTCCTAAATCCTAAGGGGTTGCTAACAATATAAAGTAACTTCCTGTGTATTGGTATACCAGTTCCACTTTGTGTTTGTTGGGGGGGACGACGACTCCGACGTCCTTGTAAAGAACTCTCTCTTATGAATCTGAAGCAATCTCTGGCTCCAAAATTCCTTATCCTACCTACATAATAAACACTTGAACGGGCCTGTCAATTGGTGGACTCTCTCTCTTTTAATAATTATCTCTTACATATCTCCGTAAGCTTATGTTCCTGAAAGTGTAAGAAATGCCCTCGTGGAATAACGAGTGAGAATTAACACTCTGCTGAACATCCTAATTAGGATTTAATTACAATTTATTATTTTTTTTTTTAAATGCAGATGGCATTTTTTTTTTGTACGACCATAATCACTGACTTATTGCTGGCAGGGGTTTTGTGCATATTTTCAGTGTAAATATCCAATTATAGGTCAAATCTAAGAATCCAAATCTGTTGAGTTTTTTTAAAAAAAAGATCTTTTAAAAAATAAATAAATAAAACAAGAAAACATTCTGTCTTAACATTTCAGAATTTCACCTCTGTGAGTAGCAACCCCTCTACATTACCATCCCAGCATGGATGAATTTAAATTCCATTTAGTTCTATTTTGCTGTGGTATTTCATGGAAATCACAGCATTTTCCATCCCCCATGCTGCAAGAAGACTTGCTGTTGTTTTGACTAATGGGTATGAAATAAGTTCAATGAGTAATATCTCCAAAACAAAATGTGTACATTGTGCACTCCTGTTCTACAGGGTGTGTTTGTGTGTGTACACGGCTAAGACACAAAAGGCAAATATGGCTCGCTGAACACAGCCCACTTGGTTGGAATGGTGGTTTTGGTGGCAAATGATTGTGGATGCCTGTCCTGTGAAATTTCTGCCTGAGCATTGACTATAGTAGTAAGTGTTCTGCAATTCCTCATCACCACCAGCTCACTGATTTCCTTACCCCACCCCAGGCAAAGTTCCTCAATTGTCATGTGTGGCACATATCCTGAGCCAGTGCTGGGAACTGGGTCGTCTGTGGCACCAGGAAGATAAACCGGCTTCTTTCTCCACAGTTTACTGAGGTGATTGGCAGGTGTACACACAGCACAGGATGGACTGGTGGGGAGGGGGAGGAAATACCTGTTCAAGCCTGTGCTGGTGTTCCTTCTTCCCCCTTGCCAGAGGAACTCCTTGCCACAGGAAGTGGTGTTGGCATCTTGCCTAGATGCCTTTAAGAGGGGACTGGACAAATATCTGGAGGAAAAGTCCATCATGGGTTACAAGTCATGATAGCTATGCACAAGCTCCAGATTTTAGTAGTAGACTACTTCGGAATGCCAGCTGCAGGGAAGGGCACCAGGGCTCAGGTTGTGTTTTGCTGTCTTTTGTGCTCCCTGAAGCATTTGGTGGGCCACTGTGAGATGCAGGAAGTTGGTCTAGATGGGCCTTTGGCCTGATCCAGTGGGGCTCTGATCCAGTTGGGATCCAGTGTTTTCCCTTTCCACCAGCCAACTGCTGGATAGGCCACATCAACCTAGAACTGAAGTCTAGAAAAAGACATAGTCAATATGCAACTCTGTATTATAGACCTGGGCTTCCCAAAATTTTTAGCACCAGGACCCACTTTTTTAAAAAAACGATAATCTATTGCAACCTACTCAACCAAAAGAAAGTTCTAGAAAGAAATAATATTTTATTTATTATTAATATTATATTAATTAATAAATAATTATCAGGGTCCTATGCTCCCAAGGCTGCTAGATACCTTACACATAGTCTGTGAATGTAGCCATTTGCTAGACTTTCCCTAGAAATGGAGTTCAAGGACTGCTCCCCCAAACCTCTACAGACATTCCAGGGTACCCAGAAGGCTGACCTAAAGAGCAAGATGTGCAGTTGGGAATTTTCCAGGCCAGATAAAAGTTCACATGTGATCTACGGCACACCAATTACTAGACAAAATTGGAAAATTAATTTTATTTAGGGGTATGATCAAATTTATGCATGAACAATTTAATTTGGGGGTATGACGGGTTAGCATTCCATTTAACAATTGTCTTCTGAAAACTGGGCAAGAGTGCTTGCAAAATTTTTCAAAAGAAATGTTTCAAAACTTTTTTTCAACCCACCAAAAATTGACTCACGACCCAATTTGGGTCTTGTGGGTAGCAAGTCCTGACCCACAATTTGGGAAACAGTGCTATAGACTGTTGAAGGCTGATGCAGCCTGCACAACAGGTGCAATTCGGTTCAGTTCCATGTGGACCCTTGTGTGGGTGTGGGGCCCTGCCCCAGAAGCCCCCCACCATGTGTGGTGCTCTGTCCTACCACTCAGAGAAAAGCCTTGGGTTAGAATTCTCTGCTGTTAGAGCCTTCTGGAGCCCTTGCTGGAATCAAAGAATGGATGTGTTCTCAATGCTATCATCCCTTGAAAGGATAACGTGAAACGAGGTCAAGAACGAGCTGTGAAACGAGGTCAAGAATGAATTGTTCTGAGAACAAATGCATATATCACACTTCCCTTTCTCTGCATCTCTTTATTTCCATGCTTGATCTCTAAACCCTCCTCTCAAAACCCACCTTGTTTGTTACCTCCACTCCTTCTCTCTCCCAGCCTCATTGTTCCAGAATCTTCCACCCCACATCGTGGAGTCCCCTCTCTCTTTGTGTTCAAACACTCGAGCCTCCTCTCCCAGGCTATTCCATCTTCAATTTGACTCCCCCCCCACTTCTTCCTTCCTCTCTTGGGTCTCCCCCCCCCCGCCAATTCCTTATCTGCCTTTTTAAATATTGCAAGCCTGCAAGTAGGGCCCATCTCCTCCGTATTGATTTTTGTACAGCGCTTATGCGACAGGGCGCTATCAATAATGAATAGTATTAAATATTATTACTTTTGGCCCTTATTTGCAGACAGCCACAGCAGCCCAGATGCTGGTTGTCAAGCCCAATTTTCGAGGTGTTCCTGTCAACGGAACAATAGGATTTTTACACTATTGATTATGTGTTTTGCCTGGCTTTCGAGCTTTCTCTCCTCCAGGATACACGGTTTTTATAGAGCTTCTTTACGACTTCCTTCCATTCTGCCCCCCTCTTTTTTAACGTCACTCCCGTTCCCACTTAGAACATCAAAAAGCTCTCAGAATGCACTTGTACAACTTGGTTCAGCATGAAAGCATGACAATAACTTCCCTCCGGGACTTTTCACTCAGCCGCCTCTGCCTCAGTGATTCGGCAGACATGTATGATATTCACCCATCAAACAAAAGCTGAAGAGAGTGCACAATTTCTTTGGCAAGGAATGACATTGCAGGCACCCGTGCTTTTCACACTCTGCCTAGAATTCCACTTCAGAAAAGAAATGGCATGTTAGAGATCAGAAGTAACTTTTGGAGTCTTTAGTAATAATTAGTAATTTAGCAGCCTGGCAGGGAAAGCTTTGGAGAGCTTGTCGTTTGGAGACACTTCAGAGAAGGGATAGTATTTTTATTTATTTAATGTTTGAAAGGAAGGTGGAAAGTTGCTTATATCACAACAGACAGACCAATGGGTCATATCATTGGATGCCTACATGCACAGGATTCCCTACCTTGTTTGGCTTGAGCTCTCTAGGGTTCCAGATGGGGGTCATGTCAAGGGTTGAAACTGAGATGTTTTACATCCAAAGCACATGCTCTCCCACAGAGTGGGTTTCTCCCCTCACATTGCTTGACTCCAGCAAAAGAAGAAGCCATCTACCCTTCACATGAGAGCTGATGTCGTATAGTGGACAAGAGACTGATCGGCTCAATCCAGAATTGGGCTAAGGCCCCAGCACAGGGATGTTTTAGAAAGTTGTATTTGTTCTGGTGTTGAACTTACAGCTTGATCCTGAGCTGGTCAGTGCCCCTCACTCCTGCAATACCCAGGCAACAGCTGTTGTGAAAGTGCCATAAGACGCTCCACGGGCAGTGGCAAGCCTACGGTGCGGGCAGAGAGGCCAGCACCAGTTGGTGCTGGACCTCTGCACTGCCCAAACACCTAGGAGAAGTACGGAGTGGTATATTTTCCAGGCCGCAAGAAGGCTTTTTGGGGCGGGAGAAGGCAGGAAAGGGGTGGAACAGGGTGGAATGAGGGTGGATCGAAGGGAAGATCAGGCCCAGACGGGGGCAGGGACAATGGGAAAGGCTGTCACTGCATCCTATACCCCATCCCAAGCCACAGAGACCAACACAGGTCTTGAGTCTCAGGTCTTGATCCACAAACCTGAATAGACCCCATTGGGGCCATGAGGGCTTGACTGGGGTAAGTGAACTGTTGTTCCCTTATCCCAAGAAGACCTCCAGCAGGCCCCACAGGCTACAGCGGTGACCACTTTGGTGCTGCTGTCTTCCTGGGAGCCCTGGGAGCTTCGGATTCAGCTCTTAGACCTGGAAGATCCAGGTTCAAATCCCCACTCAGCCTTAAAGCTTCTTGGGAGACTTTGGGCTAGTCACTCTCTCTCTCAGCCTCACCCTACCTCACAGGGTTGTTGTGAGGTACAAAAGGAGCGAAGAAACTACGTACCCCACTCTGAGCTCCTTGAAGAAAGGGCAGCATACAAATGTGAAATAAATAATAAAAGAAAGAAATAGGTTCATTTGGAGCAGCTGCGGAGTCTCAAAACAGAACAAAATCAGATCAAACAGCAGGTAAAAATTTGCCTTTGGTAGCTTAATACTGTCTGGGCCAAACAGCATCTAAAACTTGAACCAAAAAGTGATGCTTTAAGGCTGCAATCCTATAGATACAATTCCCTGGGAGTAAGTCCCATTGAATTATAAGTCTTACTTCTACGTAGACATGCATAGGTGATGGGAGAACCAAGGCATTTTGACACATGCTAAAAATCCTCAGAATTTGGTGACCCTTTCCCAAACTGAACTGCGGGTATTCTTTGTATCACACTAGCTTGATACTTTTCTGTCTTTGATTATTCTGTTGCACGCTTCTCCCTTTTCTGACTTGTTTGTGACAACTAGCACTGGTGGCAAATCCCCCCCCCCCCCCAAAAAAAAAGGTTTTGTGTTTTCTTCTTGGGCAAAAATTCATCATATCTACATTGCAGTACCATTTGAATTGCAGACACAAAGCCAGACGACTCCAAATGACTCATCCAACCGTAATTGCGAAATAAAAAAGGCAAATTAAATTCTTCTAGAAGTCAGTCTCCTCCCCTCTCCCGCTAGTTCAGCTTCATTTGAACCATTCTCTCCTTAGTTGATGTACTGCACTTTAAGACATCAGATTGGATCATGTCAAAACTGGAGCAGGAGAAGGCAAAGCTTTCTCAAAACACAATTGCATGGGGGGGGGGGAAGCTTTCAGGCTTTTGAAGACTTTTGATAGCTAATTATGGGGTCACTTCAGTCGAGAAGGAAGCACCCCCGTCTTCCCTCTATGTGCACAATCAAGATGAACATTTTCCTGCCAGCATTTTTGAAAAGCTTGTTTAGGGCAGATTTCTACCTTGAAATAACGGTTGTGGTCTTAGCTGCCTTCAAACAGTATAGAGGGTAAGAAAGAAGATGCTTTCAATACGTGAGGTTACACAAAGATGTTTCCTTAATTACAAAACATCTGCTTAACAGTGAAATGTGAAACCTCTTTTATTCCCATGGAGATATACCAGGTCACAAAATGTACCTGAAAGTGAATTCCTTGCAAGATGTCTTAGCTGTATTCAGACAAGCATTGCTATGGGTTTGCAGTCATGAACACAGGTTGACCCTTGCTTTGTTAGGGTAATCATTCAAGAGGCCAGGTGTGAGTTCTTAGTGTTCCTTACAGCTCAATCCTAATACTGCCCCAAGCCAACACAAGTCCCTTGTGCTGGCTTCTGAGTGTAAAGAACATTCCTGGCTACTTGGGAGCAAGCTGGGTCAGTGCATGGATATGCACTGGCCCCAGGAAGCTGCAGGGGCTCCAGGACAGTGTAAGTTTGTGCCGGCCTGGGCAGACCGGGCACTTATAGATCAATAACAACTGTGCCACAGGTGTTAGCCACAGGTCAGCTTTTTTCAACCTTTTTCCTCATGTGGCACAGTGAGAAGGCACTAAAACTGTCAAGACACACCATCAGTTTTATTGACAAGGCGCACCACACTGAGGGGCTCACATCCCCCAATGAACCTATTAAGATATAATTAATATTTAGGCCAAAACTCCTGGGGCACACCTGCAGAACCTTCTCAGCACACCAATGTGTCAAGGCACAGTAGTTGAAAATTGCAGCCTTTGATGCTACTTTTCTTATATTAAATACAATGTATGTCAAAGTGTCAGTTCACACATTTAGCTAGATGTCATCCATCTAGTGTTATATAATGGAATGATGAATTCTTTGTTTAAAACTATGTTCTTAACATAAGAACATAAGAACAGCCCTACTGGATCAGGCCAGAGGCCCATCTAGTCCAGCTTCCTGTATCTCACAGCAGCCCACCAAATGCCCCAGGGAGCACACCAGATAACAAGAGACCTGCAAGGCCTCCTGGGAACTGTAGTTAAGAACATAAGAACAGCCCCACTGGATCAGGCCAGAGGCCCATCTAGTCCAGCTTCCTGTATCTCACAGCGGCCCACCAAATGCCCCAGGGAGCACACCAGATAACAAGAGACCTGCAAGGCCTCCTGGGAATTGTAGTTAAGAACATAAGAACAGCCCCACTGGATCAGGCCAGAGGCCCATCTAGTCCAGCTTCCTGTATCTCACAGCGGCCCACCAAATGCCCCAGGGAGCACACCAGATAGTTCTTCCAAACTACCTTATTATTATTATTATTATTATTATTATTATTATTATTATTATTATTATTATTATTATTATTATTATTATTATTATTAACATACTTTTTGGGGAAGGCAGGTAACTCAGATAACACATATAGAACATATACAGTGTGTTCAGTGGCATAGTTACAGGGGGTGCAAAGCACTAAGTTTTGCAGGGAGCCTCACCACAACATACAAGCGGCCCCTCCCCTTCAGGCATACCCCTCCCTTTGGCTCCTCCTGCCTGGAATGGCTCCAAAGGGAAGGGGCCACTTGCATGGTATGGTGAGGCTCCCTGCAAAACATAGAGCTCTGCACCCCTTCTAGCTATGCCACTGTGTTATGACTGCCTTCTCCCATACGTCCCTCCCTGTATGCTCTGAATATCATCCAAAGGCATTATTCAAGCTCTCAGCTTGTCAGAAATATGGCAGGCATCCATAGGCAAGTGGGGCATCCTTTGGCCAGCCCTCTGCTTGGAAACAGGGCAGGTACCTGCCTTGCAAGCTGGGAAGGGGGCTGGTTTAAACATGACTGTTTAGGAAAGCATTTGATCGTATTTTGTTTTTGTTCTCTGTTCTGCCGCTACTGCTGATTAATTTGGGTTCTTGACTTTGATTGCAGTTGATGAGCTGAGCAGTCATTGTGCTGTACATCAACTTGAGTCCTATGAGCAAAATGTAATATAAAAGTATTTTAAAAAACAAATAAAAAATATGTATATTTTTTACCACCTATAATAAAAAGACTGTATACTAAAGTTGACTTTCTCCTGAGGAGACACTTTGCTCCAAGGAAATTTTTGAGGCTCTTACCTCCTATAATCTTATTCTGCAGCACCTAGAAACAAGAATGTTCGACACAAACTTGATCAATAATATTTACTTGCCTAGGGTGCTTGAGCACCATTGCCCATTCTGATTTGAGTGTACTTTAATAAATCAGCAGCGTGTAAGGTACTTTAATGCATCCAAGTTTGGCCAAATGAACCGGATCAAATATTTATGCTGCTTCTCTAATCTAATTGATGATATCTTCATCACCTTGACTAATAGAGTACTTAGAAGAGAGAATAATGAAGAAAAGTGCTGGGGGAAAAATATATATATATATTTTTTTGCTTTGTGTTTCAGCTATGGAAGTTCTAGTCAGCTCTTTTGCAAAGCTGTTTGGGCCCAATCCTATCCAACTTTCCAGCACCAATGCAGCTGCAATGCAACCTCGAGGTAAGGGAATACGTGTTCCCATACCATGAGGGGGTCTCAGGGACTTCCCCTCCACTGCAGGGTGCAGTGCATGCCCTGTTGGCTCAGATATACCAGCACTGGAAAATTGGATAGGATTGGCCCTTTTCTCTTTATGTTATGTCTTTATGTAGGGAAATAATTACACTGCCCTTATTGGAACCTCAGGACCATAGGCTGGATAACAAGACGGCGTAATGCAGAGAAATTCCCTTTTAGCTTAAGGAGGAGACTGAGAGAAAGATAACTTTTAATAAAAGATTTTTTTTTTTTTTTTTTTACAAAAACACACAGGTAAACATAATGCACATGAAAAATGATGAGACTTGGTCCAGGTACTTGCATCTAGTGTACCTAGCTTTATGGTGGTTGCATGTGAAAAGTATTTGGTGCATCCGAGGAAATTAGAAAGAGAACGGTTGTAGGGAAGGATTTTAGGGGTCCCTGGTCTGCCAAACCCAGTTGCTAACTAAAGACGGGGAGAGAAGGGGAGAAAAAAAGGGGTGGGAAGAAAGGAAAAAGTCCCAGATGTGAGATAGTTACCTGACTTGTAGAGCAGTTGGATGGGGGGGGAGAGTCCTATGGAGGACCCTCTAACACGGAGGGACAGCCAGAGAGAGAGAATGTGGGCAGAAGCCCTCTCCTAAAAGGGGTTTTTTCCAGACCTGGAGCTGACCTGGATGTGCTTGCTTACTACACACAGTGGGGTACTTGGAATATGTAAAACATTGGAAGGATTATCAGCAAAATTCAATAGAGCCAAATGACTGACTTCCTAGCTGGGGGAACTTACACAATACAGTAACCCAGGAAGGCAGTTCAAATTTGCATAGAGTACTTAAACGGTGATTGAGTTAAAACAATACAATGAATAGGAGACACTCAAACAATGATTTACTAGGCCAGACTTCTTCCTAGAGAGGTGGAGGTTGTATCAGCTTGTGACTTGACCAGAGTTTTGGAAATTTGGCCTGTGTGAGAAGTTTAAGCCTGAATGGTTTTAGTCCACAGTAACATAACCAGATATAAAATCACAACTAAAAGGCAAAAGGGGATTTTCACATAACATCCTGGGTCCCTTTAGGGAGAAGGGCGGGATATAAATAAAGTTTATTTATTTATTTATTTATTTATTTATTTATTTATTTATTTATTATTAACATTTAGACAAAATAATTTGTCTCTAAATTCTTTTTTGGTCCTATTAGCATGGCCAGCCTATCCATAGGGCAACTGCCTCACAGCCCACCAGCTATTTCGAGCTGGTGCAGACTTGAGAGCCTCCGTATCATGTTTTGCAGCCCAACATGGAGAACAGGATACAGCAGAGAAGGGCTCCAGTGGTCCCAGCCCCCTCCTGTCCTGGTTCCACCTCCCTGCCCTCTCCACCTCAGAAGCCCTCCTGCTGCCCCTAAGGCCCTCACCACCTCCTGGAGTTCTTACCATACTCCGGGTGGTGTCTGTCCATCACTGGGCTCAGCGTAACTGGTACTGCGCCACCACCGGCAGTCACTCCTCTTTGGGTGTCACGGATGTGCCTTATGGCACGTTTGCGACACATAGCACTGGCACTGGAGCTCAGCATCAGTGCTGGTCCAACATAATAATAATAATACTGTTAATAATAGGATTGGACACACAGTCAGCAGATTGGTGGGGGCCACCCACTTAAATTTGCTTGCCTAGTCCCTCTACTCCTCCTCTTCCCTCCATTCTAAAAGGAAGAAGGAAATAGAGCAGAAGAGGAAGTGTGCAAAAGAGTCTGGTGGGCCAGAGTGTCTCTGGGGTGATTCTCCAGCCCACCATTCTCCTCTCCTTCACATTTCCGCTTCCATTCTGTTCCTTATTCCTTTTCAAGCACTATATTCCCTTTGCATCTACTCTCCTTATGTTGTGAGAGCTGGTATTTATTTATTATTTCACATTTTGATACAGCCCTTCCCCCAAGAGGTTTAGGGTGGTGTACATAGTTACCCCTCTACAACCTTGAGTAGTAGGTGATGCTGAGAGAGTGAGCTCCAAGGTCACCCAGGAAGCTTCACTGCCTAGAGGGGAACCGGGAACCTTCCAGGTCCCAGTCCAACTTCTGAACCACTTCACCATCCTGGCTCTCATTTATTTGCAGTATATCTGCAACCGACTGAAAGATCAAGTTCACTCAAATATGATAAAATTCACACAGGATTCATCTTACACATTATGCTTTCTGTAAGTATGTTTCTGAGAATGTCTACTCATGATTTTCAACCATTTGGTTGAAAGCAGCTCATCTGAATTCCCCTCTGCCATCTGCAATATGGTGAAATCAAGACTTGCTACCTAACAGGGTTGTTGTTGTTTATTTGCTTGGGAGGGGCAGAACCATTATCCAGAAAGAGAAACAGGTGGTAGCATAGCTAGACAGGGTGCAAAGTGCTAAGTTTTGCAGGGAGCCTCAGCGCAGAGGTCAAAAGACCCTTCCCTTTTGAAATTCCATTTTACTCCCACCACCCAGAATGGCTCCAAGGGGGTGGGGGGAGGGGCTCCCTGCAAATCTTGGTGCTTTGCACCCCCTCTAGCTACGTCACTGGAAACAGGGTCACTTGAGGGCAAACTGGCAATCCCATCTGGGGCAAATCATTGCTGTAGATGGGGGCCGTAGCTCTGGCCTTAACGTATTTGCAACTTAGCAGGAGCTGGGACTGGGAAAGGAGGGAGAAGGGGAAAGGAAATAAACTGACAAAGAAGCATTTTGCAGAAGACAAAAGTCACTGATGAAAGCCAAGCAAAGTCATCAACTATAATCATCAAGCAATGATTTTGCTTTTTGCATGAGAAAAAAAAAAGCAATTTTCATGTCTTTGTGCCCGCCCCAGTTAGAGTTTTGTCTTTAGGAAGCACCCAGTATTGTCACTCTCAGTTACAAACAGCCTCGTAGCTTAAACGTGGCACAATTCAATATGTGTTAAGCATATGTGCCCCGTTAACACCATGCTATGAAGGCTGCGTGCATTCAGCGCACAGGAATATGTTGTGACAACTGCCGTCATGCAAAGTATCATGTCTCGGCATTTGAGCTTGTCATACAAAGCCTGTCATACCTTTTGGCTTTGTCTTCCTTCTCGTTACATTATCATCAAGGGCTCCCTATTTTACCCTCACTAAGAGCTCAGAACTGATGCTGTTGAAAACCGGAATGCTGTTGAAACATGAGATTATTGCTTCCTGGGGCTAAAACTGCTATAATGAAGATATTTCACTATTGTGCATGGAGATCTTTACCTTCCTCATATCCGTTGTATATTCAAGTGAGTGAGTCTTACTTTTCCATAAGTATTGAGGGATATAATGAAGCTTGATCAGACATTTAAGGAAGGGTTGTAGCTCAGTGATAAAGGACACGGTCCCTCACCAAAGGCTACTGAAAAAACTCCACAGTCAGGGAATTAGAGGACAGGTCCTCTCGTGGATTGAGAACTGGTTGGAGGCCAGGAAGCAGAGAGTGGGTGTCAATGGGCAATTTTCACAATGGAGAGAGGTGAAAAGCGGTGTGCCCCAAGGATCTGTCCTGGGACTGGTGCTTTTCAACCTCTTCATAAATGACCTGGAGACAGGGTTGAGCAGTGAAGTGGCTAAGTTTGCAGACGACACCAAACTTTTCCGAGTGGTAAAGACCAGAAGTGATTGTGAGGAGCTCCAGAAGGATCTCTCCAGACTGGCAGAATGGGCAGCAAAATGGCAGATGCGCTTCAATGTCAGTAAGTGTAAAGTCATGCACATTGGGGCAAAAAATCAAAACTTTAGATATAGGCTGATGGGTTCTGAGCTGTCTGTGACAGATCAGGAGAGAGATCTTGGGGTGGTGGTGGACAGGTTGATGAAAGTGTCGACCCAATGTGCGGCAGCAGTGAAGAAGGCCAATTCTATGCTTGGGATCATTAGGAAGGGTATTGAGAACAAAACGGTTAGTATTATAATGCCGTTGTACAAATCTATGGTAAGGCCACACCTGGAGTATTGTGTCTAGTTCTGGTCGCCGCATCTCAAAAAAGACATAGTGGAAATGGAAAAGGTGCAAAAGAGAGTGACTAAGATGATTACGGGGCTGGGGCACCTTCCTTATGAGGAAAGGCTACGGCGTTTGGGCCTCTTCAGCCTAGAAAAGAGACGCTTGAGGGGGGACATGATTGAGACATACAAAATTATGCAGGGGATAGACAGAGTGGATAGGGAGATGCTCTTTACACTCTCACATAATACCAGAACCAAGGGACATCCACTAAAATTGAGTGTTGGGCGGGTTAGGACAGACAAAAGAATATATTTCTTTACTCAGCGTATGGTTGGTCTGTGGAACTCCTTGCCACAGGATGTGGTGCTGGCGTCTAGCCTAGACGCCTTTAAATGGGGATTGGACAAGTTTCTGGAGGAAAAATCCATTATGGGGTACAAGCCATGATGTGTATGCGCAACCTCCTGATTTTAGGAATGGGTTAAGTCAGAATGCCAGATGCAGGGGAGGGCACCAGGATGAGGTCTCTTGTTATCTGGTGTGCTCCCTGGGGCATTTGGTGGGCCGCTGTGAGATACAGGAAGCTGGACTAGATGGGCCTATGGCCTGATCCAGTGGGGCTGTTCTTATGTTCTTATGTTATGTTCTTACTTTGGGGTTGCTTTCTCAGACATATTGGGGGAGGCCAATGGAGTAGATTGTATGCCTAGTAAGTGGCCTCCCAGTGCTCCCAGTAAGAACTTGTGGCATGGCAGGGAGCATTAGGTTGTGACCCACCTTGGAGGGTTGTGGTGCTGGAACGTTTGTGAACTGCTGACCTAGATATATCAGAGGTATGGTGAAGTATAAGATAGCTCCCTATATTATAAATTTGTAAAAAAAAATAATTAAAACAAAATATCAGTGTTCCATAACACCTTTCAGTAGAGTCTTTGTTTACTGTATGAATTGATGCAATGTTCTTATTATGGACAGTGGTGCATCTAGGGAAAATTTCACCCATTGCAAGCACTGAAACTGTGCCCCTGTCCAAACAGAGGAGGGGAGATCATGGGTGGGTGGGTGCCCTATCCCATCAAGTGAATTTATGTGCTCAGTAAAACCATGTTGTTGTTGTATTTTCTTAGGTGAGGTTAGCTTCTGACTATGACTTAAGTCAGCAACCTGACTAAGGTTGGCAATCTGTATGTCAGCACCCTGGACATTACTGCAAAAAATTATTTCCTTTCCTACTCAACCTGTGTATTTGAAATATATTTGTTTCAGGTATATGGAAGCACCTTGATTTTTTTATACAGGCATTTACCTCTTTTTGGAGATTCCCTGAAACTGGTGCAAAAAAATGCACCATTGGTGTGGAAATGCAGCATCAAATATGGGTAAGTTTTTGTGTCCTTCCAAGTGCACCCAGGGCAGATGTCTCCACCTTCCACACTCTAGAAACACCACTGATTATGGACCGACTGTTTAGGTGCTATGGGGGTGAAATTATACACTCTTGATTGCAAAGTTCAAAATGTTTGTTCATTTAAAATAAAAAAAATAAAAAATAAGTACATATGCACTTCTATAAGTGCATTCTTAAGGTAAGCCTGAACCCAACTGCAAAAAAATCTACTTGTATCAACATTTTTGTCTGATAAAGGGGGGAGGGTGGATAAGGTTTCTTAAGAATATTTTAACAATGAAACTGTTATTTACACTTGTGACTGACAAATTCAACAATCTAATCAAGAGAATGAAAGACTGTAATGTGGGTGACAATCTACATTCCATCAATATGAAAAAGGGTATAATTCAAGTGAGTGCTGTAAGAAATTTTTGCAGCCCTGGTAAGAGCTAATAAATGGCATCATCATTGCTATTAATAGATACTTGATTAATAGGTTTACAGATAATCAAAATTGGCTCCTGTGCAACCCTCCTCTCTCTCTCTCTCTCTCTCTCTCTCTCTCTCTCTCTCTCTCTCTCTCTCTCTCTCTCTCAATATTGAATAATAATTCAGATTACCTGATTACTTCTGATTTGCAACCAGTGGAATTTCTGGTTCATGCAAATACTAGCTCAAAGTGGAATATTGCTCTAGACTTTCAGTTACTTGGGGTAAAGTATCAGGGCAGGCCATATTGAATAATTCAGTGCCACATAAATAACTTCATCCATTCCTGAGCAGCCTCAGATGCACCCAGATAGACTAGATCAGTGGTTCTCAAATTTTTGGTTGTGACCCACCAGTGGGTTGTGAGTAGATTTTTGGTGGGTTGTGAAATTGACAAGCAGATAGCTGACAAGGAAAATGTATTGATCCCTATGGAAAGTGAAACTGAGCCACATGTGTGCATTTAATCGTGAGCAGGCAAATGTGCCTGGGTCCACTTTGAAGGGCAGGCCAAGGGGAAAGCAAGGCCGCCAGAATGGTCCTGGTCTGATGAATATGGAGCTCAACAAATGCTCCAGAAGGAGGTCACCCCACCTTAGTAAAGAAGTCTAAAAATAGAGAATTGAGCAGCTGGTGAAGTGATGCTTTTGTTTAGTCTTATTAAGTTAGGTGGGTCCTGATAGAAAGTTGTTTTAAAAAGTGGGTTCTGGTGCCAAACAGTATGGGATCTCCTGGACTAAGTGGTTTACACATGTTCTGAGGGAATGTGTGTGAACCATCTTTAGGCAGAGATGGCCTTAGGAGCTGTGGGGTCCTTTATGGTTGGCAACCTTCAGTCTCGAAAGACTATGGTATAAGCCTACAGCACCTGGTATTCCCATGTGGTCTCCCATCCAAATACTGACCAGGCCTGACCCTGCTTAGCTTCCAAGATCAGACAAGATCAGGCATGTGCAGGGTAACAGTTGTTGTTTTGTGGGGCCGCAGGTTCACAGCCAAAGTCTGTAGAATTTTAGACATAAATAGAATTTATTATAGACTTTATATCTCTATGGTAGAATGGAACAAAATCCAAATGAGCACTTAAAAAGTGCATGTGGATTAATGGACTAAAAGAGGTCTCCAAAAGTTTTGGCCAGAGGGCCACATGAAATATCTGGCGCAGTGCTGAGGGCACACAAAAATTTAAATATAAAATTTAAATAAATAAATTAGAGATGGAACTTAGATGAATGAATAAATGAATGAATGGGCTCATTCACTCAGCCTCTCCAGTCCTCAGAATACACTCCAGATGCAATCAGAGCACAGCTCTGGTCATATTCAGTCAAGTGGGCCAGAGGCCTTCAGGGGACAAGAGGCTGGCCGCGGGCCAGATAGAGGCGCGCTGTGAGCTACAACTGGCCCCTGGGCCAGGGTTTGGAGACCTCTGGACTAAATGAACCTAAGTACATATTAATATAAAGTTGTATACATGCAAGCCCACAAGTAAACAAACAAAACATGCAGATTACCTTTGAAAAGTAAAGAGTTAAAAAAACCACTAGTTTTAGTGACTGTGAAATGATTTAGTAAAATATTATTTTTTTGTTTAGGAAAGAAAAAAATTCAAAATATCCCTTGCATTGTGTTGTGTGCATTTGACAAGATTAGGGTAAATTATCATAGTGTGGGGCCCCTATGTTGCAGAACTCAATTGACAGCAATTGGTCTAGTCAGTGGCATAGCTAGAGGGGATGCAAAGCACTAAGTTTTACAGTGTACAAGTGGCTCCTCCCCCTCCCATCAGAGCCATTTCTGGTGGGGAGATGAGCAAAACAGGTACACCTCCGTTTTGGTCCCCCGCCTGGAATGACTCCGAAGGGGAGGGGCTGCTTGCATGCTGCGGTGAGACTCCCGGTAAAACTTGGTGCTTTGCACCCCCTCTAACTATGCCACTGCATCCAACTAGCTTTGGGCACAATCCTAAGCAGGTCTACTCAGTTCTATTGTGTTCAATGGAACTTACACCCAGGAAATTGAGGTTAGGATTGCAGCCTTCAAGCCTGCTCTGCCTTAAACCTGGAGGAAGGTACCAAAGTTGGTGGCTGTTGAGAACATGTTCATGTGCATCTCAGTCCCTTGAACTGCAAACCTAAGCACAGTTACAAGTGAGTCAGCCTCCTGTATGCAACAGGTCTTCTGTGGAAGCATGTAGAGGACTGCACTGTAAGTTATTCTGAGACCCACTTGCAGTGATCTAGAGCCTAGGGCTGCATTCTAGACACACTTTCCTGGTAGTAAAGTCCATTGAACACAATAGGATTTACTTCCAAGTAAACCTGTATCAAATTGTCCTTACATATACATGCCTACTCTGCACCCACTCCTATTCAAATAAATAGCAATTGATAAGTGTATTGATAAGCTAATGATATTTGCTTGATGAGTAATAAGAAATTGACCAGAGATTAGGAATAATAGTTACATGTAGATTGACATGGGGGGGGGGGGTAGATGGACAAATCTCTCCTTTCCATAATATAAGCCCATCTTGTTCCCCCAACTGAGCTGATAAAGATTATTTTGCTGCTTCTCATCTTCCATCTGTGGGTTGTATAATCGTAATCAGCCAAGGCACGTTTTCTCGACGGCTGTGATTGTCTCTCTGTTGAGCAGAAACAATCTCAAACTGAAGCGATGGTTTCTGTCAAAAACCGTGGCACATATTTATTCCATGCAGCCATTCCTCACAGATATCATGCTGCTTTGTAGCTGTGCCAGAGGTAAACGGCATGCGGGGGAAAGTCAGAGAAGGGCAACCGATCTGAAAATGCAGTTAGACCTCCTGCATCCGAATGCATTTGAGTGTCTAATAGAAAATGCGATGGATTAGGATGGCGCTAGGTGGGAGATTTTCAGACCCACCTGCGCAACAAGGTAATTTCATTTGACGCGGATTCAGCCTGTAAGTTTGTTTGCACAGCCAATGTGGGATTTATGGGGGGAAAGAAAGCAAGGGGGAGATATTTTTCAATCCATTCAGTTCAGGAGTTGCCACTGTATTTTAGCTGAAGTGATGCTTTGGAGTGAATTAGCAAGTTCTGGCTTGGAATTTCCCCTGGAACATGCAAGGAATTTCGAGTCTAGCAAAATAAAGATTAAAGAAGGCTGGTGCTAATTCCTCTGGATGGACTTTACACTTTTCCACCTGTAATCTCCAGGGACAGGCACTCAAGACTCGCAGACTCGACTTGTCGCAAAAACACACTTTTTTATGACTTGTGGGGTCTCAAGTCACGTGAGTGACTTGGACACTGACTCACGACTGGGGGTTTATACCCAGAAAGACTCATGACTTGAATCAAATGCAGGGCTCTCTGCTCCCATTCCCACATGGCAGATTATCAAACAGTCAAGGCATTTCATGGAAATTTTGTGAAATATCTACACTCCTCCACCCCCAGAAGGCAGAAGGAAAATGGCCTAGTAGGATGATGGCCATCTGTAGAAAGCAGATGGTTCCCCTACATTTCAGAGAGCAAACCTATTTCACTCTTTTGAAAATAAATCCCACCCATGGGGGGAAATAACATCACAGTCTAGTGCTTCAACTCTCCACTAAGACAGCATCATTCTTTTTTTCCTCTTCAATCTAGCCTTCTTGGTCTCTTTGGGAAATTTATTTCAGGGCTATCATTGTGTTTGGACCATGAAGAGATGGAAAGCAGATCCATGTCCTACCCAAAGAGCCTTCTCCTACCCAGACAGAATGAGCAACAATGAACAAGAGTCCAGTCCATGCCTGCTTTTTAAGAGACACAGAATGCAATCCAAACGTGCCCTTGGGCCAACGCAAGACTCATGCGTCGGCCCAGGAGGGTCACAAACGTGCCATAAGGCATGTTTGCACCTCCCTGAGAGGAAGATGGGCTGATGCAAGCCTCTGTGCCGGTTTCCTCTCTCAGACTTGCGTCAGCCCAGCTGGGCCGATGCAAGTAGGCGGGAGGAGGCAGAAGGGAGGTGTTCCTGGGTGGGGGGAGGGTGGGTAGGGGCGTGGAATGGGAGACGGGGCTGGGATCCAGCAGTTATGCCGGATCTTAACCCCTATTCCCAGGGAGAACGCAGTGGCTTCAAGCTGCTCCGTTCTCCTTGGACTTGCGCCACCTCAAGAGGTGGCACAAGTCCTAGGAGACCCATAAGTGCCAGCAGCCCTTACTCAGAGGTAAGGGGAAATGCTTCCCTTTGCCTCTGGCTGAGCTGCTTGTGGCCACAATCCTATGCCGGATACTGTGCAAGCCTCTTGGCTTGCCTGTTCCAGCGCAGGATAGGCTTGCGCCCACAGTGGATGTGGTTTCACACATTCACACTCATCTGCTGGAGTTTCATTATGAGGTCTTATCAATTAATGCCTCTGTTTGGGTTCAGATCAGGTCTTATAGAATGCCAATCTGCACTGAACTGAACATGGCTTGAAGACATGACCCATCTCCCACCATTGCTTTCCAGCAACTGGTCTGATGAATTGGCTATTGCAGATTCAGACATGTACCTCATCCCTTGATGTTCCAACATCAAGTAATGCACAAGCATATATCAGCTGGTCTTAAGAAGATTCTTTAAAAAAAACAAAAACCATCTCATTTGAATGTCATGATCACCACACTTTTGGAGCTCATACTTTTGAACATGCAGTGCTACTAATTAAGTGATAATGAAATATGAAAGAGCTCTTATTTCTCAAAGGTTACTGTAACTATTCTGAATCCTGAGAACATTCAAAAATTCCAAGTTGGGTGCACATGTTGTTGTGATTGTTTCCCCCTCCCTCTCCACTGTTTTATCTCTGAAGGCATTTTCTCAACAGTTGCAGCGCATACTTCCCTGCTGGCATGCTAGCTTGGCTTTGTACAAGAAGTGTGGGCAGATATCCAACCAAGAATATAGATATATTCTTTCAAAGTGAATGCTAGGAGAGACTCTGTAAAAAGACAAAAGGTGAGGTGCAGGAGACAAGCGAGATTAGGTCAGTAGAAAGGTGAAACCCTCATAAAGACTCATAAAGAAATCAAACAGCATGGTGTGTGTCTAATGACATTTCTGTTCTTGCGCTTGGTAGGAATCAAGAAAAGACTCTAGAACTATATTAAATGGGGGGAAAGGGTCTTGCTTTTCAGTGTGCACATGTGTGCGAAGCTGAAGAACACTGAAAGTTGACCTCAGAAGCTTGTGCTGTACGATTCAAGGACAAGCAGAATGATGATATATCTGAAGAAATAGGTGTTTATAGGAAACATACACACACACACTGATTGGGGCTCTTTTGTAAATTGTGAAGAACCTAAATCAGTGGTTCCCAAATTGTGGGACTATGGCCCACAACTTTTGGTGGTTTGTGAAACCGACAGGGCAGATTAGGCTATGTGCATCAAGGGTTAAGCAACCTGCTTCTGGGGCGGGGGGGGGATCCAATACTCAAGATACACCAGTATAACCTCACACACACACACACACACACACACACACACACACACAGAAGCCATGCCAGTGCAGAAGTCCATCTGCCAAAGTCACACCAATGATGATATCAGGATAGATAGCTGGCTATGTGTGTGATTCCATGGATGCTGGGCATGTTACTGGGAGTGACTGCATCAGTGCAGCTTTTCCAGGATAGGCTTGGCATATAGCTCTTGTTGCACCGGCACTGGTGTGCACCGGACTGGCTGCCAAGGTGGGTTTAGGACATGGCAGATGTCACACCACTATCTGTGTGCCATCAGACCAGCATCCACACAGGATTGTGCTTTTACATTTATTGGTGCAAGAAGAAAAAAAAATCTGTTAAACTGCTGACCAATTTTCTAGTCATATGGTTGAAAAAATGGAGGTAGCCCCATAGCCTTCTCAAAAGAGGCAACTGAGGCAGCCCAAGAGAAATGCCACTTCAGAAATGCCATTCCTAAAATCTGATGACCACCCCATTATATCCACTAACATGCAATACAGATGAGTAAGTAATCCCTCTATTGGGGGCATATAATCAATGCAAGTCACTTTGATTTTAATTCCCAGATTATCTAGTGGACTTTAAATCCAGCATGATTATATGCCATTTGAAAGATTAGAACTTTTATTGTTATTAAAACTCTTCGGGAGTTTAGAGAAAGCCTGCCTATGTGAACCATCTTGGATTAAAGTCTAAGGAGTAATCCAATGACCAAGCGAGGCAGTATACAAATACCAGTTATTATTTTTATTATTATCCCAACCTGTGGCCACTGGCAGAAGTGAGTGCTGTTCCAAGGGATACAGGGGCTTAGGGAGGTTGGAACGGAGGCATTTCTGAATGGGGGAGAGTAAGGAGGGGGCTTCCTGGGTGGGGGAGGATTCAGAGGGGTCAGTTGAGGCCTGGGAGGGGTGGAACTGGAGGAGGGGGCCTTGAAAGACTTTAAAACTCTACACCTGGAAAGCCTGGTGGGGCTACCTGAATTTGCACAGATCCAAGTAGTTCTATTGGGCAGGCTGATGCATTACATGAGGTAAGGGAACAAATATTCCTTTACCCCAGAGGAGACCTTCAGACTGCTCCTAACCTGTGCTGGATACAGCGTAGGCCACAGGTTAGGATCAGGCTGTAAGCACTGGAAAATGTTCAGATATGTTAGGGGGCTATTTTTCAACATTCTCTCTTCCCAGCATGGCTTGGACAGCAGAATGTTGCCATTAACCCAAACTGCTCTTCAAAACAAACAGAACCGCTGGGGTTTATCTTCCTCCCCCTTCCCATTGTTTAGGTTCTTTGCTATCATCTAACTAAGATGGAAGACGGCGCAAACTCTTCTGCAGTGCGTGTATCTGAAGCCAACACAGTCCGAGACTTCCTTTTACTTATCTGGAGCAAGATTAATGAGTTAGTCAGTTTGGTTTATTTTTTACTCATTAACAGTTTATTCAACTTTAATGTAGCCTAAATCAGCAATTATGGGACTTTTTTTGTTGTTTTTCTCCTCGCCACTAAAATTGAGACCAAGATTCATTGCTTGCCTTCTGAAAAACTCAGAAGGTATTAAAGCCTTCCAATAACGTTCTCCAGTGGAAATGGATATTTACAATTAAAATTAATTGGACTGATTAAATGCAGCAACTTTGCCTCAATTGTTGAAGTGGTGCAGGAGAGGAGTGTAGGACAAAAATATTTATTTGGAAGAATTAGACTGCATTAGTTTGGGCTGGAGTGAAAGGTAGCACAAAAAAAAATGCTCATTAAAAGGAAGCAAAGTAACCTTTAGAATACACAATTTCCTATTAAAGTTAAAATATTGACCAGGACATTCTCATTTGTTCCTCTGAGCTTACCTAAAAGTCTCAATCAATTCTCCAATTGCATAGAATTTCTAAAGTGCTATCATCCTGCAAACAGAGGAACAAAAGGAAACCACAGGACCCATTCATCAAATGGAATAAGCATTTTCCTGTCTCTTTTTTTTTCTTCCCTGGTTCAAAAAGGACTCTAAAAATGTTATTTGAAAGGCACAAAAAAGAAAGGGGTGGGTGGGGGGAGAGAAGAGATTTTGTTTCAAAAACAAAATCTCTATCAGCACATGCACTAAAAGGCAGTGCATATAAGTCAGTGATTTTCAGCCTTTTTCATCTCATGGCACACGGACAAGGCACTAAAACTGTCAAGGCACACCATCAGGTTGTTAATAATTGCCAAGGCACACTATGCTGCCATTGGGGGCTTCACATCCCTATTAGCCCTACCAACAAATGACCTTCCTTCAAATTCCTGTGGCACACCTGTGGACGACTCGCCGCACACCAGTGTGCCACGGCACAGTGGTTGAAAATGGCTGATATAAGTGGTGCCCCATCAAAACATTACTCTGGAGATCTTATGCCTACTTTACACATAGACTTCCCCCCAAAATAGTCCTGCTTCTGCAGAAAGTGCCACTGGATTCCACCACTAGGCTAGCTTGCCTGTTTAAACTGCAGATGTCCTCCTTCATCCCTGCTCCCATTGGCAGCTTCCCCAGCCATTGCCCCAAGGTCTGCTTTTAAGTGTCTTGGCAATGATAGCAGTAGCGGATGCTTGAGGACCTGACTGAGAGTTTTTTTCCTCTCCAGGGCTGGATTGGAACTACTGGACTACAGTCCAGCCTCTGGAAAGTCAAGTGCACCATGCTGTCTCTGTTACATTGCCTTCCTGATGCCCCAAGCAGGATTGATTTTAGGACCAATTCAGCCCAGTCAGGCCCTATGGCTGCACAGCCCTGCACTATGACAGACAGCAGGTTGCCCAAAGCTGGCACCTTGCATGGAGGTCAACATCCATACAGAGGCTGGCACAGTGAGTGGATCTCTCCCTGGGCCCTCCCACCCAACACTTCTGATCTGCCCAAAATCAGGTGGAAGCAATTGTCAGTGACACAATGACACATCACCGCTGACACATCATGCTGCCCCTGGCTCAGGCCAGGCCACTGCTATTCACCACAGTGAGTGGGGGATATGCAGTGAGGCCCCAGCAAAATAAATGTGTGAGGCCCTGCAAGGACCCTGTGGAAGTAAGCCCCACACTTCCTAAGGTCAACCGTGGCCCCAAGGTTTGAAGTGCCTCAAGGCCAGAGGATCAAGAGTTGGTGGCAATGGAGAGGGAGTGCAAAGTTTTGCAGGGAGCCTCACTGCAGCTTGCAAGTGGCCCCTCCACTTCAAAGCCATTCTGGGCAGGGGGAGCAAAACAGAGGCATTTGCCTCCATTTTGTTCCCCTGCATGAAATTATTATTATTATTATTATTATTATTATTATTATTATTATTATTATTATTATTATTATTATTAACAGTATTTATATACTGCTTTTCAACTAAAAGTTCACAAAGCGGTTTACAGAGAAAAATCAAACAACTAAATGGCTCCCTGTCCCAAAAGGGCTCACAATCTAAAAAGATGCAAAGGAATACCAGCAGACAGCCACTAGAACAGACACTGCTGGGGTGAGGTGGGCCAGTTACTCTCCCCCTGGTAAAAAAAAGAGGAGCACCCACTTGAAAAAGTGCCTCTTACCCAATTAGCAGGGGTTGATGATTCAGAAGGGGAGGGGTGATTTACACGCTGTAGTAAGTCTCCCTGCAAAACTTAGTGCTTTGCACCCCCCTCTAGCTATGCCACTATAGGAAATGCGTAAAACATAATAAAGCAATATTTGCTTTAGAAAGAAATCACAAGGCAACTCAGTGTGTATGTTGATGCTGTAATTCTTGGATTCAAATCAAGCTTGGTCTGTACATCAATTTTCAAGTTTGAGCAGGAGAAAAGGAAAACAATGTCCTGGGGTGTCCCTGAGATAATCCAAATAAAACAGTATTTTTTTTTTAAAAAAACAAAACATTTTTTTTTCCTTGTAGAACTTACAACAGCAACCTGGCCCCTTGTTGTATATGGGGCAGTGGTGCAGGAGAATTGTAAAATTTATTACCATGTAAATACTGAAGCAAAAGTAGTACTTGACTCGTATTATTGATTAATTTAATTGCTACCTTAATAGTTTAACTCTGAAAGAGAGTTGTGCATTACCTTGGATATGGCTTTAAGAAGGCAATAAATACATTTTTAATCATACTCCTCATCATTATCATAATTCCAACTTGGGTTATTTCAGACGTTATTTCCAATCTCTCTTCTCTCTTGAGAAATTAGCCATGAGAAGATAAAGTTTAAAAGTTTCCAAATCAACCTTTTCTGTTTGCGGACTCCAGAAAAGAGAAGAGAAGCAAATAGACTAAACATTGTCTTTGGAACGTGCAGGTTGTCAATATAACACAAATACAGGGAGCCAAGGGGTCTTTGTACGTGAGAATGGGCAAGTGATGGAAGGGAGTGCTTGGTTCCTCCTACACTCACTGTCTTGTTGCTATCCATACCTGTTATGCCTGCTTTAATATAACTGGGGTTGCACCAGTTTTGGAAATGAAATGGGGTGTTGAAATTGAACATTGATTGGGGTTTTCAGCAAGGAAGAGCTGGTGGGTGTGAGCAAGTCCTCTCCATCCTGCTTCACTGTCAATGTCCCACACCACGTAGGGACTTTATCTCCTCTCGTGTGCAGTCCCCCTGACAATATTCACTTGTCTGTTTAAAACAGCCATTTTCAACTACTGTGCCATGGCACACTGGTGTGCCGTGAGCGGTCCACAGGTGTGCCACAGGAATTTGGGGGAAGGTCATTTATTAGTAGGGCCAATGGGAGATGTGAGCCTCCCACTGGTAGCAGGGTGTGCCTTGTCAATTGTCAAAAACCTGATGGTGTGCCTTGACAATTTTAGTGCCTTGTCAGTGTGCCATGAGATGGAAAAGGTTGACAATCACTGGTTTAAAACATACATGGTGTCAGTAGTATAGCATGTGGGGAGAGGAGGAGGTCTGCCCTAGGTGCCAGACCAGAAGAGGGTACCATGTGAGGCCTGGTCAAGATAGCAGCAGAGGGAGAAGCAGCTGCACATCTGCCACTGTTGCCTTCTCCTTGTGTTCCCATCTCCTCCTCCAGGAGAGCCCAGAAGTGACTTCACAATGGCTCCACTCTGGGTGCCACTGCCTCTAGTTACACCACTATTTGGTGTGTCTCGAACTTTACTCCAAATCCCCCAATGAAGACACAGGCAGAGTTTTATTGGTAGAAAGGGTCACTTTATTAACTATTAGCAAAAATACAGCAAGAATCCTACCTATAAAGCCCAAGTCCATTCAGGTTCTAATGCTGGGGGAAATGAGTTTACCTCGCCCATGATAGATATTCAGGTGAACCACCTGACTCCAGGTCATGCAGGGTTTTAAACCCATCATGCCTTTCATAGTCAACCCAATGGGCTGGGGCAGCTAGATAGCACCAGCCACCAGGACAAGCCTTGTGCATTGAGCATACCTGACCTGAAGGAATGCCTGCCCACTTCATCAAGCTGGGTAAGCAAACATGAGTAAGTGGAACCTTGCTGTCCCTAGGTGGATACTTTACCTACCCAAACCCACATGGTACCTGCCTAAAGCAACCAAAATTGGGAAGCCTATTTAGTACCTCCTAACACCCATACCAGTCTGGAGTAGGCCAAAAAGCTACCAGAAGATGCCATTTGGAAGGGGGCAAAAAATTCCTACCCAGTCCCTTAAAAGGCAGCCAGCTAGTCTCAGACTGGGATAAGGGCATGGAGGGTGGGGGACCACAGCTGAAGCCCAAATGAGAGGGTAGACGCAGTGCTGCCTCAATGCCCCACCCTTTTTGCCCTCCCAGCCAATCAGCTGGGAGCAGCCCTCTGGTTTTGCCTCTTGCTGGGAGTGGGACCGAAACCAGGCAGCACATGAACTGCATGCTATCAGGCATCTCAGATGTTTGTCCTTGGGTGAGGAACTGGGAAATTAATAATAATAATTTGAATTTGAATAATTTGAATTAATTTGAATTAACAGTATTTATAAAGCACTTTTCAACAAAAAGTTCACAAAGCGGTTTACAGAGAAAAATCAAATAACTAATGGCTCCCTGTCCCAAAAGGGCTCACAATCTAAAAGATACAAAACACCAGCAGATAGCCACTAGAAAAGACACTGCTGGGGTGTGGAGGGTCAGTTACTCTCCCCCTGCTAAAAAAAGAGGAGTACCCACTTGAAAAAGTGCCTCTTACTCAGCAGAAGTTAGCAAATGTAGGTGATAACTAAATTTGTCAGGTAGGAGGTGTCCCAAACCTGAGATTTGAGAGGCAGGGTCTGGTGATGTCACACAGATGTATACTATTGAATGACCCAAGAAATCTAGAGCCAGGGTGATGCTCTAGATGGGGGAACAGGACCAAAAAAATTGGTGCAAAACCTCAAAACCCTAAGGTTTCTTAGAGGAATATTCCCATTTTCTATAATAGAAAAATTGCCATTTTTTTTCAGATTATGATGATGAGATTTTCGCACAGTCAGGTAGGTATTACTGACTGGTTTGTTTTATCCAGACATCAAGTTCTTCCCAAGGAAGAAGAACATGCTATAAATAACATGCAAGATGTAAGCTGTTCCTAGTAACGCTGCTTTTTGCAGTTGACTGATGGAAATTTCTGTGGCCCCAATGCTGTTCAGGTGCTCTTCCAGGTGTTCTGGAATAGCATGGAGGGCGTCAATCACTACTGGGTGCCTTTGGTCTTCTTCTGCCACAACCTTTCCATTCCTACTTGTAAATCTTTGTATTTTGTTATTTTTTCCAGTTCTTTTTCTTCCACTCTGCTATCCCCTGATATTACTATATCGATGATTTTGACTTGTTTTTCTTTCTTCTCAACTACAATTATGTCTGGTGTATTGGGCAATAGATGTTTGTCTGTCTGTAGTCGGAAATCCCATAATATTTTGGCACATTCATTTTCAAGGACTTTTTCAATTTTGTGGTCCCACCAGTTTCTGGTTGCAGGTAGCTCATATTTTTTACAGATGTTCCAATGTATCATTATTGCTACCTGGATGTGACTTTGTAGTCCATTTGTGCAATCTTTTTACAGCAATTAATCATTTTACAGCAATAAACGGTTTCATCTGTTTCTTTACAGAGACTGCACTGGCCGTTTTTTTGTTATTTTTTCAACTTTTGCTTTTATGACACTTGTTCTTATTTCCTGTTCTTGTGCAGCCTTTATTAGACCCTCTGTTCCTTTCTTCCAGTTGCTTTTTTTGAGCCACTGCCAGGTCTTGATGATGTTTGTTTTTCCAGTAATTTCCTTGCAAATATTGTCAAGGCAGTGGGTTATTTTCCCTTTTTTTTTTTTTTTTGCTAGGTTCTTTATTTATTCTTTCTTATAAACCTGCTTTGTTTCATTGGTATTTAGCAATTCTCATTGTTAACCGTTTTAAGTGCATATTATTGTTACTGTTAAATAATTTATATGCATTATAAATTTATTTACTGCTTTTCAACCAAAAAAGTTCACAAAGCAGTTTCCAGGCAAAGTTAAAAAAAAAATAAATTAAATAATAATTATTAATTTAAATATGTGAATTAATTTAAATTAAATTAAGGAATAAAACTGAAGAATAAGTGAAATTCTTCTGAAAGTACTGTTTTAAAAATTTTGTTACATCCAATTACGCTGCTACAAAATTTCTGTTAGCATACACTCCACTTCTTTCTTGTCCTCCTCCTGGCCATATTTCAAGAAACATATTTCATCATTATCATTCAAAGAGCTAAACAGATGCACATTTCCCCCCACCCACCCATTTAATGAACTATTTCTTTGTGAAAACATTTACTTTCATGGTATTTCTGCCAACAGTAAATTATCCTAGACATACAAAGACTTTTCTGTTTTCTAATGGAGTTGGCATACCTTATGGACCATCCCACCAGCCATGGCCCCCACTCCTGAAACTGAATAATAATAATTAGCTATTGTCCTGTGAATGTGAAAACCTTGTAATGGCATTGTTGACTAGAAGAAAGACTGAAGTATAATTAACAGTCAAGGTCACAGATTTGAGTAGACATCTCTCACCCTGCCATTCACGTTGCTTCCTTTCATTGAGAAGCAATATCTATAATTCATAGAGCTGGATAATTCCTAATTAGGAACATGTTAACATCTCAACCATCCTTGATTTTGATGGATTTGCTGCAAACCAGCAAGGAAGAGGTGACACCCAGCTGAACTTGTTCATGAGGCTTCTTTGATTTGTCCATCATCTTTTAATGCCATGGTACTGTCTGTACTTATTAAAAGTGGGAAAACACAGACAGTTGTGTGACCAATGAACAAGTCGACTCTATCAGAATGCCTACGATCTGACTATAGATCAGATTCAATGTGTTGTACCTGTCACTATTTCCTCATCTTCACCATCAAAAAACACACTAAATATACAGTAAATAAACAGGAGGTACTCTTTGCTCTTATGCACACATCAAATTGAACTGATGGACACATTAACTGCACACATCACCCTTTGCTCTTATGCACACATCTACCAAATTGGCATTGGTAGAATGAGAAAATTTTCCAAAGTGATGGCATATCAACAAGGTAGGAACTAGGCAAACCTCTTAATATGGAGAATACTGATGGGGGTCCCATAGCTAAAATGGCCCTGTCCTGTGTCCCTTCCAGTCAAGCCTCCAGGGGAAGGAAAACTTGGTGTTCAAGTGTTGACTGTAGTCAGTGGGCAGCTTGATATTTTGACATAGTGGAAATGGAAAAGGTGCAAAAAAGAGCGACTAAGATGATTACGGGGCTGGGGCACCTTCCTTATGAGGAAAGGCTACGGCGTTTGGGCCTCTTCAGCCTAGAAAAGAGACGCCAGAGGGGGGACATGATTGAGACATACAAAATTATGCAGGGGATGGACAGAGTGGATAGGAAGATGTTTTTTACACTCTCACATAATACCAGAACCAGGGGACATCCACTAAAATTGAGTGTTGGGCGGGTTAGGACAGACAAAAGAATATATTTCTTTACTCAGCATGTGGTCGGTCTGTGGAACTCCTTGCCGCAGGATGTGGTGCTGGCGTCTAGCCTAGACGCCTTTAAAAGGGGATTGGACAAGTTTCTGGAGGAAAAATCCATCACGGGGTACAAGCCATGATGCGTATGTGCAACCTCCTGATTTTAGTAATGGGCTATGTCAGATGCAAGGGAGGGCACCAGGATGAGGTCTCTTGTTGTCTGGTGTGCTCCCTGGGGCATTTGGTGGGCCGCTGTGAGATACAGGAAGCTGGACTAGATGGGCCTATGGCCTGATCCAGTGGGGCTGTTCTTATGTTCTTATGTTCTTATGTTCTAAACATGGACATCTTAAATGTGTTGAGACCTGGTTATCTGAAGTTAAGAACTGATATCTGGAATTTGTGCAGAGAAGCACACTGGAAGTCAGTGGAAGTGAAACAAAATGGGAATGAAACAGGGGTGAGCTGAAGCCAATGGAATACATGCTGTAAACAGCTGGAGGGAAGGCAGGTGCTGAATGCCTGGGAACTCACTACAGACAGGGCAGGCAGACTCTTTGGCCTGCAATAGCAAGAAAGTATTTGCCTCTCACTGGCTGGTAGCACAAAACCTTCATACCTGACACTGCAGACCAGCCTTCAAATCCCATGTAGCAGTGCTTGGCAACGACTCTAATGCCATTGGTAAGGGCTCTGGAGCTGCCCCAAGCAGCCCTTGTACAGCTCCATGTGCTTCTCTTGAAAATTAGAGGGCACGTGACGGCAGACTCATGGAAGGCTACTTCCTTAGTGTAGCATGCCAAGCTCCTTCTCCATCCACTCCAGTGAAGGTAGAAAGGTAAGGAATGTGGTTGCCATGATGGGAAACCGCAGGTGATGAACTGAAAATAATTGAGTGAATCCGCTCGGGGGAGACAAGGAGATTTCAGATTTCTCCATTTTTTTCTTCTTTTCCATGAAAAGCAAGGGGCTCTTCACTGTGAGTTAAACTCAAAACTTTGCATAAAACTGTTTTCTCTTAAGTGCATTTAATATTCTTTTTATTAAAGTGAAAGAAAATGAAATGATGGAAAGGTGAGCACATGGTGGATTGTCAATCTGCATTTCTGACTTCACCACTGACTGGCTGTCTTTGGACATTTCCAGGTCATTGGGCAGCTTTCCTGCTCTGTCAGAACCATAGAATTTAATGAGAGAAACACTGTTGACTTTCAGAAAGAGCAGCCCTCATTGACTCATTCCTTACATTGTACTGAGGCAGTGGAAACTTTTGTTCACCAGTTGAGAATTTGCTCTTAAATGTAGTCAGGCATCAGTGGCATCAAAGGGAATTACAGAAGGCCTTAAGACAGTAGTTCCCAACCTGGGGTATGTGTACCCCCAGGGATATTTACCAGGACCTTTAGGGCTACTCAAAAAAGAATTGAATAATGGCAGAAAAAAACAGGTCTGTTTCAGAATGCCTTGTACGGCTGGCAAGGCAGCAAGGAAGGCAGGTAGCTGGCCAAGAAAGCCCCCCACTAACTGCTAGTTTTTGGTCATCAAGTTGTGTATTATCAAATATGGATCAGTAGTTGCAAACATAGATTGGAATAACAGCAACTATATTAATTACAAACATTTCACTAATATGAGGGGTACAATTTATGGAAATGGGCTGCCAAGGGGTACGCAAGTGAAACAACATGGGGAACCACTGACTTAAAAATGGAACATGCAGTACAGGCAGCTAGGCTAAATGGACTGTGCGCCTGATTCAACAGGGCTCTTCTTGTGTTCTAGACCCTCTTGTATACTAGAAGAAATTTCCTTAAGGCAGAGGGATGGGAGGCAACCTCATCTAAGGCAAACCACTTCACATGTAGCTGTTAAGAACTGTGTTAAGAACTGTGTGGTGGAGGACACCGCTTCACCCTCCACAAGAAGGGGGATGCTTTATTGCCTACCTAGGGCTCACTCCTTACTGTAATGGATATCTCAGGCTAGAGTGAATGCCAACCTGTGGACCTGTTCTGCAGTTAGAGCTCCCTGGTTCCTTCCCCTTCCTCTCCCATCTCTTTTCTCCTTATCCTGATGCTGCACAAACCTTGGCTGCCAATCCGTAACCCCTCTGGGTCAATCTCCTTCATTTCCCTAAGATGCTAACAACTTCCCACTCACATCCTAGTTCCTTCCCTCTCCTCCCTTCCTCCCTCACCCACTTTGTGTATATCTGCATCCCACATTACGAGGATATTATCTTTTCCTATAACGTGTGGCAATGAAGGGCTTTGCAGTGTGGGCGCATGTGTGTGTTTGCATTGCATTACTTACTTTCTGATTCCCTCTTCTTCATCTCAGTTGTGCAGCTAGAGGTGGTGCAAAGCACTAAGTTTTGCAGGGAGCCTCGCCATGACATGCAAGTGGCCCCTCCCTCTCGGAGCCATTCTGGGTCGCTAGAGCAATTTTTCTCTAGTAGTCTGGAATGGCTCTGAAGAGGAGGGGCAGGGGCCAGTTGCACATCACGGTGCAAAACTTAGTGCTTTGCACCCCCTCTAGCTATGCTACTGCCTCAAATTGCATTGGGCTGCATCCATCTCATGACACAATCCTAATCCTACCTTCCACCACTACAGTGACCACTGTGCCAGCCTAGAGTGTAGCAAACATGCCATAAAGCACTTCTAGCACCCAGTGAGTAGGCTGCACTGGTGGGAAGACCTGCACTGTCCCACTGATGCTGGATCCCAGTGCTGTAACCGTCAGAGAAGGCAAGCTCCTGCCAAGCAGTGCAGGAATAGGGGGAGGGTGAAACAGGGCAGGGAGAGGGTAACAGGATGGGGGAAGCAGCACTGAACTATACCACACCCTATTCCCCCATTGTGCAGGCTGGGGCTCTATACAGGGTAAGGCAGTGGTGTTCAAACTGGGGCATTGCAACGACCCAGCCTGCGGGCCCTGGTCCCTGCCCCCTTAAGGGGCGGGGCAGCCAGGAGGCAGGGAGGAGGCAGTGGCGAGATCCCCAGGATCGTGCCACTCAGGGGGGCTGCAGGGGCTTGGTGCACTTCCCCAAGCCCCCTGCAGCCCCCCGGGGGTGCGGGGAGCCCTGCGCAACCCTGCACCCCACTCTCACTTTCCTTGACCCGGGGAGCCCTGCAGGTACTCACGCCCGGCTCCCCACAGCCAGGGACGGCTGCTTCAGGAACTGGAGGGTGCACCCCAGTCCCTGCACCCCAGTCAAAAGGGAACGTGGAGCGATCGCGCACCGCTTCCGGTTTAGCGGAGCACCGCTTCCGGTTTAGCACTGCTCCCGGTTTAGGGGAGCCCTGCGGAAGGTCACGCAGGGCTCCTCACACCCCCAGGGGGCTGCAGGGGGCTTGGGCAAGCCTCCCCCCCTGCCAAGACTTACTGAGGGATTCAAACTCCCTGCGAGTTTGAAAACCACAGGGGTAAGGGAACGAATGTTTCCTCACCCCGAGGAGACCTATAGCCTGTTCAATCCCAGTGCTGGAAAAGTGTGGGCCATGCACTAGCACTGGTTAGGATTGGGGTGCCCTTGTCTCTTTCTTCCTTATTCCATGACAACCTATTGAGGTGTGGCATGAGCTATCACACCTTGGAACCTACACACGCATCCCAATCCCCCATGTTCATATTTCAAATGTAAGTCTCAGAGCACATCCAGTAACACTTTTTGCCCTCCAACAACTGGCGTTCCATGTCATGCTACCTCTAGAAACAGAGTTTACAGGTAGCTATCATGCCTGAGAGATTTAGCTTCCTGTATGCATTTGTCTAATACTCTTTTAAAGTCACTGAAGCATTGGGTGTCACCATGTATGTGGTAATGAATGCCATAAATTCATTCTACTTTGTGTGAAGAAGTACATCCTTTTATTTTCTCCCGAATCTGTTGAATTGCAAGATGCCTGCTTCATCTCCATTGATTTCCATGGAATCTGAGCATACAGAAATGTGCACCACCTGGTAGACAAGAAGGCGGTCTGTGAACCTGTGTACAAAGTAAATCAGTCCCAATATTCTTACTGATTTCAAAGCAGAGGAGGATTCAAGTGGCATGAAAAATAGCGCTGCTGTTGGTGGGAAGAGCTGCTCTTGAGCTGATGCAACTGTCTTCTGATCAGATGCCTTTCTGTCCAACATAATCTTGATTTTAAGAACTTTAGCACAGGTGGATCATTAGTTTTTGGATGGCACTGAAGGAGGCCTAGTTTCCTTATTGTTTTTGGGGGGTCGCTGCCAAGGGCTACCAGCTGCTAACTTGGAATTCACAGCATACTGGGGCCGGCTTGGGTGGAAAGAGCAAATCCCCTTTGGAAAGGAAGAACCTTTGCGTTGACGAAGCCAAGCGGAGACAAGAACAAAAATCTGCCTAAGTTGGAAAATCAATTGATAGATGGCCAAGAAAGCTGAAAAGCCAACAGACTGATGAGAGAAAAGGAAAATTAGTGTCTCATTACTAGGCAATAGGGCTTGGACTTGGCAGAGAATTTCCCCATCCGAATGATCAGAGACATATTAGGGAGCTTTTTTATTTTTATTTTTTTATACACACTTTGCTTTTTACATTAGATTGATTACACACATAATTCAGGCTGATTTGCAAATCAGAGTTGGCATTTGCGTTCAAAAAGGAAGAGGCACTGCACCTAGAATCCAGCTGGTTTGCCGAGTGAGTGCTAACCTCTCTTTTCATTGCAAACTTTCCACTCAGTGCTTTTTTTTGCAGCCGTGTTTGGACCAGAGGACAAAGTTTTGGGTAAAAAGTAACTTTAAAAAAAAAAAAAAAATTCTTTTCTGATTTGGAAGTTGTATTATGTGTGTCACTTACCTATCACTTTTAAGGTGATATTTTAGGGTGGGTGAAATGTAGCACTATGCTACGGAGTTGATGTAGCAAAGAGTAATTTGAGAGTAGAGAATTCTGAAACAAATGGGGGTGTTCCGGTGTGGGGGGAGGGCTGGTGGCGGGCGGGCAGGGAGTGGGAGGCGAGGCCAGGAGCCAGGAGCTATGCCAGATTCGAGCCCCATTCCCCGGGCAGTGCGGAGCGGCTCCAGGCTGCTCCGCTCTGATTGGATCTGTGCCGCTTCCTGAGGTGATGCAGATCTGAGTAGACTCAATGGGGCTACTTTGGCTCTCCCTGGGTTAAGGGGAAAAGTTTCCCCTTGCCTCGGGCTATGCTACAGCCAGCCCCAAACTTATACTGGATGCAGCGCAGGCCTGCTAGCCTGTCTGCTCCAGTGCAAGTTAGGATTGGGTTGTAAGCTGTTCTAAGTACCTGCAGAGAGATTGATTGATTATCTGCCTGCTGTTGCTCTACATAAGAACATAAGAACAGCCCCACTGGATCAGGCCATAGGCCCATCTAGTCCAGCTTCCTGAATCTCACAGCGGCCCACCAAATGCCCCAGGGAGCACACCAGATAACAAGAAGACCTGCAAGGCTTCCTGGGAATTGTAGTTTAAGAACATAAGAACAGCCCCACTGGATCAGGCCAGAGGCCCATCTAGTCCAGCTTCCTGTATCTCACAGCGGCCCACCAAATGCCCCAGGGAGCACACCAGATAACAAGAGACCTGCATCCTGGTGCCCTCCCTTGCATCTGACATAGCCCATTTCTAAAATCAGGGGGTTGCACACGCACATCATGGCTTGTAACCCATAATGGATTTTTCCTCCAGAAACTTGTCCAATCCCCTTTTAAAGGCATCCAGGCCACATGCTGTAACCACATCCTGTGGCAAGGAGTTCCACAGACTGACCACACGCTGAGTAAAGAAATATTTTCTTTTGTCTGTCCTAACCCTCCCAACGCTCAATTTTAGTGGATGTCCCCTGGTTCTGGTGTTATGTGAGAGTGTAAAGAACATCTCTCTATCCACTTTATCCTTCCCATGCATAATTTTGTATGTCTCAATCATGTCCCCCCTCAGGCGCCTCTTTTCTAGGCTGAAGAGGCCCAAACGCCGTAGCCTTTCCTCATAAGGAAGGTGCCCCAGCCCCGTAATCATCTTAGTTGCTCTTTTTTGCACCTTTTCCATTTCCACTATATCCTTTTTGAGATGTGGCGACTAGAACTGGACGCAATACTCCAGGTGTGGCCTTACCATCGATCTGTACAACTGCATTATAATATTAGTCGTTTTGTTCTCAATGCCTTTTCTAATGATCCCAAGTATAGAAT